>NC_042494.1:126537121-126629820 GCF_005508785.2 Acyrthosiphon pisum
TTTTTTTTAAAGTTACACAAAACCAAATTCAATTTTGTGAAAAATCGATTTTGCGTAAAAATTCCGTTTTTCGTTAATTTTTCTTTTGTTTTTCCCGGCGCTTTTGAAAACCACTGGGAAATTTAAATTTTGACCTCCCCAATGCACCAACGACCTTCACTTTCTGATCGAACAAGATACTGAAGTTGAAAATCGTAGCATTATTTCGACTACTTATCGTGTACACAGACACAAAAAAAATAAAAAAATAAAAAAATAAAAAATAAAAAAATAAAAAAAAAAATAAAAAAACACACATCATTGTAAAATCAATACATTCATCGTTCCACTCAGAATCTAAAAAAAACATTAATGATTAAGTAAGAATTTTTATTTTATTTGGAACTAAAAAAGGAACTCGTTCATTTTCCAAAGGAACGACAATGGAACGAATTCCAAAAGAAACGGATTCCTGGAACGAATTCCTTTTTTTTAAAAAAGAACGAGGAACGGAACGAATTCCTATTTTTAAGGAACTTGACAAACACTGTTTTACATACTATTAACATCAACTTTTTATGAACAAATTACAAAGGTGTATGAAAGAAACAAATTATACCTAGTGGATAGTGGGTTTCTTAAAAAATTTTGGTTAGATATAGACTTTGGAAGAACTCGGGAACGCTCCTCAATTTTTGGTGACTTTAGTCCCCCCTCAACATTTTTCCCACTTTAACCACTGCGCAGATGAGAGTTTATTACTTCCGACTTTTTATTTATATATACATCATACGGCGTTTTATGAACCTCGGTACACGCATACATACAATAGTTTATGTATATAATATATTATATTGTAATTTGTATAAAGTTTATAATTTAATAACGAAACAACACGTTAAAGCGTATAAAATATAATATAAACGTAGTTGCAGTAATATACCACACACGTATATATTATACACGCGCACGCACCGTATACGCGTACACACAGACACATACGTGCGTATAAATTATATATATATATTATACACACACACATACCGTTTATCTCGTTTATAGGCTCGTCGGCCACCGTCGTCGACACAACTATTATATTACATTATATATTACACCGGCTGCAAAATATAAATCCGAAGAAACGCCACAGAGACGCGTCCTGATGACCCTTTCATCGTGTGACCAATGCCGTCGCTGCAACGTATATATTGTTTTATATGGACATTATGACGGACAAGCAAAACCTATGGGAATGGGTGCAGTCTATATACATACATGCATACATGATACATACATACATAGAATAGGTACATATATACGTATATAGGCGCACATTACCCGCGGTGTATACATTATAACTGACGCGCATTCAACGCGCACAAAGCGGTGTAGTAATAATAATACGGCGGCTACGGCGCGACGACGACGACGATCTGGGCGTTTAAGTCTCTTTTAGGACCGGCCGCGGCGACGAGAGCGCGCGCGCGTTCACATAATATTATTATAATATACGACGATTCTATGAATACGAAATTAGTTTCTAATAAGCGTCAACATTGTTTGGATTGGCGACCGGGCGAGTTTATAATGTTTATATAGATGTGCGTGTGCGTATGCATATAACATAATATTATAATATGTATAAGAGCGCTGCACACACATCATATGCACATATATTTACGATGACGACGGTTAGTGGGTCAACTGGGCGGGCGAAAATCTCGAAATCGTTATTTGTACTATTATCATATATTATTATATATATTATATTATTGCAGTGGAAGCGTACGGCTTTTTTTTTCATTCCGCTGTTCGATCTATGCGAGAGCACGCGCCCGTGAAACGGAGATAGGGCGAGTGAGAGAGAAGTGCATTTGCATAACGCGCGCATTAAAACGCAGTTCTTCTGAATACGGATTATTTTGTATTAAATTGGTCAACCGAATCCCTGACACTTGTACAATATATTGTATGCACCGGCTAGCGCGTTATTAAAACTAGGGAAGTAATCGGACAGACGGTGATGACCGGACGGCGACGACATGTTATCGTTACTACAAATTCGAGACGGTTCCACCACATATAAATATATATCTCATACATGTATAGAATATATACAAAACGTATATACATGTGATTCGAATATACCGGCCGCGAGGTCCATCGTCGTATCATGTTCCGCAGTACATGTCTATAATATATGTAATCGCGGGGCAGCGGTTTTTTACACGTCGAAAAATAATTATTATCGTTCACGCAGATTGGTTCCGCAAAATATTATAACGCACCTAAATCCCAGTAAAACGTCAGAAAAAAAATCGTCTATATATAGATACAAATGTATATAAATATTATGTTTCAACTGACAATAACTCTTACCAGTTAACAGTATAATAATAATACAATAAATATATAGTACGAATATCGACGATATATAGATTATAATACAGGCTGAATGTTTTATCTTATAGTCGACTGTAGGTACATAACTACGCGAATATATTATACTATTTATACTTATTTATACGCGAATATACATCATATGCATATACTACATATTATCATGTACAGTTTTTAAATTATACTACCTATTATTTACTGTATTATTATTATTATTATTACTATTATTAGCATATGCATTGCGCCGAACGTCATCATTATGGGAGACTGAGACCGTGCCACATGCCAATACAATTGAAAATGTGTGCAAGACCAATTCTTATGGTCCCTAGAGAAAGTTTAACCGTACCTTTGTGTGTAGACCGTTGAATTATTAATATTCCGTGATATGAAAATGCGCGCGTTACTATATTATATTTCCAGCTGCTGCTTTGTGTGTGTGTGTATGTGTGTGTGACATATCAATCGAACATATTTTCTTCAAATATACTATATACATACGTACTTATTTTACCGCGATCTCGTGAAAGTCATACTTTGCCCTCTTTGGTTTGGTTTTTTTTCTTATGGTTTTTGTAATCCGAAATAAGCTATATATAGGAATAGGGAAAACTCTATAGGTATGAATACTATATTTTCTCGTAGGTATATTATGAATATAGGTACGCGCTTAATATACGATTCGCACGTACCTACTCGCAAGAAACAGTTATTCGATTTAAGCACCGTCCAATAACACAAACGAGCGTCGTTTCTGGGGTAGAAAAAAATAATACGTATTATAATATAGTAAACCTATTATAAGTGTTATTTATATATGTTTAGATATACGAGTATATTATAATTTATATATTACAATATATAGTTTTGCATTTTAACGCTTTCAGTTTTCGTTTTCAAACTTTTTCATCCGCGGACAGTCCGACCACATGTGGTGCAGAGGAAGTTTCTATTATAACGATATTTACGTGTATACACATATAAATATATATGTGTATAATATATTTAAAACACTGCAGATAAGACAAACGGTGCATATAGTAATACATATGTAGTATAAACATAGAACCGGTGATATTAATATTTTTATCTCGCGTAAATACATATATAGTTGTCCTTTCACATTCTTTTTGGCGGGTCATCAGTTAACCTTCAAATATACTTCCCGGCGGCAGCCTGCATATAATCTATCGTCAGGCGCGTCAAGTAAATAAAATTTTTTTTTTAAACGAGAATCCGTCGACGGGTCATCCCACAATGCCATTATATTGTTGTACGCGCGGGCAATTTATCGTGGAAATAACGAAATATTAGAGGCCGCGTAAGTAAATAGTAAATGTGTACTTGTTATACACATATACCTATATATACGCTATATACACTCGACCAGACACATTCCAATGTGTGATGTCGTTTTCTCGGCGACGAATAAACACATCTGCACAAAAAATATAAACCATTATTATATGTACTTTTTTTTTTCATTGAAACAATAGACGTTATTGTATATACCTACGCGCATATTACATATTGTATGTATACATGTACATTGCACAATTGTACGTGTACCTTTGGGATCCCTGAAGGAATTGCATTTGTACCGTTTCAAATTGAAACTTTTAACTATATACGGTATAGTGTACCTATGTAGGGTTGTATTATGTTGTTGTAAAAACGTCGTTTGAAAGACCCTGCGGCGTGAAATTTATTGTTGTTTCACCCCTCCCTATAATTTTTAATAAACAAATAATTATTCTTCCGTGATTTCCTCTCTGACAACTTCCTTTATTTATTTTTCCTGTACTTTTAAAATTGTATACACTGAGCGAGTGCAGCATAGACCATGGCGTCACAAATTACATTTCGGTTCTCAGCTGGCGGACTGATCGGCACGATCCACGTCTAGCGTCTCTTTGTGACATCTGCCGAGCAAGCCAAATAAAATTCAAAAATGATAAAAAAAAAATTAGAACCGTAGGCAATACGGGATAAAAAAAAAACGTTTGGCGATGTGAAATTCACCCAACAGGTTTGTTTGCATATAAACGTTATATACATAATACATATCATTAGATATACATAGTAACTATGGGTATACCTACGAATAATAAGTACCATCCGAAAGTTTTTCGCGCAGTCATTATTGCTACTGCAGATTTCTGTACCGCAGGCGAGTATATACCTAAACGACTAAACACATTGTCATCCAAATTTCAAAATACAAATAATTGGTGAAGAGATCTGCACGTTAAAATCGAACGCAATTTCGTAAGATTCTGATCGCTCTGCATACACACATGCGATATAATATAATATAATATGTATGTGTATATTTGTATGTATGTATGTATGTATGTATGTATGTATGTATGTGTGTGTGTGTGTGTGTGTGTGTGTGTGTGTGTGTGTGTGTGTGTGTGTGTGTGTGTGTATGTCAGATGTGCACGTGTTCGCACCGCCAGTGTTGATGCTGCTGCTGCCCACTCATCCTCGGGGGATTAAGTTTCCATTTCGGGTATTAAGGGTTCGCCCTCCCTCTACGGTCCCCTTTAACATATCGCGTGGTATGTATACCGTCGAGTTGGTCTCGGCTTTTCGTGCGAGGGACGCAGGCCCCGGCAACAAATTGAAATCCTCGTCGCGTGAAAACTACTATACGACGTCCAATAAATATAATTTCGTTAAATTTCAGCACCTATTGTATATACGCGACTCGCGGTCGTTTAGACATATCATCCCCCAACCGTTTTCTGGGTTTTTTCCGTCCACGGCAGATGTCACAACTATTTCCCCTAGACGCATTATAATAGAAATAAGTATAATATGTATAATAATATGATAATATTGTACACACGTGACTGCGTCCGACGTACCGTATAATGGTGACTGTAGTTTGGTTGTATTATATTAGCCATTAGGTATTGTGTTTCGTTTTTTGGTCGATATAATATAATAGGTATAATACGAATAATACGATGCATATCTATATTATATTATATATATGTTACATTACATATTATTATTGTAATATAAGACTTCAACTAACTAGCACGCGCTATACATCATAAATAATAATCATCGATAAAAAAAAAAATTGGATACTTACGCATTTTCTCTACGCGATTTTTCAATTATGTATTGTAATATATGCACATAACTATTCTCGTGATTCTGCAGCAGATAAGTCAGGGGATTTTTTTCAGTCACAAATCACAATTATTAGTGGTCGATTCGAATACTGTACGCTGAATAATCAGATGATTTATATGGTATAATATACAAAACCTGCAGCTAGTATTTTTATAGTTTATAGTTTATATGTACCCTATATCATAATAATATATTACTTTTGATAAACTATGAAAAAAAAACTATAACTACTCGTGATTCATAAAATAGAATTTATCAGAATGACAAATGTATGATAATTTAGGCTAATCAAAGAAATGTGTACATCATAATATTATGAATTTGACATAAGTAAGATTTAGAGTACCTAACCAAAAATCGATAAAATGATTTACGGTAGGTACATATTTTAGTAGGTAAAAGAACTTTGATATCATTGGTACAATAATAATTGCAATAAATAATCGAGTGACGGAGTGGTTGACGTTTGCTGTTTACAGTATTGATTATTACGAAATCTAAAAAAATTATATTAGTAAAATACGCAGTCATAATTTCATTTTTTCTTTTTTCTTTCAAAAAAATTATCTGAGTTTCATTAAGTTTCGAAATGAAATTCAATACAGGAAAAGAGCGTTTTCTTATCAAATATATAATCCCGATTTAGGTACCTAAATGCATGGAAATTAATTCTCAAACCGTATTATTGATTTACGCGGTAGCAGCAATCAAAATTTATTACCTAGTCTAGATAATACGCAGCCATTGTAGTGGTTCAAAGTCTTTAGTTTTTTTTAAATTTTTTTTTTATCATCTCTCCAGTTAACTTGGTACAACAATTGCTTATTCAATGGGCGATGCGGTTTTTAATCAAATCTTCATGCACCGATGCAACTTGCTAGGGTAATTTAAAATTAAAAATAGAATTCATTAGTCATCAAAATTACGAGAACGGTAACAAAGAAAATGAAAATTCTTCGAGTATAATATTATATCTGTGAAGAACAATTCGTCGTTAAAACGCGTACATATATAATAATCGTATATTAGCTAGAAACGTTTGAAAAGTCAAAGCATAAAAAAAAAATATAACGAAATAACACCGAACGGAGTAAAAATAAAAATAACGAAAAATAAAATCGTCTCGTTCCGCCGCCGCTAATAAATTATTGATGATGACCGCACATGGCGGTCATCAAAACTGGCGTATGCACAATGCGCGTGACATCGGTGACGGGGCGCTGCCGCAGGGTTAGTGATTTAAGTCAGTCACACGCGCGTATATAATATACACCACCATAGCCACACATAAATCGAATTAAGTACATTGTTTAATAATTTTAAATTGAGATATTTTATTCTTTCAAACTCATCGTACAAGCCGACAAACGCGGATATCGATAAAAAGAAAAAAAATTGAAAAAAAAACCAACGGGCGGGAAAATAAAAACACGGCGAGTCATATGTATACATATTATGTGTTTGTGTCATGTATGTAATATTGTATATTATATACTCATTGGGTAATAAGAATACGTACGGTGGAGAACAATGCGAAGACGGTTGTAAAACCGAAGCCGTAATAAGATCGGATTTATTGGTGACGTTGATATCAATTTATATATATATATATATATATGTATTATATACATAAAACCATCAATCAGCGCCGGGAGGTCAACGAACGCGCGCACCTTGTCGCGCGACCGGCGGCGGACACTTTAAAGGGCAAACCGTCCCAAGGCGAAAGACGAAAGATTTTTAACTCTGTTAGGTTAAAATATCATAATGTAGTATAACAAAACGCTTTAACGAGTTAACGATGTCTATTTTTCATTCGAAGCGACTCACGTCAACTTTTTCATGCGAACGATATTTTTTTCTATTGGGCATTTCCACTTACAACATATAGTTTGTCCGGAGATTCGACATAAATCAATAAAATCCGAACACCGATAAGTTTAACGATTTGTGGAGATGTGGAGATTCGATTACAATGTATTATTATTAATTACCTCGTTATTCATTCGTTTAGTGTACTAGATGTGCTTGAAATCAAGTGAAATTAATACCTAATGTTTTAAATTTACTCGACATCGGTTAGAAACAAGCCTCGAATATTTGATGTTTCAAATTTTAATAAAGGTACCTATATCGCCATCGTTCAACAAATACTAAAATTTATTTACAATTCAACGCTCAAAAAATGTTATACAATAATGTTAAGTATGCATATCTATTTACTATAGGCACCAATTAGAAATGTCTAGGTACCTACTAGGTACTTCAGTACTTGTAGCTTATATAATAGCCAATAGGAATATTATTATATGATAATAATAATTGATGAGTATTAATATCAGAATCCCAAGTCACTATCAAAATAAGCGACCGTAGACGGATTCGCTAAGGACAAACCCAGCTTTTTACGAATACTTTCAGCATGCACTTGTATAGACACGACGTGATATTATAATATTATTATACTAGCTAAATTATTCACAAACCAGTGCAGCAGTTAGCGCTCTCTTGACAAAATTACCTATTCCGTTCCGATTTTTTTTCCCGTCAACACGCCGTCTTGTTTACATTATACATAATACCTATGTAGTGTATAATATATATATATATATACATATATTATGTGGCGTACATATTGTGTCGGTTTTCCGTCCAACACACACACACACACAAACGTTAGTCTCACGACTGTTTTTGTAATGCGTTTCGTTCGTCCGGCGCGTGATGTATAGGTTATATATCACACAGCGAGCGTGTCCCCAGCTCGTAACACCACCCCCCCCCCCCTTCTGATCACTTCAAACGCCCACTTTTAATTTGTGATCTACATATATAATATTATAAATAAATTTGTGTGTGTGTGTGTGTGCGTTAAAAAATATTATACCGCACACGTATCAACAAGCACTCAGATGTCGCGATACGCAGCACGTCGTCGTCGTCCACCAGACACGTCCCGCACTGCAGTTAACGCGTTGTGATTAGCAGTCGATAGTTGTAGTGTGTGCCCGGGCACTATTATAAACGTAGGCACAACATAATATAATATAATATGTATTATTAATATTATAACTGCACGTCTGAACACCTGCAGTTGGCCACCGTCGTTAAAAGACGAGGCCACAATAATATAATATTATACATCACATTGAATTGTATAATATTCATATTATAATTTATAACAATACGCGTGTACATGTGTATTATTGAAAAACAGAACCGTATGGCGTATAATATATTGTACCTAAACATACGACATTTTCAATTTGAAAAGAGTTTACTTTCTTAATTATATAAACGCATCTTTAATCGACATTGTAACGATTTAAAACGTATAACAGTATGTCACTATACAATATATATATATATGTATATATTTATTATATTATATTGTATATTATATTGAATACTTCCATAAGACTATAACGGGTGTAACGTCGTCGCATTATAATAATATTCCGTCGCACGAAATGACGATAAAATTTAATTTCAATTAATCCTTACGACACACGACGGAGATCCCATCGTCATATGCGGCGATTTCGCGATTCCATCTTTTCATAATATATTATATTGCGTTATGTTCATATAAATTACATTATTTTATATGGGTACTATTAAATTCGATCGTCGAAGCGAACGCGTCCGATAGTGATAATAGTAATAATAATAATAATAATAATAATTGTTATGGACGTAATACAATGGCAATGCGGCTGTGCATGTTATATTTTGTTGGCGGAAAAACGATATCGGGCTGAAAGACAATACAATTATGGAGCAAAAATGCAATCAATTAGCGCGTCAATTAGAGTTTCCGGGGAGAGTATTCGTAGAACCGATATAAAACCAGATTGCGCACTGTAGCCATCATGGATGAGAATGCTAATAATCCCATTAGCTCCTTTTCGACTCAAATAGAAATGGCTCTATAAACATTTTATTTTTTTTTTTTTTTGTACAAGGAATCTGTAAAAACCGGACACGTGATGTTTGTATGACGACCACGACGACGGCGGGTTTCTCTATGGTTGTGAAAGGGTCTTAACCTAATTGTTTCCATACGTAAACATCGTTCGGACGCGTACAGGGTTGATAATGACCTTCAATTAATAAAACCACAACTGCCAGGAGTGCGAGAAAAAAAAACGCTACATTTTACTTTTACGGCACATATACGTCGACGACGATTGGTTCGTAGAGCAATTATATTATTTATACGATAATTAATCGATACAAGTTCAAACAATAACTTTTTCTCTCGCCAAAATGTACGTACTTGTTTTGTTTTCAGTTATAATTGTTAGTAATCGACATAATATGTATATTATACCACTTTAATATGGACATTTAAATGTTTTAAATATTTTCCACCAATAATAACAATGAGTGATTAGATATTAGCCTATGTAATAACCATATGTTGTTTACACTTGTCCGAATATAGTTGAGTGATTTCACAGAAATATTTTACTGTTTTTACTTAGAATTTAAATAAATTTCATTTGACCTATAAACTTCGGTGATACAACGGTTTCTAGAAATATTTAAATTACCACAAAAATAATTGCGATAACATTAATTGGATAAGGAAATAATATAATATAATATATGAACGACCGATCGTCGTCTTTTGATAGTACAAACGTGCAGTTAAAATTCGAAGAATTGATTAAATAATGAAATGCGAGTGAACGCCTTTTTTGTTCAATGGACTTTCAATGTTATTTACTTAAGCTTTTTCGTTCCACATAATATTAATTAAAGGCGACGGTTAAACATTACACAGACTCAAATCGCACACTTAAAATAAATTCTTTGAAAGGTCATAAAGATTGTGTTTGGTTATCTATTTTATAATATATATTTATGATATTATATAAAAAGTACTTTCTTACATAACAAGATTTGATTAAAATGTACAAGCATAAGTAATTAAAAATATGATACCCATTTAAAAAATAATTAAAATTATATACCTATACCATATATAAGTATTTGGTAAAAACTTATATAGATACTCCTTCATTAACATATATATAAATTAAACCGGTATAACATTAAAGAAAACGATTCCTATAGTGTTGGTGTTGACTGTTGTCAATTATATTTCAAAATAAATATACAATATATTAATAATATTATAATATTAAGTAGTACCTAAACTCTATAGCTATAGGTTATAATAAAATATATTATGATTGGGGATTATTGAAAATCGGATAATAAATAATAATTAGCAGAATCTATAGCATATAAAAATATTAAACGCATAATATTTATATTGATAACTCAAGGCATTTAGATAATATCACGATTAAAGATATACTGGTTGCGCAACGAGGTGTGATAACGAGACCCCCGAAGTGTCCTCAACTTTTGACTGATAAGAATTGTATTACGGCGCGCTCTACTAGTCTATTAGAACTTGTAGCAGTAAAATACACTGATGCGTGGTGATAATATAATGAGAGCGCTAGTTGTTAATTCTTATCAACAGTTTATCGCAGTTTATCAAGGACACTTCGGGAACCACATTTTATGTTCTTATCATAGCTCGTTGCGTAACCAGTATATCTTTAATCGTGGATAATATTAAGCTCTCGGATAAAGTTTTCTGCGTAAGTGATTTCAAATTTAAATTCTAAGAATAAAAATATTTATTTTTTTATCTCTAAGTACCTCGGTGGAGTGTTAATTATTAAATACATTTTTTAAGACATAAAGTAAATTGAACGATTGTCTTGTAGGTACGTTACCATCTATTTAATCGAATATATAGTTTAGATAAATTATTGAAAACTCAAGTAAATAATAAGTCGCAATGAATATTGTAATAATAAATTATTTTTATTTTTATATATAGCATAGACAGTTGTAGACACATGCTAATTAAAAATGATCCAAAACGTATTTAATAACATTATAATTTATAATATATAATTTATTAATATTGTAGAAGAGTATATAGTTACATTAATAACAACGGTTAAAATTCTCGAGCATATCAAGTTACTAAAAAGTACGATGGGCCCTATATTATACACAAGGGGAGAAAAATCGACGATATGCTATGGGTGCACCTATATTTTGTTCCCAACTGACGACTACCCCTATGGCCATAACAATAAAATAAATATCCTCTTTCCTCTATGTACCCGGATATAGCAACACGACACAATTTTCACAACGCATTATATCTATGGTGCTACTGTATTCTGCTGTTGTGGCATAAGCTTTATAATATATTATAGATCTCACGGAAATATAATATATTATATCACTTACACTATTATCGTAAATGGGACCAACACGACTATGTTGGTGAGGTGGTGGGGTGAAAGGGAAACATCACAATGCAAGGCAACTGTGAAAATATTATGATCAAACGATGCCTATACAATATAAATACATTAAAACCAACTATCTATAACACATAGACCAACAGAAAGATCCCGAGGGCATTTCTACTGGGCCGGTCATTGTGTGCTAGTTTAAGGCTTCTACCAATAAAGAAGTTTGTATGTTATTCGGTCAGGCAATTATTCAAAAAAAGCTTAGATCGATTTTTTTTAAAATCTATAAGTATCCAGAAATTGAAATATATTGATGCGGGTAATAAGTACACTTAATATACGAATTAATAAATAGTGGCTACCTACAAACATATGTCAAATCTACACTTCAAGGTTATAGACTAGCGACCAATATCTTTTTGGATTAGACAAGTCTACTGACCATGAAGAATGAAATATCCAATCGAATTGGATGTATAGAAGGCTGGAGGCGAATACGACGTATGACGGGATGGTTGAATGGCACCGATTTACCGCGTAGGAAAAGTGAAATCTTATAATATGTACTATATTTTGCTACTGGTACAGCTGTGTGGTTAGGTTAGGTTTGAGAGTGATGCGGACGGCAGAAGGCATCTGTACATTGTCACCTTTGGCATCGGCAGCTCCAACCAAAGATTTTTACGCTACTATGCGTGTAGCGCCGTAGCGGTAGCCGGTAGGTACAAAAAAAACCAGTAGATACATTACGAGTTCGTATATAATATAATATGTAAATAATCAATCGGCCATATTTTGGGCAAGTGGCGACGAAAACCCATGTCCGCGTTGGAATATATATTATATTTTAACGAAACACTGCAGAAAACCTATGTGCGTGTGTGTGTGTGCTTGTCAGATTGCTAACAGGGGAACGATGGCGTGAGAGTGTGAGACTATATCCCCATCTGTGGATGACATCGAGTATTTTTATATATTTACATATGTTTAGTATCATAGTAAATGCACCAGTATACTATAGACGTGCAGTTCACAGGCAGAACGTATATAACGTTTCGTAATCATGGCGACCCTATATAGAGTTGTGTGTACACAATAAATTGTATTTCAGTAATACTTAAGAACTAGGACAGAAAATTTGGTCGATCGTCTTCAAAATGATACGGGTGCTACAGCGGCTGATGGCGAATT
This sequence comes from Acyrthosiphon pisum, assembly GCF_005508785.2. Lineage (NCBI taxonomy): Eukaryota > Metazoa > Arthropoda > Insecta > Hemiptera > Aphididae > Acyrthosiphon > Acyrthosiphon pisum. The sequence goes on from NC_042494.1 coordinate 126,550,138, forward strand.
CCGATCGAATAAAATAATAATATTTAATAATAAATATTAATAATATGTAAATTACTAATAAGTATCTATATTTCCACTGCAATACCATATTGTGTAATATTATCAGAACATGCATTTATATGTAAATTAAACGCGCGGGGACTGCATACGGTATGCCAAAAATGTTCAGTTATGCAACCAGCGGATTACGAATTACGATTTTATAAATGCGACGCCGACATCGGTATTCTATACTTAATAAATAATATAGCCTATTATAAGTACATGCTACGATAGCCACCGTTTCGTTCAACGATAATATTTCGTTTCTATAATGCAGTTATACCTATACGTTAGTCGTGTATAATATATCAAACGCACAACTGCACAAGAGTTATATCGCGCACGTATAAGCTGTTCTCGTGCGGTGATAATATGATGACAGCAATAGATCGTTTTGCTAGCGATTATAAAATTTCGTTTGATATCACGATTATAAATTATATAACTTTTCGTAGTGCGCATCGAAAACTGCACAACAGAACGCACAAAAATATACATATCCGTTCTTGTTTTTTATCGAATTTTACCAATACGAGTACATATGGCCACCACCTGCAGCAGCTGTAGACTGCGTGAGAATACATATAAATATATATCATTTGAAAGCGTTTCTATCTGCTATATCTTGTCACAGCAGCAGTGTGCTTATAATGATGCACTGCTAATGGGCGACAACAACGACGATTCAAAGAAAATTTCGTTTTCAACAGATCACTTTTGATTTTTAGTCGACGTCGCGCGGTGCACACTGCACGTTTCGTGACCGGTTAATTAGATACGATTCGGTCGCTTTATTTTCATCCTTGTCGCGCCGCAGTCAGTAATTGCGAACAATATTATGTGCATTGTATTATATACACACATAAAACGAACGAAAGTCCTTAAAAAAAAATTTGCCACCGCCGTACTTGGCGACGAATCCGTTTTACTTTTCGCGCGTCCGCGTGGCTAATTGACCTAAATACCTCGACGAGGGGCTGCTGCGGTAAAAAGGATAATAATAATAAAAACACATCGTATATAGGTATATAATATTATATATCTATAGCTATACGATGTGGGCACACACGACTTTCGCGTTATTTATCGACGCGTCTATCTTTCGCACTCACTCACTCTCTCTCTCCACCGTATATCTATCTCCATCTCTCCGCAGTCTGCTATAGTTTGTGTATACCTGTATTTGTGTGTGTGTGTGTGTGTGTGTGTGTGTGTCAGAGGAAACAAAAACCGTCGCGACCAGTAGATTTTTGACAATTACAATTGTGGGGGCCGTATATGCGCCTATGCATAATTATCGTATCAATCAACAATCCGAAAACGGGATATACGCGGTGCGCTGCACACTTCGCCGACGCGTTATTGCAGTGGATACGGGGTTACGGACACAACGACTTGCCTCTGGGGAAGAATACCCAGCCCCGGTGCGGTGCATATACACTCTTAGGCCCGCGCGCGAATATATGTGCGCACTGCACCGTGAGAACCGTTCACGGGGGGGAGCTGCGCCGCTTTCGAGGTCACGGCCGTCCTACGCAACGCGTACACGCGCGTATTATATTATTATATTCATATTATGGGTACACACACGCCTAAATAAAAAAAAAATACGCACGCGCGACCGTCGACCTCACCTCGGCGGCGTTCAGGGCGTGTGTGTGATGCGGTTTTTATATTTATTTTCACATCCAATTTTGGATTGGACCTTAATGGACGTATTTTATTATAGATTAAAACGCGTATGTATAGACGCGCGGACCGCAACCGAGAAGTCTCGACAATAAAACGAGATATTCGTATGCTGAAGTTGCACCGCACTGCATAGGTATCGAGTGTCCATCAATCCAGCAAATGCAATTTATTAATTATCATACGGTACAAGACGACGGATATAACGGTCGGCCGACGGAAGTACGCGCGTACCGAGAATATCTAAAGAGTAATAATACAAACGAGTGACGTAAAATTATGGCTCACAAAAATTGCAGTGCCTCAAATGTGCATCATGATAAAATATAGGTACCTAGTATAAACTGGCCAAAAACAAAAAAAAAATTCCACAAGAAAGTTACGGGTCACGTTTTTTTCTCCTGTGATCGATCACGAGCCCCGTCCTCGACGTCCTCTACTCTGTTTTGTTTCTGCTTAGAAAATTAACGAGACTCCTTGGTTGTGGATAGGTTATATATATATTTTTTTCATAGTTTATACGTTCCTGCGATGTAATGGGAAACTAACAGACACTACCACGCGTGGTGCATGAAGGAAAACATTTTTTAACCTAATAATTATTTTGTATTTAAATACGTCATTTTCATCGCAATATTACTAACACCGCAGTAAATATTAGGTATATAATATAATATATTCAGTGCAAATGATTTGAACGGCGATATAACCGAATTTGTTGGCCCATCTGTACAACTCTTGCTATAGTACCTATAATACCTACGCCATGACCCATATTATTATATTTTCAAAACTATACGTTACATATTATACGATAAGGTTCTAAACGATCCATCCAGCACTATTTGATCTCCTCCATCACAACGCCTACACCTTTAGGCCGTAAATTCATTATATTATAATATCGCACATGGTGTCTACCGGTTTAATAGTGGTACTGTAGTAGGCACTGTATAGATAAATCTATATAGCGATTATATATTGTACAATATATACTATTCCCGTCGGACGTATACACATTAATATTACGTCTTAATTGGCAGTTTTGACTGATGCCGTTTTGTGTAAAAAAAAATACAAAAAAAAAAAAAACGTTGCAGCAGAGCCCAAGGGTGCGGAAAGACTATCGTCGGCAAAGATTCGGCATCTATAGCGGGCTGCGGCACATTGCGTGTGACATTCCATAGTGGCAGATCCTATAAAATAATTTTACAAGCTATTTTCGTGAGTCACTGGACACTAACCGTTGCAGGCCAGTCGTCTGGCAATCGAATTTTGAGTAGATATATTATTATGATATAATAGGTATAATAATATATACAGACACTCTATAAGTGTGTTTGGTCGCCGCCGCTGCACATAACCGCTGAATAAAATGCTATACACTAACGAGGCACAAGTACACACAACTCGTGGTGATAACAATTGACACGTCAACTCCTCGGTCGATCGATCTGGTGAACACTACACATCGATATCGTCATCGTAGCACACAAACAGTAATGTATACAAAACCGTTTCGTGTCCGTGGCTGTGAAATAATAACAGCATATAATAATAATACAATAATAATATACTAATAGACGTCTCGGCATGAGGTCGTTTATCCGTAGCACTGCACGACCGCTGCAACGAAATAGCAAAAGTCGTCGTGTGAGTCGCGAGTATACGCTGCAGCGGCGAGGCCGAGTCATGAGATATTTCAATGTCACATCGTTAGACCGACACAAGCCGTCAAGTCGTAGGTACCGGTCATTTATTTTCTGTCATTGTTTTCTTTATTTTCACCCGTTTTTTACTCATCTGTATGCCTGTATAGTCAACAGTCCACGCACGAAGGGCACGACGAATTACCCTATAGAATTTCGTGCAATTAACTAAATATTTTTTCTTGTAATTTCGCAATCGTTTACTTTTGTGCCCGCATCAGCCCAAAAAATGAATAGGTAGTTCTATATACTACATAGTGATTAAATATGTAATAACTAATAACCAAAGTATACCGAGGTAATTCTGAACAAATATCATGCACACAAATCGTTCTGGAATATAATACTTATTATTAATGTCTTATGTCCGTTTTCTACAAATGATTTCATTAAAACACCAGTTGACATATTTTAATCGTTTTACTATCATACTAATCGGGAGCAATTAGTACACTTATATTATATCTAATATAATATAAGTTTTTAAAGGATGTGATATCGAAACCAGTTTGAACAAGCTAGAGTTCCCTTTATGACCGTTATATATTTCTCTATTTATCCAAATCGTCGTATAAAAGATGCAAAAATAATGTATTTATCAATTCATAATAACTCATTGGCGATTTTCTGCAGCTAACAACTACGCAATGCGTTACATAATATATTATTTACGATAAGTCACTCAAAGACAATCAAATGAAAACACTTCAAAAATTTTACTTATTCTTATAGATTAAAGCGACATTGTATTTTTACCATAATCTGTGAGTAAAAAAAATAGAAACTATTATAACAATTATAACTTTCAGTAGATTTTTATTGTGTAGCATACTATTATAGGTACACGCACTACAGAGTGATACGAACCATGTACCGTGGGATACGGTAAAGCAGCGGTACTGTACACGATCTCTAAGAGTTCATAATTTAGACGACGAATAAAATTCTAAGGAAAACTGACCGTGCCCACCGGTGCATATTATAACAATATTATACTTTGCGAATACTCACGCTTGTATCACTACGCTATTCCGCCAATTTTTTCGCGTCCCATTGTGCGTTTGCTCGGACGTTATTGTATGGTAATAATATTGGCAATGTAACATGATGTTGCTTCTGCTGTTGCTGCTTTTACTGTAGGTACAGTTGACCGTGACTCCTTGAGCCCAACGAAAACGAAACGATCGTGTCCCGCTCACGGTCATTACCGCACGTTTTGGCGGGTCAATAGTCTATTTGACATGTTCCATTCCATTGTGTCCACTGCGTGTGTAATAATATATTATGTCAAAAAAACCAGCATACGTGTAGGCCCATTGTAGTTTAAACGAAAACGTATAATAATATGCGATATACTATGTACGCGGTGAATATAGATCGTTGTTATATTGTTATTAATGAAGAAATAATATATTATTATGGGTACAATAGATCTGAAACCGTAAATGTATTCGAATATATACTGCACGAGCATACGGGATGACGTTATAACCGAAATCATCGTCTTGGAGAAATACGTTATTAATTTTGAAAAGTTGGCAACGAACAAACATATGTAAATTGAATGCAAATTACACGCGTTGGGTAGTATCTAAAACGGTTTTTTCATGCAGAGACATGTGTATAAGAACATGCAATGACTAATAACAGTAAAAATATAGTGACAGTATGATTCCAAGATACATTTTAGAAGGTCGTTTGTAAGGAATATGACAACGCAGGCCGAGACAAAACTCTCATATATCATTTATATAATTGTTATTGCGTTCGATTTATTATATTATAGATGCGAAGAAAACATACAAATTATCACACTTATTAATTTACTGACCTTCCAATTAATTTTAAATTAAATAATCCAACGTAGGTATCTAGTTTTATGTTCAGGTAGGTACAGTATATCCTGTGAATTGTTTAAACTCGACTAAACCAATCGTTAAAAAAAGAATCTAAAATAATGATACATTTATTATGATATTTATGATTATAATAACTTCAACGGGGCGAAATGGTTGAGCATTGAACGAGATATTTATAATAATGATTAAATCATAATACCTATTATACAAAACATATATATGAAAATTCAAAATCCATTATTTTTAAAAGTGTGTTTAAACTGAAGTGTTTAGTACTTTAGTAGGTATATATAATATATAGGAATGTCTCACACCCTTCAAGTTTTTCTTTGAATTGATGAGTTCTTAGTCGTTTAGATTTCCTCATCAGTCGATTACTATTCGAAGACGCCACTGCTGAACATTTAGAGGTCAGTCGTATTACAAATGTATGTGTGTGGTTTTATACAATAGGTTCATCGCTCATAAGAGGTATACATTATATAATATTATATATTATTATGAGTAAAAAAAAAAATCTATAGTATATTACAAGTATTGTGGTGCGGTACACAGCGATGTTTCACCACCGTTGAACTATTAAAAAATTAAAACGAAAGGAAAAAAAGGAGATGAACATGAGAGAGAACAATCGGAGTCTGGAGCGCTTACCGTTAGCGACACACGTACCCCACAATAACGATAATTTCAATAATAAATTAGATGTTTTGTTGACGGCTAGTCCATTGAACCCTTCTCCCCATTGTCCATCTGTCTGTGTCCGCGGCATATAGGCTTCTCCACTATCGCATTGTTCTACGCGAGCGCGCGCGCGCACACACACACACACACACACACTGCACATAACACTGAGACTTGAGCACAAGCCCCGTCCGAGTCAACAAATGCAATAAGATATCCTGTGCCCCGGTAATTGCCTGTCATGTTTTTTAGAACTTCTAGTTCTAATTTGCGTACAATAATAACATATTAATATAAATTATATTATTATATAAATGCAAAATCTCATAACATATAATATATAAACAATAAAAATAATAATATAATGTATTGTAAACGGTCAAGGTTAAATATACGGTTTTTATTGATACAAAGCGCACACGACGACGACGGGTTTATTATGTGGTCTATGTAAAATAGTATTATAAAACAACAGATATGCACCCAACTTCCCACTTCTCCAATGCAAGCGGGCGACACCGCCGGGCTCGATGTGCAGATTATCTAATGAATTATATTATTATAAGCATTATTATAACATTGTTGTATACATATCCTACATACATATATTATAATATTATACACTAATAATAATGGAGGTACAATGACTTTCCATGTGGGTGAACGGACCTGGTGGATGCAAATTAGACGTGTAATACAATTAATTTAGGCAGCGTCTGGAGGCAGACGCCGCCGCGCTGTGTGTGTTTTATACAGGCGTAATCAATTATAAAATACCACTTGTAGTTCCCGTGTGGTGGTTAGGTATTTAATATTTATGCGTAATATTTTAATCAACCATTCTTTTGTCAAATGTAAGGCTCACCAACTTCAATAGTATGCATTACTTAGCGTTTTTCAGAGGATTTTTTTTTTTGTAGTTCAATATAATAATATGTTAGTGGATCGAGAATGCGTCTAACCGTTACCGGGCTGTTTATGTATTGTCCCATGTTTGAACTTCATATAACTCAATTCTGCGCTAGAATTACATATTGTGTATAGACAATAATATTGGTAATAGGATTTGTAACTTTAATAGAAAAACCGGAAACATTGTTTGGAAAATAAATACATTGAAATATAAACGGATTACATAGGTAGTTGAGTACAATTATTACTTTTTACTTTTATTGTTGTAATTTTTTTAAAGTAAAAAAATACTAACAATTTTAATAGTACACACGCATGAGATAATGGTATATAATATAGCGTTATGGTTGAATACTCGTGAACAGTAAATCAGCTGACCACAACATTTTGTGCACTACCGCTTCTTTTAAATGTATTGACCTACCGCCCTAAGGTGTTAAGCAACTAAACAAGTTACATTAAATTATTAGAAATCGAAGAAATATTTGGGTTTTGACCCAAAATTATGATATAAATTATTAATATGCAAAATTTGATAAATTTAGTCTAGATCATTGACGGGATAAATATAGTTAACAGTCATATTATTAACATGAGTACAAAAAAAAAAAACAAGAAAATATAATGATAAAGTAAAAAAAAATGGTGGGTAAAATTTCTGTTGTCTACAGTAAAAAATAATCTAACAAATAAATACATGTACATGATGTGTAGGTACACTGTACAGCCACTGTTGCCGGTTGACGAGTAAAATGTTTCAAAAAGCTCTCTAATATAATATATATTCGGTACATAACACGCACAAATACTGACAAGGAACGAGGGAAAAAATGTACAAAGGGATCTCTGGAATGTTTTTGTGTAAGTACACATGCTTAGGCGTATATGTGATGTATATTAATATATTATTATACATTAAATAGAACTAGAAATGATGAAAAAAACAAACATAAAAGAAATTACTTAAACGGTCGGTACCTCGTGTATATGTTTTATATTATATACAAAACTTATAATGTAGTTAGTGTTACACGAACCAAAATAAAATAAAAAAATAAACAACACGAGAACCTGCAGCGTTTTAACTTTTAAGGTTTTTCAAAGAAATACCGTTTCCCACGAGATTGCATCCGTTATATGCGTATAATAAGCGATATTTTAACGTGATTTATACATACGCGACGACATATCGTAAACACGCCGTTTTATGCAATCCGAGTACATTATTATTATATTATTAAATGTAAACGTATATGATATATATGTGTAAGTATACGCTTGGACGGCTGAACCGTCGGTATTATACCGCCTCCGTCGTGCGGCTAATGAATAGCGGCCGCGACGGGTTTGTCATACATTTCGTACGCTGCATATACGACCTGCAGAAAATATAGTAGTCGATCGGAATCGGACGGCCTCAGCACGCGATTTATCATCCAACACGGTCGTGGCGTGGGCAGAAAGTGTGCTACACTAAAAAACAGCAAAGAAAACACAGTCGCGAGCGACGATGGTCGACCGGCGGCCGACCGCTCCCTCAGCCCGCGTGGCAGTGACATAATATAACGATATTTATAATATTTTATTAAACCGAGATACGCGAAAACTGCAGAGACCACTATAATACGACGTCGGTGGTGGTTCACGGCGATCCGATTGTCCTCGGTTGTTTTGTTTATAATGTATTTATTTATTTTAGTAAGATTCGAGATGAGAATGAATAATAATATTAATAATGAAAAAAAATACCTCCATTGTATAATTACGACCTGATGTCGCGTACACGGTCGTAAATCGTGTGTATAATAATGTATGTATAGATATGTATATTCGCCTACGAGTAGTGTCCGCAAAAACGCAGTCGTGATTGAAAAATAAAATAATCGCCATAAAAATCCGCCCTTTTATTATTTTATTTTTCTTCACTCGTAAACCGAGTAAAGGCTGTGGTAATGACCTCGCGGTAAAAATATGGATAAGTATTAAATGCGCTAGCTATATAGATAATAGGTAGGTATACTTATATACAAGAAAACCCCAACGGTCGCGTGCACAACGATTAAATACCCGCAATGACGACCTCGGGTGTTAATTGGAAAGAGGGCAGCGGATTCCGCCATATAAGGATCATCGGATGAAGACCAAAACATTTTGTAAATGCTTATGCAAGAAACTGAACAACATTTTTTTTGCACACACGCACACTAACTACACTCAAAGGGTTAGCAAGGTCATTTTAACGCGCGAGTAGTTAAAAACGTGCACGGACGTATATATTATTACTATGTGTGTGGGCTAAGGAGAACTATTATAATACAACTACAAACCAGAGAAAAAAAATTACGGTATCAATGGTGCGGCAGAATTACGTCTATTAGACAACGATTGTCGGAAAACAGTTTATACATAATACATATAAATAATAATACTAGATTTAAGATAGGTAGGGTGAGATATGGAGAAGAAAGACACACTCTAAATAAATCCAATTGTGAATAATTGGACGAGTCTTGGGTGTCGTGCTGTGAATATTGTGATAATAATATAACGATAGTTGAACCCGTGACTTTGGATACATCTATTTTTTAATGACTTTAGATGCTGAAGACATAATTTTGACAATTCATTTTATGATGTTCGATTATAATTATTATGACATACATATGAAATGAATATATAATATTATATGTGTATTATAAATTATAATACGTAATATACTATGTACATAATATATACGACAGTACAACACAACTATCAGCATCCAAGAAATGTTCGTAAATGTTAAAAAAAAAAACAATATTTCATAGCATAAGCGTATGTAGGGGGGTCAAGGGGATCAATGCCCCCATACGCTGTATATAAATATAATATGCATACATTTTCAGAGTCCTAAACAAAGGCCTCTAACTTTAAAGGCAGGGCTACTGCATAAAATCTCGATAAAACCATATCCCCCCCCTCCTCATGACAAAAACCTAAATACGCCACTGTTTCATGGTGCACGAATTATTAGTTTGCCAACTAATAAAAATGAAAAACAAATACAATAATTTCATAAATTCAATTATAATTTTGACCTTAACTCTATAATTAAAATTGTAAATCTATATGTATTAAATAAGAGCGGTAACTACAATATATTCATTATACCTATATATTATTATGATACAACAATAATTACGGAAGCAATTAAATTATATTTAATTCCGTAAAGATAAGCTATTTTATCTTCTACATTCATTATAATATAATATTATCATTGAAAAATAAATAATACTTTTTAGACAAGTGTTAAACTGAATATTGCTTCAGGCAAAAACTAAAGAGGTATAAGCAACTGTAGGTAAGTACACACATTTTATTAAGATCAAATTAATATGTTAAAATTGAAATTAAATTAAAGTGGATTGCTTTTTATTTTATTAAGTATTTCTCCAGATATATAATTACATGAATATTGAAAAAAAAATGTTTTATATAATAAGTTATAGCGCTTATAACTATCAAGTACCTTTATATATCGAAAGAAATAAAGTTTCACATAGTAAAAATATAAATACAATGGTTGAATACACCTCAAGGATATATTTTATTTATAATAAATTATTTTAAAATTTCACATGTGAAAAGGATTACTATTTAGATAATATTGATAATAGATGTTATAATTCATAGTTGAACTTCAGTATAAGCTTCTCCCTTGTGTAAATATATACCCATCAACCAATAAACATTTAAACAGTGTTTGAATTCAATCCATTCTATTTGCACAGGCATCTTCTTTACACTTTTATAGGCAGTGTGTATTTTGGGTTTGAATAAACAGATGTCTATCTCGCCTCCGTTAAGTTACAAAAAATAATTTTTACGATAGTCTGAATATTTTTAATTTTTTGTAACCATATTTTCAAAATATTACTATATACCTATATTTTATATAGTTTATCATCTCAAGCGAGACATTTAATAACACACCAATAATACACCTTATTATATTATAAGGAATTTCATAATATTTTATAATAGTTATATTACGAATTCATACATAAAACAATTATTATGAAACTTCCATTTTTTCCTATTGTCAATCCCATATCATTTATGAATTAATCATTCGTCATTCGTTATATTTCGAGCCACAAAAAAACGACTGATATAATATTCAAGTGGCGTGTGTGGCAGAGTTTACATCCTCAAACCGTCTGTCCGGTTTCCTGTGGAGGTCAGTGTGAACATTTTGACGATATCAGTTTTAATAAAAATATCTATAAACGTCTATTTAAATGTTCTTTATATCTATGAATTATTATGAAATAAAACAGCACCTACAGCCGGACACAACAAACAAGTAGTTCGAACCAATTACCACGAAACAATACGTGTGTCTGCCCACACGTTGATGGGGGCAAAAATCCTATTAATTTCTTATACACGCGGCTATTTCATAAAGGATTGAACTTTTTTCTTTTTTTTCTGACAACAAAATAAACCAGTTCTTGTTACGAAGCTGTGTATTTTTTTTTAATCAGATCGCTGTTCGTAAAGTGATTAGAGCTATAATATACTTTTTTAAAACGATTTTTGATTGTCATCTTCTTGTTATAAACATATTAAACTCTGATGTAAATTCAATATACATATTATCTAAGAAAACTTAAAAAAAAAAATTGGCCTTAGAAATATAAATAAATATTTCTTTCAATATTATTTGATGTTGATTTGTAATAAAACTACAAGAAACTTGCTTTGAATCGACTGAATATTTTAATGCACGAATACGCCTAAAAAGAAATTCTGACTAAAATATAGGTAATAATATTAGTTAAGATAACTACCGAATGTTTTTATTTTATAACACTTGTATTAGGCGTATATCATATATGGATTATAATTTCAGTTTATATGATAGAATATAATAGTATACGTCAATTATCATAAAAAAGCATTATATAGTTTACTTTTATCACCAATGTTAGGACACACCATATGTTACTCATATACATTTATTAGTTAATAATAATAAAGATAAAACTAAAGCAAAGAAAATACATATAGTAATGTAATAATGGTAAATTATTGTGTAACGAATTGTATTTCGTTAATTTTCAATATAGTCTATAGTTTTATCAGGGTATAATTATGGGTTCTTAAAAAGGCATACGATTCATAATATGATATGAAATATACATTTTTAATAACTGTAGTTGATAATTTTTTTAAGCAGAGATACTTTTTTTGATGTTATAAGTTAAATGTTTATTAGAGGTATCTACTTTCTCAGAGAAATCTTTATAATATGAAATTATTAATTTGATTTCAAACGGTTAACGTTAATGTATATTTATTAAATACTGTGAAATGTACAAAAATTAAAATGTCCGATATAGGTACAATAATGTATATGTCTATTTTCTAGGAAATATTAAACAATTGATAATTAAATATTTCAATAAGTAACAACATTTGAAAACCAATTTTTTGATTTATAATCAATATTTAGTTTAATGTATCAAAAATATATGGGAAATTAAAAGCTCGTGTAATGTTGTACACTATATACACTATAATTATATATGTGAAATGAATAAAGTACGTAGCTTAAAAATACGCCACTGTTTGCAGCTGTTTTTCATCCACCTCTTACAACTGCACAAACATCTGTCCTCGACTGGAAACACCTCCTCGCTTAGTCCATTATTATATACTATATACGATCTGTTCACACCCTTTATATATACATAATAGTAACAAATGAATACTAATGAACTAATAAAAATTAGGACAGGTGTCCCCATAGTAGAAAATAAAATTTATGGAACAATACCCTAAAACCAAATTCACAAAAAATTCTATAAAATATAATATATATAATTGAAATTTGAAATAATTTATAAAGTCAAAAGATTAAAATCGGAAAATTTAGATTTACTTAAATATATTCGATAAATATAATTTATTTAATGTATGTGTATACTGTATACAGTATACTATATTATACTTTATATTTTTATAGATTCATACAAAAAAGAAGAGGCAAGGAAGAGGGTTAGCTTGTCATCTACAAAGATTGATGACAGAGCAAAACGAATGGCGATCGGCAGTCACTTATACAATATAATATATTAATAACATTTTTGACAAATGGTTCTCACTGTACAATTTTGACATAAAATAAATTGAACTATTATATTATTACTTTGACATTATTTAGGTAAACAAACACTAATTAAGTATAGAGGTACAAACATGATTTGTTTGGATATACCTATACGGAAGTTTAAGTACGGAATTACTTATTGTAAATGAGATATTTTAACAAAAAAAGATATTCACATAGGTATATGGTTATTATAATTGAAACCGGGATTTAAACTAAGTTAAGTTGAACTAATCTAATAAATTTGTATTAAACAAGGAAACTATAAATATTACACAGATACAAAATATGCAAGCAACTACTTTTTTTAAACAGCCAACAACCATTCATTAGCTTTTAGTTTTATATTATTTATAATTTTTTTTTTATTTAATTCAAATAGTATTATAGTAAGTAATTATTTTCATTACCTATGTAAAGTTATACTGTGTGTACTGATGCGTAATAAAATATTTTATAACATTACTAAAAAAAAAAGATTTGAATTTCTACAGTTTAAACTACTGAATACGCGGTAGTAAATTAATAATAGTTATCTATGTATTTAACTTGAAGTAGGTAGGTATTAATAAGGTATTGAATAAGATAATTATTCTTTCTTCTAATCAAATAATATTGGTATAAACATTATTGAATTGAGTAAATGTATCAATCAACTTAATTAGTTCCTGTATTATTTGTATATTGTATTGATTTACAAGTTAAAAAATACGATTGTATAATGACTCGAACCGGCGTACGAATGAGTCGATATGAAACTGTCGGAAGTACCTATATACCGGACAAATATATCGTGGGGATCGATTCATTCACTGACTCACACAGTCACACTTATTTTAAATGTTTATCCAACTAGATATAATAATACACGACACTGCGAAATGAAACAAAAAGTTAGTAATAAGGTACAAGGTACGGGGAACAGGTATGACTGCCTATAATATCACTATTATAAGTATAGGTATATGTCAAAAAGTCATAATACAGAGTATCCTTGCATTTCTTAAATACCGGCAAGCGTTATTTTTTATTTATTTGTTTTTCATATTAAATCGCGGGCAAAGTCAAATTCCACAGAATTGACTCGAATTTCCAGTCGGTGGATGAGACTGATCCGATGCTCGATTGGGATGTAAAGGTATATATTGTATCAGGTATATTGGTGGTCTTATAACACACTGTAGCGCACGCCGCACACGTATCACACGCACACACTGCACACGTCTGTATAATATATCTCAAGTCGGTACTTCGGTACCTATATACAATTGGAATGTGATAAAAATAAAAAACAAATGATACAGTACCTACATATTCCGTAATAATAATAATAATAATAACCTTGTCGAACGACGACGACGTTTGATTACGAAACGAATGCGCTCGTCTCTGACATAAAGCCGTTCGGCCAGTGCATACATATAATAATATATATGTATAAAAAAAACATGCAGTTAGAAAAACGAACTCGGGAAATCATGCATGATGCATATAGGTACCTTCATATAAAAAAAAACTACCTATCTACTGTAATGTATATAATGTAATCATACACTTTATAATATGTGTATTAATATTATTATTATGTATTGTATATATATATAGGTATAATACTCACATAATAATATCAAACATGTGCATCATGAGACGTCCGTACATCGGCGTGTAGACGAAAAGACGGGTAGCCGGGGTTAACACGCAAAAATGTATTATCAAACAGATTTTAGAGCAGAAAAAAATAACGCACCACACACACGCATACAAACACACACAAACACACGCACACTAATAATAAACGACGTGAAGAAACGCGCGGAACGATGGCGGCGGCGGCGACGAACAACTGTAACGCGCGACGGTCAACGAAAGACTGCTGTGGCAACGAAGCGACTGCCGATGATGGCGGGAGGGCGGCGGCGTGACGGTTACGGACCGCGGTAACTGTGCGGTACAACGACCACGGTACTCCGACGACGTCCTGCCCCGGCCCGTGATATCCCCACCGAAACCCCCGGCGCCAGCGACATGACGGTGGCGTATTTGAGACATCGTATGCTCAGCGGGATGAGGCAAGGATGGTAAATATGGCCATAATAATATATTTTCCCCCGAGGAAAAATACAACTCCAAAATCTTGAGAAAGCGTTTAAAAAAAATTTTGTTTTATAACCCATATAGCAAATAAATTTTTTTATTTTTTTGAAATTTGGTTTGAACCATTTTTACATTCACTATATTGGTCGATGGTTAGTAATTATCATCGATCAGTTTTTATAATTAATAAAAATAATATAATGTACCCAAATTATGACAGTAATTATAATATGGTTCATAAAAAGTATGCCTCGTCAAAATACCCCTCCACTGACCACCAATGATGATTACGCCACAATACCGTCTGTCCGACACTCGGAAGTCCTGCGGGGCATATGGTGAATATAGAAGCAAATGGCAGAGATACGTCACCCGGGGTCAATGTATTAATATTAATAAATTATTTTCTCAAAATTATAAATGTTTACATGTTTTGTAAAATGTATAAATAATTATTTTTTTTAAATGGATTACTGCTTTGCACGGACCCCATATTCAGTATATTAAAAAAATCGATAATAGTATAATATTGTAATCATGATATATTATCTATGATTATATAAAACCTTATATAATATTATTTTTAATATGGACTATAATATTATAATGTGGACATAGAACTAAAATCTGACTCACACTAGCGAAAACAGAAAACCATTACAAATATATTTAAGTATACAAATAATCTTAAAAAGTATATTTCAGCTGTAATTTCTTATACTGCGTATAAAATCGAAGATGCTGACTTTTATTTTGTTTGAAAAATAAATGATAATCCAAAAACATTTAAAAAATAAATAAAAATAGTTCTAGTAAAAGTACTAAAAATCTTGGTTATATATTTTAAGAAATATGACACAACAATCAACAACGAAGTTACTTTTATAATCCACATTAGTTAAATCATACTTTTTACTTGTAAGTTATAATAGGAGAGCGATGATTTTATATTCATGTCCCCAACTCATAAAAAAACATAATTTATACAAATATACAATATTATACATAGAACATACTAAAATTAATATTATGCTTAGGTAATAAATACGTTGGCAGTTGGAGATTTCACTATGACTATCCTAAAATTTTTGTCACATAAGATGGAAATTTAATTGTATCATTGAACACCAATAGTTCCTCTAATTTTTAAATTGTTTAAAATTGAAATCCATCAATTTAAATATTATTGTATTATAAAGTATAACATTATGTATTCATAAAATATAAGTCACTGAATCTTAAATTAATAGTTTATTATCGTATGGTGAATGGAGGTATAAGCTATTCGTAAATTATTATGCAAATCTTATAATTTAAAATCGAATTGCGTATAAATCATAGTTGATCTATATAGTAGGTCATTTATGTAAAAACGAGATTAATCGGTATGTACATATAGACAAATAATAGAGTATAATTGACTTGATCATAATAAATCACGCCCTTGCAGCACCCATAATATGTTAGAGTGTTGGTCGATTTGTTTACCTAATTTTAGTGAACCAAAAATTGTGTAATATCTCTCGCGTATATGTGTATAATACTATAATATATAATATGCCCTTGTTAGACAAGTAGACATTTGGCACATGTTCAAAAGTTCCATCACTGCACGCTCTCGCCTCTTGTATCATAGACGATACACGTGTGGAATGCAATTACTATAATATAGTCTATACGCTAAGAATACAATTTCTCTAATAATTTTACTTGCCAAAACTTCCTCTATAAAAGGTACCTATACAACTTCTGTACACATTGTCTATAGGAGGTTCACTATTGTAAGTTCCGCGGGTCCTTGTCATCCAATCCAGCACAAACGTAGCATAAACGAAAGCCCTTGGTTTGAATTCAAAATTCGGAAGTGGGGGTGCCAGGGAAATGCACCTGAGTATATTGCAAAATCCAAGTACAATACATCGCAGAGCATCGTTTTATATAGCTGCGTGTTAAATTATTTTACAGAAAGGATTATTTATAACGGGCGGTCATAACTAAGCGCTTACGAAATAGATTGATTTCAGGTCGTTATAACGAACCAACATAATATAGGTAGGAACAAGACATTATCCTATCTTAACTATTTTAAAATTGAAGATCATATTTCATTTCGGCATAGTAGGCGGATTTGCGTGTTCCATATTGAATGGCATCGGGAAATATAATATTTATGACGTTATGATGCAGAACAATTGACCGAAATCCAAAATCATAAAACGTTTATGTACCTATATTTTCATTATTTATTACTTAATTATTTAAATATTACAATTTATAATATTAACCATGGTAGTTACAAATTACAATACGAATATGTTTATAAATTTATAATAACTTTATTATGTAACATACCCATTATATGATCATAGTACTACAGGTACCTACATTGTTTTTGAAAATAATTTACGATTTGTTGAATGGATAACGATTCACGACATAAATTTGATGTCTGAAATCTTGCAACATATATTGATGCTAAACTATATAAATATGACATGAATAATAATATTACGATACAATAAAAGATCTTCAAATATACTTTACGTCGTTAAATACAAAAATACATAATAACGCAGACAAATACACAAATATTCTAAAACATTTTTTTTTACTATAGGTACGTTCATATTTTAATAAATAAAAAATAAATTATTTGTACACGCAACCCACGCAACATTGTATAGTACCAAGCCAAAATAGTTCCTATTTCAGTAAAACGAAGGCACGTAAAAACATCCAAATTTATACGTAGGATTCAAACACTTGAGCTTTCAAATTCATAGCGTGCTTGAATACCATTATATTATATATAAATTTGGCGTAGTAATATATTAAAATGTACCTACATATATTAATCTAAAATTATAACTCAGAAAAATTTAAATTGTGATACATATTTCATGACAAATATATATATGTAAGAAATTTAAAAGCGCAATAATGATAGTAATAACTAATAAGCAATAACTTTTATATTATTATGTTTATGCATTATGCAGTGGTTTTCACGGTGGTGTCTAGCGCGGAACGACCTAATTGTGACATAAGCTCCTTGAACTTTTTCAGTTTTACCACAATCGTTTTGCCATTTCATAAATATTATTTATATTAATTGTTCAGAAAAGGTTCTCTATATTCCCTAGGACTTATCATATTATTTTCAAGTGTCTTAATAATAATATTATATGATGTCAATAAGTTAGTTTATAGAATTAGTAAATAGTGGGAAGTCAAATAAACATATAAATAACTGTGATGATAAATAGACGACCATCATTGTAGGTTTATCATTGTAGGTTTTGAATAAATATCTAACGCACTTATAAAATACTGGTATTTGACGTAGTTTTCTTAAATCTTGAGCGTTAATTACCACGGCTAAACTATTTTATAATAAGCTATATTAATTATAAAGTGATATTAAACATTCACACAGTAATTGTTTTACTGTAAAGTGCATTTATATTTTGACCTCATTCACATAATTATTATAATAATGTAGGTACTTGAAAAATATCTTAAGTGATTAAAGATTAAAATCATAAATTCGTAGATGTTATATACTTATATGTATCACAATTATAATGTAATATACCAATGGTGTGGAGTCGATAATCGAACAGTGATTTTTGATCTGTTTAATTATTTAAGTCGAAAAATGTACTAAAAAATGGGAAAATTAACATATTAAATAGTTACAATTTTATAAGTACACACATTTTATATATAATTAGACTTAAATCCCAGAAAAAGATTTCATTGATATCGCGAGTTTAGAGTACAAAACTAATAAAATAATATAAGAAATTAACTTTACCATCATTATTATTTTTTTTTTTTAATATAAAATACTGATGTAATACATAGTATAGTAATATGTACAGTAATACTTATATATGCATCCTGCAGTAGGCTGTAAAGTGTAAAGTGAACTAAAACGCCGACTCTATAATTACGATGGCGGCATCTTAGGTAATAATTAAGTTTTCGGTCGACACCCTAACCAGTCACAACAGTAGACAGGAAATATCAACAATAATAATAGTAATAATATTTTTAATAACAACACAGGTACACAGCGTAGTAGGTATTATATAATGCGGGTTTATTAGTGGATTCGTAAAAAATATAAGAATGAACCTACGGGCTACGAGCGGAGCAAAGTTATATCTAAAATCATATAAAGAAGGCATATAAATGTACCATAAAAAAAGATTTTTAAAAATTGATAATATTATGTCATCTTTACAAAATATATCAATATTACTGAGGTATACGTATTATACTAAACCTACTTATAAATAATGATTTAACCTAGGATGAATGAACTATAATATATTAATATGTATAAAAAAAATCTAGATTACAATAGTCACAATCTAGGACAATCGTTAAAAATATAATTTTATCGTTTGAACTAATTAAAATTATAGTTTAACATAATATTTATTTAGAATTTTATTATATTTCTGAAATTTTAATTTAATCGTTTATTTTTGAAGTTAAATTCGCGTGTAATTTGATATACAATTAAAAACATAATATGTTGATAAACGATGTACCTACGGTTTTTAGATAAAATATACACTCCAAACATTAAATACAATCGATTGTCGTATCAGATTATAACAAAATAAAAGTTTCATTTTTCATATATTTATTTCAATAGCTTTCATTTGCTATAACGCCAGACGCCTAATAATAAACACACGATCATCAACTATTAAATTTAATAATATGTATTCTTTAACATACCTATAATTTTTTTTTATCATGATATCAACAAATCTTACGTAATTATAATAAATAAAAACGTTTCCGGAATTCTCATACTAATATATAATTTTTTGGTCGTAGAATAATATTATTTCAATAGGTATAGAAAATAAAAATAATTCTATACAACTTTTAAAAATAATAAGCAAGTACAAGAACAGTTTTTGTATATAATATAACATTAAAATAAATAACAATTAACTATTATGCGTTTTCAGAAGGTCATCTTAAAGATCCAAATAATAAAGGAATTTGATTAAAAATTAAATTGAATTAGACACGGATCATTTGTGTAAAATAGTTAATTATATCAAACACATATTATAATAATACATGTATGCAACACTTTATGTGACACTATTCCAGAATTTTTGAACAAATATTAACTTTTCTATAGTAAAACTTTTATTCTATGCATATTTTATTTCTTCTCCAAGAAACAAATTATATTTGTAGAGCTGCATTAAAAAAAAAAACATTAGCGAGTCACATAATTGTGATATTATTTATAGTTAACAAAAACTGTAATTCATTCTGAAATTCCAACTGTTATTATGGAAAGACACTATTGAATCAACTTCGTTTTTGATAAATAATATTTTTAATTAATATATAAATAATATTGGAATTTATTTATAAAAACCTGAATGGGTGCAATAAGTAATAACACCATCAAGGTGCCTCTAAATATCACGATTATCTATTATAATCGTTACTTGCTATAACGATTATAATTTATATAAAATAATATTATAGTTTCATTGTTAAAAATTATCGAATATTCGTGACTTATCTTGTTGGTAAATAAAAACGTTTTCTACCGAAGAATAGTGTTTATTATGATGTGTACAAAATATCACCAAATATTTCCTATTAATCATATTGTAGCTGAAAAAACTGTATTAACTTTCCCATTTGATACCAATAATTGCTAATTAATTAACTACGATTTACTATCACAAGTATTCTATTTATGCATTGACATCCTTACCTAGTATTATTATAAATGATAAATTATATGGTAAAACAGTTTATATGGATATTTTTTTTACTATGTTCTTCTTAGTAACTATAATACCTAGCTTAAATGAGAATTAATGATATCAATATGTAAATTGAACACATTGCATACCTTATAAATAATAATATTTTTTAAAGCCATTTGTGTTAATTTATATTGGCGATAAACGCCATTATATTATTGAGGTCATTTCGCGTTTGCTAAATACAAATAATACGTAAACATTATAAACATATAAGTTATGTGATTATTGATTAAATTTGTAATTTGTCGAAAAATTTCATTTATAAATTAGCTCGACTGTTATGATATAAATTAGACGAGTATCAGCTCCAAGGTAAATCTCTTCCTTCGTGACCCAGCTCCCATATCTATATAGACCATATAGTATGAATTATATTATATCATATATTATGTCTTCAATATTAATATGTAATTGAAATTATTTCCTAATAAAATTTGAAATAAATAATTCTAAATATGCTTTTATTACGGGTTTCAGTAAATACATTAATATTAAATAATCGTAAACGACGATATTAAAAGCAATGGAAATAATAAAGTCACGCTAAAATATAATACCTTTTTTTATAAACAAACAGTCAAATTGATTTCTACATAACTTAATGATATCATCATACCTACATCAAAGTTAGCCGAGAAAAAATAGGTGTGTAATGACAGAGGCAAATTGCCGGAAATTGGAAATACCAGGCAACTGCCTGACACCAGTTATAAATTATCGTTGCTTCTTGAGCACTACCGGTGTACAAATCACTGGAAATCAGAGTTTCAATATAAGTTCAACAGACCTTAACATTTTAATCATTGAAATGCTAAACAGATACTGAAGAGAAAAAAAATAATGAACAAATGCACTACAGTACCTATACGGATGACACGATATTATTTACACATATCCTATGTAATTCGTATGTGCTGAATATTAGACCTTTTTTGTTTACAACTTATCTATAGATTTAAATTTTATATTTCATTTTTAGAGGTTTAGTTAACGGTGATATAAAATATAGAGTGATACGTCTTATGTACCATTCATTATATATTAATGGAACAGGGTATAATGCCGAGTGGGCTTTACATTTTAAGTTAAAAAGTTTATTTTTTAACACATTATATCCGGGAGGTTGATTAAATTTGTGAACGAAAAAAAATTGCAAGAAATCAGTAACTTTCCCCAGAACACGACAAGTGTATCAGGTCTCAAGATTCGTCCCAATATACCTACTAATAAATAAAATTAAAATGTCAACAACGTCCACACATTCTATAATCGTGTCTCAGACTCTCATTACGAACCTAAACGCGTGACCCAAGTATCGTTACATCGGACAAAATGGCGTACAGCCTACTTAATACACCTTATTTACGTGTCGGAGAAACTGCACGCGGAGAAAAAGCAACTCATATGGACGAAATGAGATCTTCGGTTGTCCGCCCAAAGAGGAAATGACCCGGAGGGATGGGAAACAATTTGCCGCACGCCCTTCGCGCCAAGTCGCAGGTCTCTAAACACGTCGGAATAATATTACATGACTAGAGGAAGAGTTGGTGTACATTATACACATCGATGGAAGTAAATAGATACGAATCCGAAAAAGAAAAAAAACATTCGTGGTAGCCGACAGGGTTCACGACAGCCAGCAGTTCGGTGCATCGGAAACTCAAACGCAATCTGCGGCATCTCGTGCTGTAAACGTTTCTCGGTCATTCATTGGAAAGCCACATTTTATAATCATATGCCAACAAAATACCTGTGTACGTATAATGTATAGTATATGTAATATTATTTACCCCGAAGGAAACATAACGCCACGCTGTGTGCGTTGATAACGATATTACGATAATCCGCGATACCCATTTGATTAAAATATAATATAAATTAAGTGCTTTTTTTTGGTATTTTTACGTTTCCTATCGTTCGCCGATTTTATTTATGGCCATATTTTCCCCGTTCAAGAAACTAACCCCAAAGCGAATTCGTGCGAGTTTTCACTTTTCAATCGTGAACAAATTATTCATCACTAGCAAAACAAACAAAACGATTATTAATAATATAATATTATAATACCTAGGTACCATACAATAGTTTGTATAGTTATTTAAAAAAAAAAAAGTAAAAAACGATCAATCATGATCACGACATGTACATCTAACCAGCTAATTTCCTATGGCGAGACCGCGCGGTGAAATGAACTCTGTATTGAAGCCAAAAATACCATGTAACAGTATCTATACTAGGATTTATTGTAGGTAAAAACTTCTTAATATTTAACGGCAACGGGTTCGTCAATTTTATTTAATTAATTTATGATGTACATTGTACAATGTACATACGGTTAGATTTAAAAAAAAAGATGAAATACACCACTTAACCACTTAACCTACAGATCTGCAACACTAACATTTTTTCATGCATAAAATAGTTACAGTTGAGAGAATTTATATTACATGTAATATAAATTCTCTCAAAATTGATAGGTAGGTACAAAATTTAAATAACAGTTAACAGTAATAGGTACTTTAACATTTTAATATTTATTTTGAGTCTTTTATGTTTTCTATGTATATATATAAGTACTAAGTAAGAATATAGTAGTGTAATATAATATTAAATACGAGTAATAAAATAATTTGAATTTTTTAGTTAGAATACTAATATAATAATTATGTAGGTACTATAAAATTGAATGTAATCGACGTTTGAAGAGAAAAAAAATGTTGTAGTTACGATTAATAGTTTTGATATAAAATTGTACATTTAAGTAATTCGGATTTACTCTCAACAAATTATAAAATATCAAGATATAATATTTGTTAAAAAGATGATTTCAGGAATATAATGAAGTTATATAAGTAATACAATACTATATAGTGGCATAAAGTCTGTTATGAATGTTTAAAAGTATATAAACTATAAAGTAAAATGCATATTTAATAATGTAAATCATTAATGATTTACATAAATAATTGTTAACCATAATTATTCCAAAAATTTAATACTTCCAGTAACTATGTTTAAATATTAAATAATATACTGTGTTATACATTTTTTTCTAATGATTGCGTACACTGAAATAAATATGTTGGTACAATCTTCTTTCATAAGAAGAAAAAAATGTTCAAAACATATATTGTTATAGACTATAATAAACCTTGAAATTAATTGATTAAACAATTAACGTTATTCAATTGTATCATTTTAATTTATTAAATTCAATTAAAACAGTTACTCTCCAATTTAAAAAATAAACAATTTAAGTAAGAAACAACTGAAGTGGTTGTAATATTACATTCCAACAGTGAAATATAACTGTTCTACAAGCCTGAAAAAACTATTATTTCATACATAAGAAAACAGTTATAATATTATTCTTAATACACCATATTTATCTAAATAAATAAGACTATATAATATATATGACGTTGTATAATACGTATTATTGTCTGTCATAAATAACACAAGGGTCACCTGTGTTGAAAACAAGTTTAGTTTTGATGTAAGCCGAAATTTAATTTAATAAAGACTTTGGTGACTTTATAACCCAAGACATGGGAAAAATGTCTTAGGTCATGACCGGCGGTGCCCGAAACGAATAATTTTTAATAACATTGACTATTTTATACATAAATACGAGACGAGAGTAGTCTTCCTTTTGTGAGCTACACAGTCCTTTCAGCTGTAACAACAATAATAATAATAATAATAGTAATAATAATTGCTATTATTATTATTGTTCTCGTCTCTATATAAGAGGAAAAAAGCAGCCATCGATCACGTACAAACAATAAGGCTTGGTCGATACTATAACGCAAGGCGTTCGTTAAAATAATGATGATAATAACAAATAAAAACCATACATGTTCACTCAATCTAGGTTTTAATCAAACCTCTTTCTATTGTACATGGAAATACAAATAGAGTTCAATTTTAATTATGTTAATTCATGTTTAATACTGTTATTTTATTACTAGACCAAATGCTAATTTGTCAGACTTGCTCATAGGCATACATAATATACATATAATACATATAGGTATAATATAGAGATTAAAATAGTTCTATTGTGAGTTGTGACATGTAATATTCAGATTTCGTGATCAAGTAAATGTAGAACAATATCTATAAATGAGGTTTCCATCTAAACTAAATCTTAGTATTGGCATTATTTCAAATAACTTTGTTGGACACCGACTCGTAAAAAAATGAACTCTGTTCTCACTATGATATTTTATTTGTTTACTACCCACTCCACAGGAATCCGGAAGCTTAAACATATTTTATTTCCATGGTTAGCGTGTCTGCAATTGGCGTGACTATATAAATGTTTTATTAGTTTTGTTTAAACATAATAATATATAATATATGTATCGTGATGCATAATTTAATAAAACAAAATTAATATTGTTTTGATTTGATTTCTATTCTGGCAGACACTCATGTAAACACAGTTCGTATTCTATACACACTTATAAAACTTTTTCAAATATTTATATTGTAATGCCTATGTATAAATTGAATTATAGGTTTTATCGTTGTATTAAATTAAAATATAAAAATCTTAATATATCTCAATCGGTGCTGCTCTATCAAATGTATTAAAATGTATTGTATCAGCCATCAGGTCGGATATATTATTATTATGAATCTACAGACTAAAACTTCCTATATACAATGCACTTTTGTCTTTCATCCCGCCGAATTCACGCCCTTCTGAGATTATACATTTATTTCATTGGAATATTATAACTTATAAAAACTCTGCAGAACTATAGCAGTGCCTATACGTGATCAATATATAAAAATAGTACACTTAAATTGAATTTAACCGATTAATCAACATAATATAATAGATATAAAAGAGAAATATCCATAGTATAAGTATATGAAAAAGGAAAAGGAAAAAACAGTTGGTACCTAGGTAATTTTTAAAGTGATAATTGACAATTTAATCAAAAGATTTAAAAAAAAAAATTTGTGTAATATATACATTTAGTGACGCTTATAATTATCATATTCATGAATCAGAGAATAAATCAAAGTTAGAATCACTATTGCATAGACACAAAGCTCTAGATAAGGGTGAGTTTTTGTGTTATTAGAATTATGTTTCGGGCGTAGAAAAACGAGGGAGATGTGTGATCATGAAGAGTGACTTCAAACTAAATATAATCTAATAAATATAGGAGAGTAATGTGGCCATTGTTAAAATTCTATAGGAATGGTAGATATATCCACCGCTTCACGACGAGTGACTAAATCCAGTTATGTACAGATTGAAGTATTGGACTGTAGTTATATGGGGTTCCGAAGGGAGATAGTTTAAAAGTTACGAATTTTTAGGAAGCATTTTTGAACTCGTTCAATTGAATCGCATACTGAATTAGAGTACCTAAATAAGCTCCAAATAATGGAACCATCAGCCATATTCCAATTTCCAAATATATTATACTATTATATAGATATATATTATGTATTGTATGCACAATAAAAGTGAATACTTATGTCACGCACTCGCACACTGCAGGTAATTCAAATTCTAAAGTCTACTTTGTCTATGAAGTCAAGCAGTCTATGACAATAAGTATGACTTGAAGTTTCAAAACCAATACAATATACTCTCACATATCATATACGTAAAATTAATTCAGAGTGCAGCTGACTGCATAACAGTCATGTACAAAATAATAATGACAAATAACATTTAAAATTACATAGTAGATATTATAAAATATAAATTTATCTTAATATATTATAGTTCGCAACACGCACAAATTTTACAACGAACTACATATCGGAGTGATGGTCCCAGTGATTGGGGCCCGTTAAACCTCTGCGTCCCGACGACACGTGCCGCCCGTTCCCAGAGGATACGCTCCAGAAGTCAAGGTAAAATGCCATTGTAAAGTCACATAATATATCGTTCGCAGGACCCTTGTATACAGCTACTTCCAGATGCTTATACGACAGTAAGTTATTTATAAATTAGAATTTATTGTATTTAAATATTATATATTATGAGGGAAGCCGGGAATGTTTGACAAATGCTCGGAAACCCTTGGTTAAATAATCACGTAGGTATCGACACTAGTTTTCCGCATGAAGACTTCTAGTAAATCGCTTTAACATAATATCATCATATAAATATAAAGTATAAATGTATAATTATTGTGCATTACACCGTTGATTTGTAAACAATCTGGCATATAAACGTACTACAGTATACACTATAGTGACTATACGATACTAATAATTTATAACTGCAGATTAGCAAAAATTTGTCCGATGTCATACTGTATAATAATTTTGTTTGGTATGCAGTCGATATGAACGCTGACGTTATTATGACAAACGCCAAAACATGTTTAGATATGATTACTGCACAAATGTGTCCATAACACAGGAACTCACACCGAATGTGAGGCTTCGAATGGTTGATTTATCAATAATTAAATAAAAAAATATTTGTGTTTATTGATCTATATGTGTATTATAGACATGCTGCTTGCAGACCAAATATAATATATTATCTTATATTATAGTATTCGTTATTAATTACTCGTATGATTTAAGATTATATTTCATCATGCATAACTATTGAAAATGTATTGTCGAATACAGTGTATTATATTATTATCTTATATGCCTATTTCCCCAGTATTACTAAAATACATCCACTGATTATTTGAAGTATTATAATATTTATGCTTGAGTTTAATTATAACAGTTTAGTATCGGGTACCTAATATTATAAGGTCTAAACGGGTCCCCGGCTTTTAGCCAAATGCGTTGAATTTGTTTTGATTGATCCAAACGGGTTCCACCCTTCCACATAAAATAATCTGTTATAGTTAAAACATATAATCAAGTTTTATACGAGTACCTAGTTATGTATACAGTTATTGCATGAATAACATGATCGAGGGAAATGAAAAAACGGTTTACAGAAAATATAATTAACGCGTGTAATGTGTACACAACGATACTTTTTGTACAATTTAGTCGATAGCTATAATAAACACGTTGTATGTATACATCAAAATGATTTATAGTTCAATTTAAAATAGGTTGGTATAATACGGTGTATTGTTATAATCGAAAGGCGATGAAGAGGCGTTGCCATTAGAGCGATGACAAAAAAACAGTAAATAATCATGACCGCAACTATTTTAATTAAATTATATTAGGTATATGACCACAAATTATGTCTTGTCACAACCATTTTTCGAACCCCATTATATGTTATGTGTAATGTGTATACAGCCATTTATATTTTACACCCTTGGCAGTACGAAAACACGCAAACGTGGGAAATTTGAAACACGTTTCATTGTCATATTGGGTCTGAATGCAAACTGAACTCCGCTGTAGTAGTAGATATATACTCCGTATGCGTCATGTTCTCCATTAATCGAATAAAAACACCGTTATCCACTCACACAACAGTAAGTTTTTCATCATACAACCAACCCTTTATACACACGGCAAATGCAGAATCTTCACCAATTCACATAAAACCAACCCCTCCATTGCTCTTAGGACTCGAAATAACAATAACAAAATGATGCACCCGCTGAAAGTGCAATGCGTGCACGAACACCATAAATCTACAACCAGCAGAAGATATTTATCAAAAATGACATGAACAGTCGTTGTGAATTCAAATACAAGTTTAAGCTACAACTTGAGCCACTCGTATTGCTTATATAATCGCATTTAACATGATTTCACGACTACGATTTGTTCGAGAAACGACTACAGCTTCAATGTTATCTCAAGGACGTAAACCAACCATTGACTTTTACTAATCGCATTCGATTTAGTGCAATATTTTATAATATTATTACACTATGAACTATTTCTAAACCATAATATTATAACTCGTTATAAATACCTGATATTTTCTGAACGTTTCTTCAACTTTTTTTAAAATTTCGCTGACTGGCACACAAAAACACCCATGAAAGTTGGCGACATCACCTTGGTATACGTTAGTCAGCAATTGTTTGGCTTGCCTCACGAGAACCGCACGTGTTTCGCTGTAATTCACATAGTACGGTCCGATAAACTCGTCGACGAGTTGTTGAACAGTAAAAGGCTTGTGTCGAATTTCCTAGAATAAAAATAAAAAATGTACACATATTATAATAATATTTTAATTAGATATTAAAATGCCCGCATTTTTCTAATTATAATAAAGTACCTATTTCGATATATATTTTAAAAAAATGATAGGTAATGTAATCTTGAACAATACAAGATTTAATTTTTGTCATATTTTATCGGTTGTGGGACACCAGCTTGTGAACTATATTATTCAAATTCTTGAATAATGTTATAAATTATTCTAAATAAAACCTTATTTTTATGGTTTTATGTTTGGGACACAAAACTGCCGCATACATGACTAAACGATTAATGCGTTTATGTGATGTTGGACAAAATTATAGTCGTTCATTTTTTACCATTTATTTACGTCTTCTGATCACCATTAAAGTATTATCCAATTAAAGTGTGGAAAATATTACCACTCTGGTCTCGAAAGCGTAATCGAGTTGTCCGAATTACACTAATAACAATAATAACAAACGGGAATAAAAAATAAACATGGGGTGTATTTACATAACCAGTCTCTCATTTCCCTTACTCTGTCTCCCTTGGTTCCGACAAATAAATCGACAGCACTGTTATTTTCTCGCCCGTCTTTCTTCTTATTATTACTTTGTTCTTTTTCTACTTTTTTACCGCGTGTGTGGTCGTCTTGGGGTAATTTCCTTGTACAAAGACGATACGCACTCGGGTAATGTTAGTATAGGGGACTGTTTAACAATAGTATATAAGTACGTGTATGCGTGTACTTTATACGGAATGTATTATTCATAGAATAACATTCACAGGAAGTCAAAGATAAAAAATATATATATTATAAACTGCACGAGATACATCTGTGTGCGAAATAATGGCATATTATAACTGCATTATAATTTATAATGATTAATAAATCTAATTAATTAACATGTACTAATTTTTGTAGACATTCCACTTTTACAACGCATGTCCAATTAAATAAAAATATCCACCGACCACCGTAACTATTAACATAAAAAATATCTTTAATCATTAGTGGCGTAAATATATAAGATACGACAATTACGCGCCCCACCCTGAGGCCAGATATCAAAAAAATTGTGATTGCTGCAGAGTGCTTATTAACATCAATATTAACTTAAATATATTTTTTATGTTTAACGTCATACATGTTTTGAGAGGTGCCACTTTAGATTTGTATTGTATCTGTTTAATGTGAATCATGGTAAAAAACGATAATTCAGCACTTTTTAAACTGTAACTATATCATAATATTATACATAATACGCTTGGGGTGTTAAGGTTTTGAACGAGCATAGTAAATAGTGTAATAGATTATTGATTAATTATTGAAAAAAAAAATAAGAAATTACTTCCACCATAATGCATAAATTGTCGCAGAAAATAATTAGCTAAGTCTGATTAAAAGATTGAAAGTCAAATTGAAAACAATGATCACATTCTCAGCTGAGCTTGCTTTCTTGTAGTAGTTATCACACGTTTTGAAGATTTGAAAAATATTTTGTAATTATCTATTAGAGATTAAATGGTCAAATTTAATTTTTAAGGACATTTATTATAAATGATAAGTTAAGCCAGACAGTCGTGTTTTTTTCGAAAGTACATGAACCTAATTTCACCATATATCGTGCGTTAAGAAAACAAAGAAAACAAAATACCTATAGGTACCGGTGACCCCCTGCTGCACTCCCTTTGATACACACGCCTCATCCCGGAAAACGAAATTGTACCTAAGATATTCCATGATAATGTGTATATTTCATCGTTACATACAAAATATTATCTTAAAGGCTCGACAAAAAGTGTGTCAAATTCGTATATAAATGACAGTAGAACAAAAAAGTGATTGTAATAAAATGCAAAAAAAAAATTGTAACTTAACATCACGTTTATCCCGTTCAACAGTTCCGTTCTCACGGATGGTCAATATCAAGTATTCACATCAGGTGTAATAAAAAGAAAAAATTAACTTGAGGAGTATCAGATGAACTATAAAAGCTGGCGAAGCTCTTGTAATAATATTCCATTGTTGTGTACATTGTTTTATGGGGCTATTTGTTTAATAATATTGCGCTAAATATCTCAGCCAAAGATCACCGGTCGGTGGGTTGACACAATAGTATCGATTGGCCTATAAAACGCGTTTGTCGTGTGTATTCTAACCTTTAATCGACCCGGATGAATTTGGACTTATACCTAGCTCTCCCGCGAGATTTGGACCACGCGCGATGGTCACGAACTGCCGTATATAAACAGGCCGGAGGTCATCATTGCTTCTTGTCGGCTACGTATATAGTGTGTAATCCACGTGTTATTTTATCGATATACGTTCGTAGGGGCAGATATTATATTATGTAGTGGAGACTTTGCTGGAAACAATCGTTATTGGGATCTTCGTTCGGTCGAGACAAAGACTATGAAACCAGCGAGACGTAATAACCAAACATTTATTATTATTATTATTTTTTTTTTTAGTCTGATATAATTTTAATAGCACTGCCTACGATGCTATAATATATGTTCGTGGTTGTCTGCTTGAACACTAAAACCCATCTGTCGAAATGTCAAGGTTTCCCGTACAGATTGACATGACCCGGGATGAGCTAAGAGGATCACTGGATATACTGGTCAAAAATAGTACCTACTTAAGTATAATGTAATCCTACACGAGAACATGAGTAAGGAGGCCGCACCGTACAAGACACTATCGTGATTACTGATTATAATATATATCCAGATGATAGAACACGATTTTATAATGTAAAATAATCATTTGAGGTGGTTATCTGCATGTATGGGTTTTGTCGGTAAGATTAGAAATTATAATTTTCTACGTTATAAATGTGTCTCTTATACTTAATGACCTAAATTATCTAAACAGGCCTAGTATTATACTAGAAATCTAAATATGACAACAATAATATTATATTATATACCTACGCCACCCAAGCACAAATAAATATCAGCTGAACTCATACCACATATTTACAGTTTCAAAACCACATGATATATAAGTTATATAACATTGTAAATTAGAATACTTAAAAGACGAAAAGACGGCATTTCGTGATTTCTTATATAGGTACTGTTTTTCAATACCCAACTAAAACAAATACTATCTAAAATGAAATTCTGTTTTCTTCACAAGATCTGCAAATATGAAAAATATCGATCGTATTTTCTATAACTTTATGAATATAACCTACATATTATAATAATAATAAATTATACATTCGTAATCGATCAGGATGTGATCGTTTCGGCGAAAACCGTGAATAATAACTGCAGGGATGACGCGTCGTAACGATGGAGAAATTTAAACAGTTAACTTTAGTTGAAATAATAATAGTGTGCCCGTTATTAGCAGTTATTATAGGTATACAAGCCGTAATCTAAGTCATTACGAATATCCGTGTGAATACGATCTGACGAGAGAATAATATATGCAAAAACGACGAGTATGAATGAAAACGGTACACGAGTAGGTACCTATAGGTGTATCATATTATTTGCAAGACAGAAAAATGCGAAACCGGTAACGCGAATACTACGACGGTGCCACTCATCGCGGCGAGCAGCACACCTGTGAGTGAATGAATCATTCAAGAACTTTGCCGGCGCAGCAATGTTATGGGCGACTATATAATAATATATAATAATAATAATATACAGTATAATATTATTATAAATTATATTTACTTAGCCTCGACGAGCACATTATACAACAACATTATTATTCAGACGACGACAGAGGCGGCGGCGGCGGTGGCACAATCAATTATTCAAATATTAGCGACTGTTTCATTTTCTTTTTATACTTTTTGCGACTGCCGCTGCTGAACAAAACCGAAACGTGCACACACGATCACAATAATATATAATATGGGTATCTACGATATAATGTATAATAATAATAATAATGTATATAATATACCACTGCGCCCATGTTGCCGCCGCCGCCACCGTATCCGGTAGGTTTATTTATTTACCATTATTATTATTATTATTATTTTCCCTATATAATATATTTGCACGGGCGGCGTACACAGCTCGCGTACGACTACGATAATGATAATAATAATAATTGTGTACGGTTTACGCGAACTCATAAATCGGCCGAGCCGGGTGGTGTCGTGCGAGCGCGTGGGAGGCGAGTGATACGTCAAATCGGACGAGAACCGACGACGACTGCGGGGGAGCTCTATGTACGCTCGTACCTATATTGTGTGGATATGTATAGGAACTTATTTTATATACTACATACTATATAATATATAATATTATATACTTAGCTCACGCCCGGTTGTTGCGTTACACCCGTCACCGGGCGCGTGTCGTTAGTGTCTACGCAAAAGTACAAAAAATAATCGACGACGATATATTATTATAATACGAAATAAATAGGTATACGCGTCACAAGTATAATAATGTACCTAATATAATATATACGTAGGTATAATGATATTATTACCGTCGCACTATATTATTCCTAAATACATATACTATACCTACAGGGTGATTATAGTATCGCAAACCTCAGCCAATATCCGAGAAGATATGAGGAATTTAAATTTTTAAAAAAAGGCTACAATTTTAGATCATATTGTGCTAAAAGTCGTAGAAAAATATATTCCTTAATATGATGTGCAGTTTTTTATCGTTAAAAATAATTTTGAATTATGCGTATATTTTCTTGAATATTGTGCCTGATTCGTGGTAAGGGGAATCACCCTGCACTCTGCAGTAATGATAATATGTCGTAATGACTAAGGCC
The DNA here is from genome assembly GCF_005508785.2 of Acyrthosiphon pisum. Classification (NCBI taxonomy): domain Eukaryota; kingdom Metazoa; phylum Arthropoda; class Insecta; order Hemiptera; family Aphididae; genus Acyrthosiphon; species Acyrthosiphon pisum. The sequence goes on from NC_042494.1 coordinate 126,583,983, forward strand.
TTCATGCCCTAAAAAACCTCCAAGTATGTATTATTGTATATGCTCTATTTCAGTTACTAAATAATATACTCACTATATACACATTAAAATATTATTTTAAGTTTTAATTAGTTTTTAAGCAAATTAATTAAACCCCCCGTTCTGCCTGGAAAAATTTGTCTCGATTTTATTAATCTATAAATAACTATCGAATACAAAATTTTGAAATTTTACTATTCGTACCCATACATTTATTTTAATTAACACAGTTCTTATGATTGGTTATTGATAATAATTCTATATTTTTCCCCGAGAATATAGTTACTGTATACCTTAAGTATATTATGTTATTAAACATACAATTATATTATTAATCATTGATTAATTAAAATATTCTACTAAAAAAAAATCAAATTGTTATTGTTCCAAAATAATTTTATAGGCGAATAAGAATTATATTAGCAAAAATGTGTATAAATATAAAATACACACTCATATCTGGAAAATAACAAAATTTTATACACTTATACGTTTAAAAAAAGTGTCAAATATACAAAATCAAATCAAAAATATTATGATCTGATTATAATATGATAAACAAAAAAAACCATTTGTATATCCCTTTGCCATGTTCTCAGCTGTTATATAAAAATAATATTCTAATCTCCTAGAAATCATAAGCCCTAATTATATGATACAAATATATAATTATATTTACGCACTGTGGAAGCACCAATATATATTGTATGTTTGAAGGCCGATCAACGATCGCTATAGATGCCTATAGATCGTTGTCTCGGTAAAATGTAAAAATTACTTAATAATATCGTGTTGCCTTGACCGTAAACGCGCTCTTGTCCCTCCCTAAAATGTGTCTAAGCCCTAGAGAGTAGATACGACGTTCACGGCAGCACAGAAACACAAGAGACGTACGATTTGCGCCGTAGAGAAAACTGAACAGCTACGGATTAACAACAATCCCAACTTTACTCTTACTACTTAAAGTTTACTATTCCAACTAAGAAAAGAAAGTTCTCACAGCCGTAATAGTAAATTATAATGATTCATTTTTAGTTGATTTATACAGCATATTACAACTTCAGACCACAGTCATAGACAGGTCCTGTGAACTAAAATCGGAATCGTGATAGTACCTATACTCTGATCGCTGGTGACAGTTAATGCTAAAACTCAATTATATATTTCCATCAAATAATATAATGTGTTTATATTATATATACATAATTTCGTTAGTCACTCAGTCACTTACTATAGTGCATTATATTTCGGTTCACAACGCGTAGTGTTAGAAAAATGTACAGGGTTGGTCTATGAGTATAGACTACCTATATTATACAATATTATTTAATATACGTGCTAGGAGTCTTCAACTTTTCTAGGCAGCGGGCCACTTATTATTAATAGGATTATAAAAATCTTAAGGTACGTATATAGTATGTACAGTTAAATATATAAAGTTAATGAAAGAAAAAGGTGTTCAATATTCAACAATTAGTTATCTATTCGCGGGCCTCAAATATAAAGACATGGGTGGCCGCAGATTGAAGACCCCTGTTAAGTACAAGAGTATATATGAAGGTATATGTTGCAAACTATATGAATAGGGGCAAGTTCTCATTAGCTTTGCATAGGATAATGGAAAAACAAGACGTCTACCCTGCATTATATACGACTTCCCTTCTTTTTATAGTAAATGTATAATGTATAATGTATAATGTATAATATATAATGTATAATATATAATGTATAGGTACATATATACCGTGATGACTGACGAGGGTTGTCTTACATCGACTACATGGTTCCCTGCTAAGATATGTCATCACTAGGGTTAGTCGAGTTGAAAGTGAGTTAAAAAGTCAAACCATATACGTTTTTTCGTTCATGAACCATGAGAAGTTTTGATCTATTTATATATTATACCATATATATCACCAAAGTTTGTATATATCTATATACCCACATATGAGAACATTTTTTGACAGGCGTTAAACGTTTCCTTAATATTGTAGCCAGGCACCTAACCCTGTGGTTTCCTCGCTTTAGATCCGGCCCAGTATATAGGTACCTACTCTCAATAATATACCTATATGCAGCTAAAATTCAAAATATATAGAAAAAAGATGATATACATTCAATAAAAATTATTTTTATATTAAAAAAAAAAAATAAAAAACTAAAATTCGTGGTTTTCAATAATGAGATTTCATGTATTATTGAGTTTTAATAAATATATACATGAATTGTGAAAACAATATTGAGGGTACAACTACTACAACTTGAAACTTGAAACCACGGTATATATTTTATTAATACAACGTTCTTTTAAACTGAAATGTTGTGAAGCTTTAGACTTTACAAAGTTATTTAAGAGTATATTATAATCGTTATTTTATTGATATTAAAAATACCTACCTAGCATATAACTTTTAACATGCCCTTCCTTGGGTTTCAAGCCTACACGTCTTCATACTTGGATTATCGTCAATGACCTCTCGCGGCGGCGTTCGGCTAATGACAACTGCAGTTATATACATCGAACACCGATGACACTACAATATATTATAAAGCCATATTATAGGCGTGTAATACCAATATCATTGTACGAATCAAATAATAATATTATATTATATCGCCGCGTTTAGCGGACGCTAAACCCAAATCGTTAATTTTCATTTTTCATTAACGTTCAGGTGTGCACAACACGCATTGCGCGCGTATCATGCGAACGCGATCGTATCGGCTGTAAACCGTCATTTTCATTATATTATTATTATTAATAATAATATTATTACTATTATACTACCATAGACGCATACTAATAGGTTTGCACGGGAATGAGTCATGGGGTGTAGGTATACAGCTATTGAATAATATAGGTAGGTATACGACCGACGACGTCGTATTGTAATGCACGTTGGTTGTCGAATGAGTCGATATGGACCCGCTGCAGCATTATAGACCATAATTTATATTGTGTATTTGACACGTGCGTTTAAGTTTAAATAATATTACAGTACGACTACAATCATCGATACGGTTATGACGATGATTGTACATTCAGACGACTTCGGAGAAAGGAAAAAAAATAATAACGATTAATTAAAACATTCGTGAGACATCGTCGTCGTCGCTGTTAAACCGACGCGTTGTACATAGGTTACCTATATAGCTATACCGAGATAATTACTCGATATATGAATTAACATTAAACACACTTGTAGTTTGATATTTTAATACATTCAATTTGTTCTACGCTTTATGAGCGACTGAAAATAGTATTATGATTTATTAAAAAAAAAAACATTATTATTTTATATCTTAATTGATAAACGACCGCGATAATTTCCAATTAATTTCATTAATATTATTATGAAATTCACAACCATCAAAACACATTTTGTATACTACAATCGATTATTACGAAAAAACTACCATATCGACAGTAAATCATGATGGCAATGATGATGTACGTAATTACTAATTAGTAATTATGTAGGTACACACACTGCAATACAGCTGCAGTGGCGTAGCCAGGGGGTGAGACCAGAGGGGCCATGACCCCCCTTCCATCTGCTGTGTTTTTACTGCATAGAAAAATAAATATTTACTTATATACTGCTTTTATAAAATTATATTCTAGAAGAATGAAAGTTATAAATCGGACTTGGACACATAATAGCATAATAATATTATAAGTAGATAGGTATACAAGGTACATGTACTATGGCTAAACATGTAAATTGTTTGTGATAAATTAATCTAAATACAAAGTTGTTATTTATATCGGTAGGATGCATTTAATATTATATATCTGGTAATTTAATAAGTATAAAAGCTCTGCAGTACAAACAATAAATATTTCATTTTTATAAGGTTTTTTATTGACCCTCCTCTTTTAGAAATCATTGCTACGCCACTGTAATGCAGTAGGTATCTCGAATTTATTTTAAGTTTGGCTCATCAATTTGAATGATTTTTAAATAGTAGTTATTATTTTAAGAAAAATGATTTATGAAGCATAATAATTTACGATCGAAAGAAAACTATGTGTAAAAATCGCGTAGAACATAGCACTAATTATAATGTTATAATGTTCAATATATAATTGTATTATATCGCTGAGGATCTATTACGTTTCTTTTTCACACAACGACTGCAAATTTAAACAGACCTAACGAAGATCATTTTATATTATAATACTTACGTTCTCGGACATTTGCAGACTTTTTGACTGGACGAAAAAAAACTGCGGCTCTATACGCGGCGCATTAAATCAATAAATTGGGAAAACCAAAGTACGCGTTGCCGCAGAATATTATTACTATCGATGTATTTTATATCGACTTACGAAATCGAGTTTAGAAAAATTTGGAAGAGGGACAGTGAACTAAAACGTGCCATTCCGAAGGCCCCTCACACACACACACACCGATATGATTTAACCACGAGTATTGCAAAGAAAAAGATGTATATTTAATATGGGGCGCGCGCCATAAAATAAACCATAAGTGTTTTAAACGGTCGTCTGGAACGAACGCGCTCGGAAAACGAACCGTAAAACGTCATAGTCCAACTTATACACACGCACATAATATAAATACAACCGTATAGGTCTGTGTACGATAATAATAATACAATATTATCGTACGAGCGACGATCGCGTCGTTATTCTCGCTCTCACGTTCAACAGCCACTACAACACTCGTTTAATATTATAATAAAAATAGTACCCTAATATAAGTGTAATATTATAATATACCTATACGACGATCATCGTCGGCTCTCGTCGGCGCGCTAGAAATAGAATCTCTCCTCCGCGCGTTATTACAATACTATATTACAACCACCACGGCACGGCGGTCGGGTTCGCTCTTCGAAAACCGTCGGACCACATGACCCCAAAAACCCACTGCAACGCGAAGGGGGTGGGTGGTGGTACGAAGAGTGAGCGTTTAATGGCCCGTAACCGAGGTGCTCCCGTAACATACGGGTGTGGCGAGGGACCGACGGGGTGGCGGTGGGTGTGGGGCGAGCTCGACGCACGTGGTATTTTATAATATATAATACGTAATACTATAATATAATATAATCGGTATTTTTAGTCGACGCATGTCAAACGGTATGGCCGCCTACTCCGTCTGTCGGTGTATAATAATAAATATTATGTATAATATAACAAATGTGACTACGATATTCGCCGCCGTAAGGGATGAGGAGGTGTGTGGCGACGCTTCGCTGCAGATTTTACCGAACTCCCCTTCCAAGTTTCGACCACCCGTATGACTGTAAGGCACCACCGTCAAATAATAATAGTCCTGTATGACGTTAGATATTTATGTTTTAGCCTTTAGGTTTCTAATTTCCCATACGAAGGGACAGGAAAAACTATATAAATTATCGTAAAACATAACAGTCGATCTACTGTCTATGCGTGTAATGAGTGTTGTATGTATAATGTATATACTTAGACATATACACAATATATATGTCATAGGTATTATATAGGTGTTTATAATGTTAGAATATAAGTTATGTGGCGCCAAGGTTGGTTAAATGGGTGGGATAATGGTGCCAAAGCTTGCCACTTCATCGCAAGGATACATAAATACATTTTGCATTTTTTATGTATTAGTTTTAATTTATAATAATTTATATGTTTGTTGTTTATCAGTTTATCTTTGTTTTAAAACTACGAGCATTTAATTTAAATCACTTATAGGCTATAGCCCGTATAGGTGTATATTTTGTGTCTATCCCCCTCATGTGCACCCTTCACCATTACTAGCCTGCCCTTGCGTCGGCCCGTTATATTATATTTTTGAAGTTCAATTAGACAGTTATTATTTCGATTGTGGCACTGTGAACATATTAGATAAAACATAATATTACGTTTGAATGCGTCGAAGGCCAAAATTTTATTTCAGACAATCGGCTTCCAAGTTCCAACACCATCGTGATAATATCTATGCGACTATAATATAATGTATAGGGAATTGTGACGGCGTTACAAAAAATTATAGTAAACTTTACTGAGAACTAGTGATGAGCAAAACAAGACCAAGACCAAGACTTTCAAAATCTTGGTCTTGGTCTTGGTCTTGGGTATACACCTTAATATTGGTCTTGGTCTTGGTCTTGGTCTTGGTCTTGGTCTTGCGCAAGACTCTTGCAAGACTCTTGCTATTTTCACAAAATATATAAAAAAAAAACTAAATACCTGTTATAGCTGTGTGTAGGTTTTTTGCCATGATATCTAAGATGAAACTTAAGTCCATATATTACATAGTATATTAATAAATCAAACATTAACATAAAACAAGTCAAACAATTTAATTTTTATTATACTCGTTTAAAACTTTGCATTTAAATTATGCTTATATTATTTTACTTGTATGAATCAATTTACCAGCATAATTAACTTTTTAAGTTCCTATTGCATTTATAATAAATATCAATGGGTTATTACTAATAACTAATTACTAGTTATTGATCAATATAATGTTTATAAAAATTAAATTGTTGTTTTTTTAATGTTCACTTTAACAAATAATAATATTAAAAAAAAACTGTATGGTTTGTTCCAAATATTAAATTGCTTAATAGTTATATTTGTTATAATAATACTATTTATTATTTATAATTAAACTTCGTTAGTCCGTAATGACTTTCAGCAATTATTAGTATATTTGATTCAAAGTAGGGGTGTATTATGGACATACATCATTCTATTTTGACAACTTTCGACGTCTTTATCGATTTTGGGAAAATAAAATAATTTTCCAGTAATTGTTAATTAGTATGAAAACTACCCATGTTATTTTGTAATATTAATCCTCATTATATTTTTAATCTTTTTTTCAATAATCGCCTTTTCCTCGAATACTGATAAAATGTCATTACAATACAAATAAATTCTTATAACCTATTTTTGTTATAAATTATTAGTTAATGGAATCTAGGATGTGTTTTCGGGGAAAAAAAAAATTTGCAAGACTGCAAGAGTCTTGTAGTGATGATCTTGTTTTGGTCTTGGTCTTGCAGCTTCGGTATTGGTTTGGTCTTGTTCTTGCAAGCCTAATCTTGGTCTTGGTCTTGCTAGACCAGTACCATCTTGGTCTTGGTCTTGGTCTTGGTCTTGCAGCAATAGTCTTGCGAGACCGCAAGACCAAGACCAATTTTGCTCATCACTACTGAGAACAATTGATTTGCAGCATAACATATTTTATCTAAAACCTAAAATTACCTCCTAATGGTTTAAAATAAAACCTTCCAGAATATGCTTCTATAATGTTCCTTGATATTTTCCAAGTAAAAACATAGGTACGCAGTCAATATAATCTCTATGGTGCCTTACACTTTACAAGGAAAAAATTAGCGCACTGTGACGCCCATAGGTCTCAACTTTCGTTCACGTGGTTTAGGTATTAGGTGCCTATAATATAATCATGTTAGTTGTCATTTATGTGGTGACGTACAACTGATATATAGTCAATCTACTCAATGTAGGTACTTAAATAATGCGTAATTAGTCTTACATAAATCCAACGATTATTTTAAAGAATTAAAATTGCCTCCCCCTCTCATAACAACTACTTAGGGGTATCTATAATTACGTCATTAATATGATATCGTTTTATTGACATTAAATTGATACATTGAACAATATTTATATAATATTTAATATTAGAAGTCTGTGGGACTATGCTTATATAGCAGTGGTAATTTGTATCACGTGCATCATTTAGATGTGTTTATCGTTTTAGTATACTAAAATAAACACATCTAAAACCTAACCAATAGGTCATGTCAATTTGAATATATAGAACGTGATTAAGCAATACCTTCCAAACACTATACATTAATGATAAATTCCACCATTAATTCAAACTCACAAAATATCACGTATATAGAAAATAATAGGAACTAGGCATGTTCGAGGAGAGTTTTCTTCACCTTTTATTTTAAATGTAAAGTCTTAACGCGCTTCAATCAACAATTGAAAAAACCTTTATTACTCTAAATTAAAAACTTATTTTTAACGTCTGCACTTTATACATATACCTACCAACCCCGATTGGAATTGCCAATAAATTATATATTCCACGCGATACTATACAGTATATACACTATCATGCAGGTAGGTACCGTGAGTACCAGATTACACCGGTACTGCTGGTAATTCATGATTTAAGTATTTAACATAATATAAAATCGTGCATTTCACCAAAATATCAAATTGCCAGTGAAAATAATAAACAATACAACGGGCAAAATCAAATTGACACCCATGAATATATTTTTTTTGAAAAGGTTACTTAAATTGCCTCATGATTAAAATTATCTTTCTATTGAATTTAACATCCTTCACGAGAATCGTCTCAAATAGATAAATTAATTGATTACTAGTGTTCAAATATTATTTGGTTAAATTTCAAATATTGACTTTAAAAAAAAAAAAATAAAAATGTATGAACCCACACTCATACTGGTTAATCTAGATGGATAATTCCACCCTTACATTAAAGAAAAATTAAATAAATTGAAAAATAAGTCAATATAAATCAAAATAAGAAGTTGAAAATTTGGTCTTTAAGTATGTTCAGAAATTCCAAAAATCAGGATTTGAAAAAATGGGGTTGGGCATGCCTAGTGAATCATCCTGTATGAAATACAAAATACATTTTTGAAATCCAAACTTAAATCTGTCCTTAAATTAAAATTATTTTCCCTTTTTTGCTAATAACTAATAAGTAATGACGTTCATTTTATATAATATATAGGTACATACCTACTACATACCAACGAACAATATAGCTATTTACGATAACAGTCACGTAATCAAACCTGATTATGTTGGGAGAATGCTACAATATAGGATACATTGAACAAGATAGTCAACTAAAGTTTAGCTGTTAATCAGTGACGGACGAATTACAAAAATTAGTGCATTCGAGTATTCGACAAATTATTAATCTCTCTGAAAAATATTTTGTCATATAAACATAATGTTTTTGAACATTAAGAAAATCGATATAATAATCGATAGTAGGAATACTAATAATCGATAAAATATGTAGGTTTATTAATTTATAAACTTTGTATGGTACCTATGTAAGGCAATTCGAGTAAAAAAAAAAGTTCACCTACCTACTTGGGCGCACAATATAACAGATTAATTGAAACTGGTAGGTACATCCACGCAGAGGTAATTTAATATGATATAACAATAATATTATAATTATATTTTCTATCGTCATAATTTTTTTAATGTTTTCCTTTTTTCAATGACAACATACATTTTTCATTCATTATTCCAAAGCAGAATTTTTATATCAAATGTTGGACGAGCATTTTATGAGTTGTAACTTATAAGTTATACGTATTGAATGTTTAGATGATTGGAGTGGAATGGAGTATCACAAGAATACCACGAAAAATTTTGGTCCACTATACTCATCTCATCTAAACTTTAAATACCCATAACTTAATAATTGCTCGTCCATAATTTGATTTTTGTACAGAAAAATATTCTACTTCGAATTATGATATTAAAAATGTACCTATGTTGTCTTTCAAAAAATGAAAAAAATTTAAAAATGAAGAAGATAAGAAACAATTCTTTTTCGAAAAAGATTGTTTTGTAAAATTATATTTAAAATGTTATTGGTTTTGATATATTATGAGTGTTTTTCGATGAAAAAACCGCAATAATATTGCACATATTTTATAATACCTTAGACTAGGAATGTAGAATGTAGGAATAAGACAAGCAGCATTATATAGACTACAAGACGTAAATATAATAGTGGATATAACTATAATAATATGTAGTGTACAAATAAATTAGGTTCGGTGCTATATACTATATAAACGAGAGCAGCTACTATCAAACTTTCACGTTTATTAATTATTAGACACGACAATTGAAAACGTGTACCTATGTTTTTTTTCTCCGGCAGAACGTATAGAAAATAGTTTTTCGTAGTAGATTTTATATTTTTATCGGACGGGGTAATAGATATCGCTGCAGGGTGGCGCGCACGACGACGGCCTGGCATATTACATATCACGCAATTGCGCTTACCTACTCCCGCAGTGGCATTACACATTCTAATGTAATAATATTGTATCCTAAATAATAATATACATACTAAACGGTGAGTACAAGGTGTAGGAAATGTCGGTCCGGAAGTAATAAGGCTGCAGGACCTTGTTTTTTTTTTGTATTCTCATATTATACAACGCGTGTCGAAATAATTTTCAGGATTCCTACCAAGCACATTTTACTCGTCGTTTAAAACACGAATCGTTCGCACCATCAAAATATTTCTCAAAAAGTACTTACACACCTTTCTTCCTAATTCGTTTGATCACTTCTTACTTTTTAAAAGGACTTTGAGCTTTAGGACTGAGGTCTGAGATATCTAGTTTAAACTATAATGTAGTAGATTCGCTATATCAGCTTCGGCGCGTCTAACAGAAGCTCTAATGCAGAATAAATAGTAACAGAGAGCATAGTATTTGACCTAGATATTAAAATATTTTATGAGAAAAAAAATAATCACCAACGCTTAATTAAAACAAATTATATTTTGGATTTCTGCTTTGAATGTATGCTGATATAACTATCAATACACTAATGATTCTAACGAACGTAACACGTTTGTGTACATATATAGAGGTAGGTAGGTAAATTAAAATAAACAAGAAATCTGTAATTAAAACCAATAAAATCTAAAAAAAATTAAATAATTTTTTTGACTCTCAGTGTTTTTATAATAACGTACAGACCCGCAAGTCACAACGTGTTTGGAAACGAACAAGGTACAACCTACCAATTACATTTAAAAAACTAACATATTTTTTATCGCTTCTTTTATCTCTCATACCATATTTATGATTTATCAATATGCGTAGGTATGAACAAATATATAATACTATAATCTATATGCATTTCGTAAGACTTACATATTATTATACATTTACTGTTTATATAAACTTAGACCGGTAGGACTCGATAACGTGCGTATCTATATTAAAATATTAATAAATAATATTCATATAATTATATAATAAAATAATATAGGCACCTACAATATAATGCCATCAACATTCGAAAATTAAATACTATAATATAGGTCTCTAAAATATCTTCTTGGAGAAAAAAAAATAGGTGCGATATAAATGCACATAACGGAAAACCATCGGTAAAATCAACAAAGTCGTCTGTTCGACTTTTAACCACAAAATATGTAGCCAAATAGCAAGAATGTAATATTATTATTGATTTCAAGAGGGCTACGGCGTACCCGCCATGTGTTGTCTCCCGGTCTCCGTGTTATTACTATAACGCATCACATAGCAAACAAATTGTGCTTACAGAGGAATTCGTTTTATTGTGTTGTTTTTTATATCTGCAGAGTGAGTTGACCTGTTATTAAATTGTAAAAATAATATCTAGAGCCACTCGAGAGGTTTTTTTGTTTTTGATATTTTAATTTTAAGCGAGTTATGATCATCATATTTTAAAATCATAATTTTTAAAATCTGTCTTACACTCACATAAGACATATTATTATAACATCACATCAAATCTATATGCACCGGATTCTTGGAACAGTTTGTCTATAATATAAGTATAGGTAGTTGATATTGGAGAAAATGAACATGTTGTCGAACTATTATATAGAGAATATAATAATAATGTATAAACCGTGCTCGAGCGAATGGTTTTATTTCCATATTTTTATTTTATCATGAGTTTTTATTAGTAAGTACCTAATACTGCTGGTGCCTACTTGCATATGATTTCAGATTTCAAATTCCTATAACCCGTTTTTAGTGTTGGACCGAGACAAAATAATAATGGTTTTATCAAACCGACACATATTTCGCTAAACGCAAGCGTGCAGTATTTAGTCAACGAGCACCCTGTATCTATATATTATATACACCTTATATATACCTAGGTATATAAATTATAATAATAATATATAACATCACGTAGTCCAACCTCCGACACACGTCACATGGAGGTAGATATATGAACCACTAAACGTTGTAACACTAATACGAGTAATACCCATACAATATACCTCTAAACATAATAACAAGTAACAACGTGCTACTATTACGTGCACAACTCACGTGCGCGCACGACGAGGCGGCCGCGGGGCATTTGCCGCAGACGGTCGTCGCGGGGCCCGGCTGCAGCAACGACGCGGCGTGGTCGTCCGGCGCCACCGGGTCCGCGTGATCTGGTTCCGGCACCACGGACACGTGTTCGTGAGCGACGTGTTCGGTGACGAAGTGGTCGGCCACCAGCCACGGCGGCGCGTCGACGACCTGGGCCGCGAGCGCCGGCCGGAGTCGCGGGTTACTCGCGGCGGCCGTGGCCGGCTGGTCGGAGACGTGTTCGGTGTGGCGCAGCGGTCCGGAGGTGGCCGGAGCCGCGGCGGTGATGGCGTCGGTGGCCGCGGATAGCAAATCGGCGGTGGAAGCGGGGGCGGCCGCGTCCTCGGCCAGCAACGCGTCCGGACGATGTGTATTTTTGCTGCTGCTGTTGCCGCCGTTGTTCTTCTTGCTGCCGTTCTTCTTGCTGTTGTTCTTCTTCGAGAACTGACGGTAGAAATGACCGACCGCAGCGCCAGTCGCGGTCATCGCCGTCGTCACGGCCGCGGGACTCGGCGAATCCGTTTCGGTGGCGGTGCTCTCGGTGGTCTGTAAGAGGAAATAACAAAATAAAAATTTACTATAATAATATTATATATAGGCACCTACGTATTATAGTATAACATTGTTGTTCGATAAATCATTAATCGCAAGTCCATTTACACGAATATAACATATATACAGTGTGATTCAATAATGCCGCAGGCAATAGTTTCTTTATAATATATATATAGTATATATGAATAGGTAGATATAATATTATTAATTTACCATTATTATTCTTTTGGGCACGCGGTATAAGCGCAAAATCCACGTCCACTGGACTGTGTACTGTGTGTCCATTTGGACGCAAAGAACCTTCTCAGAAATTGGCCCACTGCTTAATATATTATCATAAATTGCAAGTTCCGAAATACGTTTAGACGAATATATTATACAGTGTGATATACTTAATAATAGTGCTGCAGGCTATAGTTTATATATATAGGTGTATTATTAATTTACCATATATTTTATTATATTGGGCACGCAGAGCCGTATGTGTCCGTTTGAGCACAAAAATCCTCTTAAAAAAATTAACCCGTCGCAAAAGCGTCTAACTGAGATTTCTATCGAGGTTCAAGACCCGCCGCCGATATGTCGGCCTATGATTTCAGGAATGTTTACGTACAATATAATATTAACGGACACCATTCTACAGAAATCGATTCCAACATGAGAATTTTAACCTCGCGGGATACTCGATGGCACACATTTATCTACTAACTTTTTGTTTTCAACTAGAAATCTATGTTGAAATTGATCATGTTTTTTTTTACTTTTACGAGAGTCATTTTCCCGTTTTTCTGGAAGACCCTGCTGTGTTGTTCTTTAATATTCCTATTATATATAATACGTTCCGCATAAAGATATTTTTAATCTCCAACAATGCTAACAAGCAGCATTAAAGGGGTAAGAAAGTTATTTTTCAATTGAGTTTACTAATAATTATCGCTCATCAGTCATTAACATACTATTCCCAACGTTTGAGTTTGACGATTCACCTAACCTATAAGCGCGTTTAACTAGATTTCAACAATTTTATTGTTTTCGTTAATTAACTATACCTGCCTATTGTATAATACAATTCATAGTAAGTTGCTATTGAAATATTATCTACAATAAGCTCAACTAAAAATTGAAATTATTATTTAAAAAAGTCCAGTGTAACAATATTGTCGGGATAACGTTTTGTTACGACTTTTCGGGATTTTAACCTCTCTATGTGGCGGGTTGAAAATCCATTAACCCAAAGATTTTATATAGTCCCCGTAAATTACCAGGGCGGTTTCGAGATCGTCGAAAACCAAAATCACACAAAATATATTCGGAGAGTGACGTTTCTGTAATAATATATTAACACAATAATAATAATATGTTATTATATAACGTGAGATAATAATTCATCTTTTCGTCATTGCACAGACGTATACATACACGTACACGTACTACCCGAAACACACGTGCTTTGTTTTATAATGCAGACACGACGTTTTCTTTATTTCTTATTTTTTTCACATATTATAAATAAATTATAAAAAAACATCACAATCGCATTACAAGCGTCGAAAAATGTGATAATACTTTATAATATTATTCGGCACATTGTGCGTTGGGGGGTTAGACCTGCGAAAAAAAAAAAACATTGTTAAATTCAAAATATATTAATTTTGAGTAACAATGATAATATTGTCGAATAATGAAATCCGTCATATTTACTTCATATATATATATATGTATTTTACGCAGTATTTTACGGTTGATGTTTTTTTTATTTTTAAATAATTGTGTTAAAATACTTTTACTTACAAAGACTAATAAGCGCTATAAATTATGATGTGTAAAATACGCCATCGAAATCATAAAATATTATTTGTCGGCTACGCGCCTAGTCTTTAATCAACAAAACACGTATAGGTACCTACCTACTATAATATACTGTACAAATACGGCTCCGATAAACGGTTAACCTTTTTATAATATACCTACCGTCATTCATAAATTCCACGTTAATTTTTTAATCGATCGGACACAACTGCACCGCAGCGCCGCTCTTTTTCTAGTTTGACGAATGTGCCCAGTTCATAATAGTAATAATAATGTATAATCCCATTATAGACGGTATCAACAACGGCGCGCCGACCAAAACGAAATTCCTCCGCGCATTCTACTTCATCTTTAAACCAACAACTATATGTGTACCGAGTCACCGTGTGTGAGACCTGGCCCGGCCCATTTCAGGAATACCTACTCGTTAATTTCCAGGTCACACCTTTGATAAATTGTTTACGCGAACGCATAATATATCGTCACATATATAATAATAATTGTAATACCCATTGAGTATTAATTCAAGAAAAAATAAAATTACACATAATATATAAATGTATATTATATTATATACCTACCTACCTATTTTATCATTCTCTTAATTCAGAAAATATTACGTTAACAGAACCCGTTTATGTGACAATCAAACTTTCTCGTTCAGAGCAAAAAACGCATTTGTTTAAATAGAAATAATATAATCAAGAAAAATATCTTTATTTATGCCTTCGCTTATGATTGTTAGGTAAGGATATCGAATACCTAAATGCACAAAAATGTGGGTACAGATAAGAGCGCAGATAGTGCGGTTAGACGTGTTTTCTCCATCAATATAAATTACATATTTTAAATTCATTTTGGAAACTAATACTATATAGGTATACGTAAGTAGTCAAATTAATATATTTTTGTTAGTGGTTTTTTGGTTTAGTTGAATTCAAAATGAAAACACTTTAATACGCGTCTCTAAAAATATGTGTACGCCTATTCTGGTAAATATTTTTAAACTTGTTTTACTCATTTTCAGTAACTTATCTAAAAATGTAAGTAAGTATAGCAGCTGGCATTGCAGGTATGTAGATGCGACTATATAGATGAGAACTTACATGGTGATTTATAAAAACAAACACATTTATATTTTAAATAAAATATAATATAAAACAATATTATGTTAAAAAAGAAAATAAATAATATTATACTCTCACACATTCGTACAATACACAGAGACAGAGTATATACTAACAGGTAAATCTAATAACAACTATCGTTTATAACCTTTAGTTTATAAAATAAATAAATAAATAATTTATTTTGACAAAATATAGATATTGGGATAAACTAAAAAATTATGAAGTGGTATCTATATAAGTATATTAAAATTTAAAATAGATAGATTTTCCACAGTACAATTGTTACTAATCGATTTGTATCGAACTTTACAGAACTGCATAACCTTATAAATTATATGTACACCTATCCACGAAGATGATATTATTCGCCATTATTAATTATTATTGTTATTATTATTATTATTATTATTATTATCCGGACAACCCGTAATAAGCTACTATTCGTCAAAAAAAAAAAATTCATAAAAATATTTATTGGTCAAATCCAAAATTCATCAAAAATACAGTTAGTTAAATGAATCTTATTTTTGGATTGATTTGAAATTCCACGTTAAGTTTTCGTGCATTAAATAAATAATAATTTAAAACAATTCCCTTATTTTCCAATAATAAGTATAAGCTGCAGACATACAGGTATTACAGTGGCACGTCGTGGGGGTCGTGTTATATATAATATTTGAACCTAACTTCTGTTTTTTTAGTATAATAATGATATAAATCTGAGAACGTTTGTATTTTTTCTTTTTTAAATAAGTTTGACATGCATTTATATGATTACAGAAAACAATTATTATAGCAGTACATATATTAATTTAAAATGGATACTTTTATATGAACAATATTAACATTTATAATTTTAATGAATAACATTTTTTTTATGACTTAATTTATAGCAATACATAAAAATACTTATTTAAAATAAAGTACAAAAAATATTTGTATTATTGATAAAAAGCGCTTTGTCAGGCAAAAAGTGTTATTGTCTAATTGTTTTTGAGAAACTTTCTTTAATATATTTGTGTTTGACCAACTGTCCTAGATCCTTTTATTATATTATAATACAAATTGCATACAATTGTCGACTTTATATTATAAACACAATACTCTACAATAGGTGTATTTACATTTTGCATGTACAGTGTAGTATTATACCTAGTACCTACATAGTATATTATATATACTAAATTAGTTTTTGGGAAATTACTAATTAGTACAGTAAACTAACTACCACATGCATTCTTGTTAAGTACATATTTAACCAAAAGTACATAACATTTAAGTGATTAAACTATAAGTATTTAAATACCTTTTTATTTCATTTTATTTTAAATTGGTAGTTCAAAATACTTTTGAAAATTAATATCTTAACCACCTTTGCAGTACCTACTTATTTTAGTATTTGTATTTCAAAATACAAAATATAAATTAAAATTAGAAGTTTGATTTTTTTAAATTTCATTCGTACGATATTGTCTACTTCCTACCTAAATCTACTATTTACAATACTGTCAATACTATTTAGGTACTAACAATATGACAAATGTACCTATATTACGTTACTATATTTTTTTTTTATTATTAAATAGTAATAATACAACTAGTCAATAAGTATTTTAAATACTTTTAATAGTATTCTTAACAAGTATGACAGCAGATAATATATGTTGATACGCGAGTCCCTGTACCTAAATGTAAAATGATGATTTTAGTTAAGTCACTATAAAAGAACACACGCAGCGTGCCGGCATCAGGACATTTTTTTACTTTTATTTTTTCCCTCAGCAATCGTAATTCAATTCATTTTATTCACAGGTTTATACTTATTATATAGCGTGCCTATACCCACTTACGGATCCACGCATGCCGATAGCTTATATTTTCTATGTCGGTTTAGTACCATCATAATAATGGATGAGTTACGCGCTTCGGTTGAATTTAAAATTTCAACTAACTTCCGCGGGTTAACTTATGTGCGCTGTCCGTCTCTGACATGAGTTTACATTATTATCACAGTGCTATAAGCATTGCGCTGCTGCAACAAACGTTTAACTGTTATAAAGATTTAACACGACATTCCTTTTAGATAAAGAAAGTAGGTTTATTGTTGTTGTTGTGTTGCTTGTAACTTATGGGACAATTTGTTATGGTTCTCGGTGGGAGGAGGCCCAACGTCAATATGTAGGTATATACAGGTGCCTTCGTTAAATCGGGCTGAAAAACTATCGATAAAATAGAAGGAGGTAAGGCTGCAAGAAAAACATAATCAACGCTTTTCAAATCGTGATTTTGAGAGATATATCTATTACGTAAGGCGTGTGAATGATGGAGTCGTATAATGTAGGTGGGTACCGCGTATAATATATTATATTATATTATTATTATTATTATTATTATAGTGTCCGGGCGGCTGCAGTACATAAGGATATCGCATTGGAGTCGGTGGCGTTAAGATGTAATATATACACACGGAAAATATTTGAAAATTATTATAATATAAAATGCAATTAGGTGTACGCATGCGTTAAGTCTAGTCCACAGCAGCCTCGTGTATTATTGTGTACACATCGGAATATTATGTATACGGACATACCAGTAATAGTTTATAACCGTAGGCGTTCCATCCTGTCGATAGGATGTGTACATTGTGTGTGTGTGAGTGTGTAATGTATATTATACACCGATAATGGCAGGTCCAAGGGGGGTCGTCTCCACGGAACAGTGATTATTATATCAGGCACGTTAACGGCTCTATACTTGTAGATGTACGGGGATGCTTTCGACTGGTTCTATATATATTATATTTTAAACTTATCCCATCGCCACACCCGTCCACGTGACCGGTCCACTGGGAATTCTCAGCAAAGCCGAACACTGAATGCATCAATATGATGTATAATATAATTTTATATTGTAATATTATAAATTATAATATATAATAATATAACATACGAATAGATACGGGACACAATGTGAAGTTGACATGTGTATGATGTAAGCACGCATTGATGTCTACAGGGCACGAATAAGTTGTGCGAAAACCACTGTAAGTATAATGCTGCGGAGTAAATCACGAGACGGCCAATGCACATAGTCTATATTAGTATATTATATAATAATAATTTTAGGTGTCTATAAAAATATTTGATCCTTTATCAATAATTATTAATTAGTATTATATCGTGGAGCTAATGTGATTAGTGAAAAACTAAAACATTAAGGTAGGTACCTATCTCAATAATTCGGGTATAGTGTAGTAGGCGTTAAATATTTTCTCTAGTGGACTTTAATAATATCAAAACTGGTTATTCAAATTGGACACAATAAGTAGTACAACTGTTTACAAAATAAATATTATTTTAAATTATTTCAAAAGTGGTTTTTCATAAAATATAGCAACTATGGAATAAACTTCATAATATACAGAGTATAATATAAAAAGTGGTTTTTTTAAATGGTTTTATGCGTACGCTTCGTTTTTTATAGTAACGCCCAAACAAACTTTAATTTTTGGATTAATACATTTTTATTAGTGTTCAATATGGTAATGAGTAACTCAAGAATTTTCAAAATTTAAAACTTTATTCCATATAGTTATTATTTTTGGGAAACCCTAACTGCATGGCAACCTAATAATGATAGAAGTTACTCAGAAAATCATGAAAAGGGCGAGGGATCTATACAATTGTTTTTGTTGGATCGTAAACGCAACACGGAACTGGTACGAGTATAAAATGAACTACTAGGGAATAATTTGAATAATAAATGATGTCACGAAACTCTAACGATAGGTTATATTAAATAATAATAATAATAATAATAATATTAAAGTAATGGAAAAAATAATTTAAAAAAAAAACAATCAGTTAAAACACAATAACAAAATTTGAGTGAATGTCGGAATATAAAATAAAAATAGTATAAAACAATATTGCTGTATACTATATAGTCAATAATCTACAAAAAAATAAAAACAGTTCATAAGAGAATCTAAAATTTAAAAATAAATTTTCGTTCAGAATCGGGATTAACATAAACATTACAATGTGAAATTCAACAACAATAAAAGTAACATTACGTAATTTATGTACTGTAAATATAACACAATAATTTCAGAACACTTCGATCGAATACTTATAGAAAAGTATAGCATATAATGAGGTTATGTTACAATGGGCAGGTCCGTTAAAAATGATGCACCTATATATACCGATTCTACTCCGGTTCTAAACATTCTGTACACGTTACCATCAATCGTATAATATTTCATCGGTATAACGATGTCAATACCGTTATTCGTTAATTAATGAATTCCTAATTAAAACTAAAAATATAAAACACAATATTAATATAATAATTTCAATGGCCACTAAGTGGACGTGGAGCATATAGGTAAAAAGTTTCGTTCGAAATTAAATAAATAGGTTTCGGATGCTATAAAAACTCAACGTGCACCTCCTTGTTTTGTACACGTTTGACGAGAGGTGAGGTCGAGTTCATTGATACTGTTCGTTCCCTTCTATTCAGTAATCATATGTATATCACATTATTGTTTAATGCCTGTGTAGCAATAGCTATAGAAATATTATAAATAAATCATTAAGGGATTAACATAGTAGGTACGTTTTACTATTTAACAATTCGTTGATAATCGTTTGTTCGAAATGTTTTAGTATTAATATAAATAGGTAGGTGAAATGCAGTTGTGACCTCGAGTTGTACCACTAGCACCCATTTTTGAAATTCTCGTGCATCGCGAATAACAATGCTTAACGTAGATATATATTATATATAGGGTGTTTTCATAAACTTGACGGAAAATTCCCTTTCCATGGCATATCTGATTTAAATTTTGTTGTTATCTATTATATCCTTTCGATTTGAAATTGTTTATGGTTTACGAGATTTAGTCTATTGTGTTAATCATGGTGCGTCTTGTCGATCAACACATATTGTAATGCTCAACACGCGTTATAAACAAGGGAAAAGGTACGTTCACGCTTGTCACCGCAACCCGGGTGCGTATATTCCCGATTTTGTGTTTCACACTTAAATCGGAGTAAACTTTCATACAAGACATCAATATATATATATTTTTGTAAAAAAAACTTCTATAATAAAGTTATATCTAAATAGTTTTCGTCCATGTTTATGAAACTCCCTATGTAAATTATCACAAATAGTTTTCCACTTTTGGTCAAATAAACATTTTAAAAATAAAAAATGAAATTGTCACGCAAGCTCTATAATTTTTCTGACGTTTTAGATCGGTATACAAACATTTATAATTCCGAAAGTTGCATAACTTTAGCAATACTACCTATAACATTCTTGGAAATCTTGATGTATATCTTAATCAAAGTTCAAACGACTAGTTTTTAGAATCACATATTTATATTTGTGTTCTAAGGATAGTTATATAGATCCATAATAATGGTGGCAGATATTATTTGAATTTAAAATTGTAATTAGCTAATTAATATTAATTTGTCAACATTTTATAATTTCCTATACTAGATCCATTACATGTATTAAATATGTTTTCAAGGGACTATATTATAATCCTTAATAAATACATTTGAATAACTTAGAAACAACTCGTTTAAATTTTGATTTAGATATAGGTACGTCAACAACATTTTCAAAAAAATTCATCAGTAATTTTACAGTAAGAAAGTTAAGTTTTATTTAAAAAAAAAAGAAGTTTGTAATTTTTATAGCTACTGAGATAATTATTAAATTAAAACAGGGGAGTGAGCATGCTCGCAGGAATAATCAACCTGTGTACTGGTGCAGATTGGTTAGTTACTAATGCGCGATTTTAGTTTATTAATCATGAGATCCTACCCGCACCTGCAAAATACGCATAATATAATATTATCCATTGATAAGTATACGTATATAATATTATAGCCGATTTATAGGTAATAATATATAATATATATTAATACGTAGGTATGAAAACCGATTGGCGACAATTTTCGCGCGTTCTATCTTTTAAGCTGTCACGCGGGAAAACAAACAATGCGTGATATGGCTGGTACCCTTCATATATTGATAATGTTATAATGTAAACGACGAAAATCAAATACAACCGATTGCGGCGGAACGGCCTGCGCGATGCAGAGGAAGTGCTGCACGTCTTGTTTCCGGGGTTGGGTGTATATAAAATACAGGAAATGAACGCGATACATCCTTTTTGGGCGCGAATAACACTCCGCAGTGATGGGTATATATATACCGGTTACCGCGTAAAATATGACGTGCTACCTCGTATATTATAATAATAATATATGTTTACCGACGACAAGTCGCTCTGTATGATGTTAATTCGTAACACCGTTTTTGCAATATAATATGGGCAGATCACAATCGCGTCACGTCAATCGGTGTCACTTATAAAATTACATTATATTATATTATGTACCCATATTAACAAGCCACCTGAGATCGCCGCCACACACGCATGACGAGTACCTACCCATATAATATAATATTATAATGTCTGCGAATGCACTTTCACGCGGTGGCGTCCAATGAGCACATTTCCGATAATCTGCCGCCGGTGCCGCGGTGTCCAGGACGTGTAGGTGTGTTTTCTATATTAGCTCAAGGTCGGAGTTGTTGTACTACTACCGCGATAACACCGACTGATAAGAGGGTACGAAAAAAAACGGCCACTGCAGGACGGACTACGCCTGGTGGAAATGCATCGTGAAATATCAACAGCGGCTGCTGCAGGGTCACGTTTATATTTGTGTACTCTATCTTCCTACACCATATGCAGGTTACCATGAAATAACTATATATGAGGTTATATGTACGTAGTACGTGCACAGTATAGGTGCACTGCTGCCATATCACAACCCTGGTGTGAACTATGGGCCGTGACACAATAACAATAATAATATAATATTGTTAGAATCCAACGTATAGGTACGCCCACTCTCGCGGTCAACATATATTTTACACCTGCTCGAAGTTAAAAAAAATTACTGACACATCATCACACGCGTTCGTACGAATCCATACTTAAATTATGTGCGAAGAAAATGAATACCTAATTTCCATTTAAAACACACGGCGTCCCGTGATTTTATCCACGAACGCTTACCGCATCGTCCCACTATGGGAATTTAATAATCTCTCTTTTTCTTTTTAAATCCACTCCATTTAGAGGCTTGTATTCTATAGATTTCAGACATTGATTAGAAAGTTTTATGATTTTTTTTCAGTCATTTGTGTCTTATTTCATGTCAAACTTTAATGTTTTAGAAATTGTACGAATAATCTGTTCTATATGTGTGTGTGTGTGTGTGTGTGTTGTTACTATATGTAGTAATAGCAGGCGACTAAATCTAATAAAATTAAAATTAAAAAAACCTAGGTATAATTAAAATTTAAGAGCCTAGAAAAATATTTTTATATAATAACTTACTATAGGTACCCGTACCAATATAATTTTTGTCTTTATGAAAACAAAAGATAACAAATTCATTCGTTTTTAATATTATCTATAATAGGTATACCTACAGAATGTAACAGAAAGAACTGACTAAAAAAAAATTATGCTAATTATAAACGTCTAACAAAAATTGTTAATATTATATGATGAGTAAATAATTTAAGAAATACACTCAAGTTAGAAAGTTTCCAAAAATCATATTTTAAAAAAAAGTTATTACGTTCCAAATTAATATAATCAAAAAAATATTTATAATTTAAAAAATTCTAAAAAATAAACTATTTAACTTAGATAAATATTTTAGCATCAAAATTGTTCTTATAATCAGATTCACAAATTGGATATTTTGAATTTATCCAAAAAAATTTAAATTCAATTTTAAATTTTCATTTTCATTACTAAAAAATAAACATAAAAAAAACTTTAAATTATACATGTAGGAATAAATAAAAAAATATTGATTAAAACAAAAGTTATTACAAAATTCAGTTCTTTCTGTTACACCCTGTATATATTATTAATTTATTGTGTACGCGTGTTCTAAACTAAACATGTCCTAAAATATTTTCTAGGTTACAATATGAATTTTGTAAATCTCAAATGGTTAAATATTTTTACTATTATTAACATTGTATACTAGTATAATTATAATAATATAGACTATTCATATTTCATAACTTAGGTACATGTTTATCAGCCAATTAATAATTTAATGGTTCTTCGCTTGTTTCTCAACGTAATTATAATTCCAGTCTAAAATTATGTTACAATACTGCAATAATTATATTAAATTAAATGTACGAGTTTCTTAAATGATAATAAATAATTCTCGAATGTATCAAATGATAGATGAATTAAAGTTGTAGAGTCCACATTTGTCCGATACGTATCACACAAGTGGAATTGACAGAATTCTAAGAAGACTTGCCATGTTTATGATGAAGCATATTATAAATCATCATCAGTATTTTTTCATGTTTGTTTTTATTTTCTTACTCTTAATATTGATGGTCGTTCAAACGCAATCAACCACACAAAATAAACTGGACAGGTTATGGCGATGCATTTAATAAAATGAATATATTTAAAAATGTGAAATGGACTAGTGAAACACTATATTATGTTTCAAATTTTAAGTAAATTTAGTTAATCATTTTCATACAAGAATTTTTATAATACGCAATTTTAAAACTTGGTTCATATGTTTTTATTTCGTATTAATTATATATAAGTAAGACAATTGTATGCTTTCATTGTACCAGGGCTACAACATACTTGTACAGTATATATTTTAGTTTTTTACACAATTATTTAGAAATTTAAATTTGAACTAAATAAAATTCAAGTTTAGAATGTAGGTACGTTTAAACATTTTAATCACATAAGATAGGTATGTTCATCATGTAAATTAATATAGATCATATTATTTTTATTTTAATGAAAAGATAATGATATATTAAAATAAATTAAATTTTTCCAGCTTGTACGCATTTTACAAGAATTACTTACTATATTAATTTAATGAATTTAATCATATATGTAGGTAAAATTTACCACTTAAAATAAATCGTAAACCTAATTGTGTAATTGGTAAAAGGAAATGGTTTTAAAATTATAAATTTTATTTTATTCTATTGTTTTCATGAACTAAATTTTAAATAGTTAAAAACAACTATAAACTTTGTTTATTTTTTAATTTTTATTACTTATAATATATTTATTTTGTTTTATTTTTTGTTCAGTATAGTTAATAATTATTTAAAACGTTTAAAATGTAATTGATAAATTATGTAAACAATTAATCGTATAATTCTGTAATAGTGCCTACTACACGACTTATAACTTATAACTACCTACACTACAAACTATATTATGCTAAAACCGAGCTTAAGACAATACAACTTGAATAATATTATATTCTCACGCCAACTGCCAAGACCACCCAAAAGAAGATCGCTAGCTTAATTTTCTTATACTACACATTGATCAAAATATCAAAATAGTGAACACCTTTTTTTTCTTTTTATTCGAAAAATCATGAATGTTTCTGTGTAATTGCTCAATTACACGTATATGCATCGCCAGCAGCAGTAGACACGATTAAACCCGAAAACCAGTATATAAATATAATATACGAATAGTATAATTTTGTTCATCTTGTCTAATCTACTACCTTACAGGATAATGGATATTAATACATATTATACTTGCTGGGTGTCCGAACCAAAAACATATGAAGGGTGAGAGTTTCATGACATTAAGCAAAATTCCTATAACGTGTCATTTTTAAAAATATTTTCAGCATATTTTATATGGTTATAATTTTAATTTTTCACTGCATTCACTGGGATTATTATTATTGATTATATTAATAAATTATTTTATGCCTATCAATATTTATATATTATATAATATTTATGCAAAACCATAGTTTTGTATTATTATATTAGTACAGAATAGAACATGACTGCGCTTTAATAATATAGGTATCTAATATATTAAATTATCATTATACTATTCATTATTTCTTTAGAGTTATGAAATTATAACCTTTAGCAGTATATATTTATCAAAAACAATAAAAGTTATAAAATCGGGCTAACTTTTACGTAAATGTATACCTATCGTATATATTATGTATTACGACTATCGTCCATAATATACTAGATAATTTATATAAGTATAATGTATATATAACATTATAATTTATAACATACCTATTATGATTTACCAAAACAAATTAAAAACTAAACACAAACATACAGTTCACTCTAGTTGATTTTGTTTGAAGTTCCCGCAAAACCATTATGTAGATATTTCAAAAAAAAAAAACGGTTCAATAAAAATTAATCAAATAGCTCAGGTTCTTTAAAGCATAGGAAACACATACTAAATAAGATAACCATTACTTTCTAAATATAATGATTTAATATTATATTATATAGGAGTAGTAAGTATCTACTGATGAAGTGTATGCAACATAAATGAAAGACATCTTTATTGTTAGTATATATTATAATAATATAGTATACAGTATACACGCAAGTACCTGCAGCCTATATAAGATTTTTAATATTATTATTATTTGTATAATATGTTTAAATCTTGTCGTTTCCATAAAACTACTTTTTTACAAAAATGTGAAACATGCCTTGTAAAAATACCTCTAAGCAGTCTAAGCTTATAATTATCCACAATTGTTTTTTTTTTTTTTGTTTTCATTGTTTAAAACTCAACAAATCATTGAGATTTACTTGCCACAATAACCATTATATTATACTATGTTATGTTAGTTTTATAAATTGCTATAATACGTATTGCATGACTACACACAATATAACTATCTTAGCGACAAAATTTTACTGAATTTATATTATTTATTTTTACGATGCATCTAATCATAATAATTTATACGCCAAAAGTTTATGTCAAAATGTTTTTCAAGCTATTGGACAAATAATATATTTAACATATTTTACACACCATGTTTAAATAAACATTCAACACAAAATATTCATTTCCACGACAACTATTACGTATTTTAGGTACTAAACATAATAATGTATATTATGTGTAGTCACTAACCTATATGACTGGCATACTTTTAAGCATTACATATAATAGGACTTCTTACAAAATCCGTGTATCTACCTATGAACAAATATTTGCTTTACGAGCTTGTATTTTATCAGTAAATATTTTTTGTGCATATGTTATGCTCGATCATCAAGTTTATCATTAGGAAAATCACAAATGAAAAATACCTATTAACACGTGCAGTGTACCAAGGCCTTGTTAATATTCTCGTAAAATCTTTGAGCGTGTTCATTCGATCATTCGCAACAGTGCAGCACCTTCAATTTTAGTATTTTACATAGGAACTATCTGAATTCGGTAATGTCACGTATCTGTGACACCGGTTGTCCTAAAAGGCTTAAACAGTTAAACGTTTAGGTTAGTAAAAACTGTTCAAGTATTACGATTTGATGACGCTCGTGTCGTGTAGGTACTGACTATGAATAAATAGTAGAATTATAATAATTTTTTTTTTTGCCTAATAAATTAAAACCTTAGTAATTAGGTACGAAAATATTTGTAAATTATAATAAAATTTCAAAACAAAAACAGTGTTTAAAAAAATTTTTAACAAGAAATGTAATACTATTCGATACATTTCATAAGTAGCATAAAAATAAAAATATGTTTTTTTAATATCTTTGAATGCATAAGGTTAAATTATTAATTAATAATTAATGAACAAATGCTACTAGTTGTTAGTTCTAGCTACTACCATATAATATTGTATATAAAGAAAAATGATCCACTAATTAATAGTATCTATATTATCTAATTTCATTTGAAAAACTTTACTTTTTTTTCTTTGAATAACAGTTGTCACAAATATGAACCGACTACCTGTACAACATGGATTTTAAATATAATTAATTGCTTGAATATAAAATCTAGATTTTTATTTTATCAATTATGAATTATGATTTAAATTTAACTTTGAGCTTTTAATTCACAAATTTTTCAAATCAAATTCAAAAGTCATTTTAGACATAATTAGTATTTAGTAATATATTTAGTATACTATGATAATATATTACACGATAGCAAAGCAATGAATTAAATACCAAAATAATAATATTATTTATTATGACTTAATCTCAAAAAGAGTTGACGCGTAATTTTAAGTTAATAATCCGTAATATAATATAAGGAATATAATATACATTATTGATATGCTCATATTACCTATATCATTGTAATGATTCATTGCGATCTGTTTCGAATATTATTATAATAACACTCACCTCTCAGACTCTCGATAGAAATTTAAAATTAAAAATAAGACGAAAATGCATGTAGGTAGGCAAGGTACTCACTCTAAATCGCTTCAATGCGTCACGATTGATCATAACAACAATAATATTATGATGGCATGTGCACGCGCGGTACACGACCAAAGTGGAACGAGTCACCCGAACGAATGCGACACAGGGCACTGGGTGTATGCAAACATTGAGGCTTCTCGGACGGTCATGTTGCGTGCGCTCGGTGTACACCGATCGAATCGGTGGAAGCATTATTATTATTATTATTATTATTATTATTATTATCATTATTATTATCATTATCATTATTCTGCCTCCGATTTGTAGTTTTTCTTCGGGGCGAGCTTTGTGCGGCACCCGAGGAGATCGAAGGTCGGATACGTACGCACACACGCCCATTCGTCGGCGGCACAGGCACACAATAAATATTATCGTTTTCTCATTTATAGCTCTGTCAGAATAATATGTGAATGTGTGCTGCTGCAGGTAGTGCACACGGCGTTACAACCGAACACCGTGAAATGTCACGGGCGAACGATGGGCCATTAATAAAGGGAATTCAACGGGTCTGACGCGCAATACTGGTTCTACGGCATCGATAGGCGAAGAAAGGACGAGGGCCAGTCGTCGTGCTGGAGCACCCTATAGAAATACGTCTCCTCGTTGGATACAGGTAGGTACTGCTGCAGTTAAGTGCAACTGCAGTTGCACTCCTCCTGCAGCTGCAGTAGTACTCTGCAGATTTGTTCCACACGCCGATATATCAATGTTATTAATAATTGCATGCTATAATGTATTACCGTGGTGCTTTAATCCAAAAGAGGATTTCCTGGGCATTGGGTTGATCAATATTATAGTAAAACAATATAAACAATTATACCTAGTCATCTAAAAATATTTATAACAAAATCGCACAGACTATAATAATATGGTCGATATAAAGTAGAAGAATTCCTACATACCATATAAAAATATTTTACAAAAAATATGTAATATTTAAGTCATTTGAGTAGGTATTAATTATATTATCAGATACACACATTTAGATTATGAACGGCCTTTATATTCTATAATCAATAGATTAAATAATATACATTCTTATAAGCTATAAGTCATTTGAGTACACAGTGTACTAAAATAAATAAAGCATATAATTTTTAATGCGTTTAATTCTTTTTATAAATCATAGAATAAATATACATAGATTTAAAAATATATAATAATAGTTATAGTTATGGTAATGACTAATGATACAAAAATACGTACGGAAATGTGTATAAAGAATAACAGATAAATACTTTAAAATTAAAATCCATCATCACAGAACATTAGTTAATATAAATATTGTTCAAATATACTTCTACTTCTAGAGATCAATATAATTTGTCAATTAAAAATATTCTTAAGACACCAACAAATATGATATATAGAAAGTATTTCTAATATAAACAGTAAACTTCCGTCTACCAATATATGTATTAAAACGTACACTTACATTAAAACATAACGTATAATATTTTTAAAAATATATTTATTAATACTATGCGGGTGCTTAAACAAAACTGAAAACTTTGTAAATGTATTCTCTTTAGCTTATTTTAAGTAAAATTATCTCTTTTAACATATTATGTTAATACATTATATGTAGGTACCTACCTACTATTAGATAATATTAACTCATTCTAAACTCATTTATTGAATTATTTGATATTTTTTTTTAAAAACCCTAATTAAATAGTAATTACTTACCAACATCACAAAATCTATAATATTTGATTGTTAAAGTCCAAATAGTCCCAAATCCGTGTCCATGTGAAGCTTATATATTATTAGAATATACTTTTTATAAATATTTATAATTTACAATACATTTCTTATATGGTTTCTATCCAACTACAATTTATAGTATTAGGCATTACCCATTATACACATTAATCATTAGGTCGTACAATTAATATTTTTTTTAATTATTAGCTTGATAACCTTATTTAAGATAAAGCAATTTTAGTTTCATTACAATTCACAATCAACTTTTTAATACATTAATTATTATTATCTTATTAATTATTGGTACAATAATTCGGTTAGTACAACTGTGTAACTGACGATAAGGACATACAAAATCGCAAAAGACAAACTGCTTTTATTAAGCCAAAGTATCTCTCTCTATTCATATTTCGTACGGTGTACAATTAATACAATTTTTTTTTAAAATGAATAAAAAAATTAAGAACCGTCATATCCTAATACATCCAACTAAATAGGTTTTTAAAAAATTGTCTATCTAAAACTAAATTATACAATATTATACCAAATAAAATCGACAACAGTAAGAGCCATATTTATAGTCGATGCTTAAAAATAAATATTTCTTAAGCTAATTTTGATAATTTAAAAAATACAAATTTGTGATAACTAAAAGCAATGCTTAAGGTAGGTCTCGACCAACCTTAATTTATGTGATACTTTTTCTTTTCTTAAGCCAAAGTCTAGTATATGAATCTTGTTTAAGTCATAAGCCTAGCTTAAGCAATACTTATTCTTAAGCATCAACTATGAATATATTTAAGGCAATATGGATTTATCACAACTTCTCAACAAGATAATTTTCAAATATTTCCTACACTAAAAAGTTAAATATAAATAATATACAAAACCTGCAGTAATTAATACTTGAACAAATATAAAACATTTTATTTTATTTTTTATTAATTATATTTGTACACCTAAGAACTAAATATTAACAAGACAAGTGTAGTAGGTAATTATAATAATTTCTAATTTCTATGGATATTGATGAATAATAATTAAATTAGATAATATGTATACCTACGCCAACGATTGAAACGTTTTAACCAAATATCCAAGCCAAATAACACTTGTGTAAGTATATTATAAAATCATAGTCGTTCATAGAATCATATGTAAATTGTACAACACAATAGGTAGGTATATAAACCATTTTTATACCACAAATAATATAATACGTCTTTGAGATAAGCTATGTTCATTATATTGTTTTCTAATTTATCTCAATCTTTTTTAATACTTGTACTTCGAGTTCTGGTAAATTATACAGCTCTAGTGGTTACATAGCATTTATGGAATGAATTAACTACCTAAGTCAATTAAGTTACTTGAATTTTATAAATAAATAAGAAAATATGAGAGTTTTGAATTCATGAAAAATATTATTTTACTTAAATTTATAAAATTATAGTAATCTTTATCAATTATTATTGTAAACTTTTAAATATTGTATAATAAATACAAGCTTATAATAAACTGTATTAAGTTGTAATGCACTAAGACAACGCAAATCTGTTAAATGTCGTATTATGATAGATTTAAAAATTATTAAATTACACTTAGTAATGAATATTATATGTTGACTGTTGAGATAGATTTGTACTCGTTCAAGGTTACATAAAATTGATTCACCGAGAACAAAGGAGTGTGTCGGTGTCGTGAGTCTGACACTATACTGCATTTCGATATAAAATATATTCAATAAACTTTAGAAGAGCAAAAATAATTATATTTACATTTTTTAAATATTTTTTAGATAATTACATTGCTTTTAATAACATAATATATGACAAAAACTTATATTTAAATATTCAATTCGTTTAAGTTGTATATTAGCCTATTGTTTAGGCATTATATAATAATATGTTTTCTATAGATTTGCCGATATCTAA
Organism: Acyrthosiphon pisum; assembly: GCF_005508785.2. NCBI lineage: Eukaryota > Metazoa > Arthropoda > Insecta > Hemiptera > Aphididae > Acyrthosiphon > Acyrthosiphon pisum. The sequence goes on from NC_042494.1 coordinate 126,615,655, forward strand.
GTTTTATCTATACAGGCTGAGTTTATAATTTATTTCTTCTTGTAGCAAGTAATAAAAACATAAATAAAAATATATTGTATGACAATTATTTCATAACTGAGTTGAAGAAAAATTCATATCAGCACAATCACCCTCCGCTTACATAAAATATAACATGCATCAAATCGACCATAACTCATAACTAAGGTACGGAACTTATTGCACTAAAAATGTTCAAAATATGCAATAACGAGAATTCGAGATTGCAATTATTAAATTCACCCGAAAACACTCTAGAATATACATAGGCGTGCGCAGCCCTCTTGTTCAGGGTATGCAGAAGCAGTGGCGGATCCAGGAGGAGGGGGGGCAAAAGGGACATTCTCCCCCCAATCGCCTTAGTTTCCCATTGTTTACAGTGTTTACACTGTGTTTAGCCAATTTTATACTTTTTCCTCCCCCCCAAATTAAGCACTGGCTTACCACAGGCACCCCCTGAAAGTTATTTTAAGAATGTAAAATTCTGATGAAATATATACACAAATAGTTTCGAGTTTAAACATAATAATATGTACACTCCTGGGCTGCACTATAATTAGTAATTATTTTTCTTGCGCACAAAAATTTTTTTTCTAAAAACGATTTTTGCACCTCAAAGAGCTTCAGGGTATGCAGCTGCATACCCTGCATACCCCCTGCGCACGCCTATGAGAATATACAACTAAAATATTATTTTAGGGAAAACCGAAAAACTGTATATTATAAAAATAAGACGTAAGTAAGCAATAAATACTAATTAAAAATTAAATTTTCCTCGAAATGTTCTTTATGCCCTTTTTTATGCAAATTAATATGCTAAGTATAACTGTATACTTTATTTTATCACTTCACAAAACAATTGTATATCTATATCTTGTCTATTATATTTTATTTCACAAAAAACAAGCTATTTTCAAACCCTACACATAACACTCCTCTAAAAACACACATTTTGCGCCATGGTGAGCAACGCAAGACGAATGTCAAACCCAACCCTTGTATCCTTATATTTTTTATATTTCCTTTTAAACTGTTTGTACCTACTTTGTAGGTTTGGTAATAACTTTATAAGATTCTGAATACTTGAAGAAGCCTATACTCTAATCTATATATAGGTTCAATTATCATTCCGAATAATTTAATTTTGATAGGTAAATATTTTGCAAACGAATTATTTCTTAAATATATAGTTGTTATACCTATTTATTAGATTTGCTTCTAAGCTATACCAAGTTGTTAAAAATATGCATCGATGTGCCATGTACGTGAATCAAATTTGTACTTCTAATTTCTAATGGTTCGGTTCCTCCACCACATACCTATAATTGTAAGCATATAGGTATAGCAGTTTAGTTATACTATACTACTATACTACATAATGATAATATAGGTATCTATTTATAATAACTCCATATTAAAGTTTCGTGTACCTATAACATACGACAATATGAGATCATTAAACGTTTTCTACACAATAAACTCGACGTCTCAACACACGAGTAAACATTTGTGATTTATCGTTGTATAGTTATAGTTTTCGTCATCGTTCTATACGATATACTACAAGAGCAATATGCAAATTACACAACCATTTTACAATATTTTGCAGTTCGTAAAAATTTCAAAAGTCAGGAGTATAAATTGTATACGCATTAATACGCCATACATTTGTGTACACAAGAGCCAATTTTTACTCCAAACGACTGGAATAAAACTCGTATTTTTAACGTTTACAAGTTTCCACTCCCATGGTAACAGGTATTTTTTTTTATGGTTATTGTTTTACAATGGTGTATGTATATTGTATATAATATATAGCTATTAGTTATGCGTAGGTGTGTAGTCTTCTCGCGGTTGCCATGATGTAGGTAGTATTTAGATGGACGAACATTTCACCGTTCATTTAATTACGCGTTAATAGGATGCATAGAATTAGCATGGTGAGCGTTTTGGAACAATACAATTAAATTATCGTGGCAAAATAAAATAGTTCCTAAAAAGCACAATTATGTGTATTTTATTAAGATAACTATATTATGTACTTTAAGCTAAGGTTAACCACTTTACATTATTCCATAACGTTAAGTAATTAATTATGTGGTATGAACTCTGTGTAATAATATGCAATATAAGTTTCTAAAACCCTACGAGGAAGTGAGAAATCATTTTTTATAAACATCAAAACTCGAAATAGGTTAGTTAAAGTAAATATCATTATATATAATATTTATTTACACTAAATAATAACTGAATGCATATAGGTAATGTAAGTTCTACAAGTCTCAAATAAACATATATAATAGTAATACATATTATTATAGCTAGTGCCACCGATGGACTGATTAAATAATATCAACAAAATTAATTTTCTCAACTTTGATTTAGTATATAAAAATATAGTAACCTTGTCTAACAATAGGCAGTTACGTAATGTTCTAAGGGCTGGCTGGCCCGCCATTTTAATGAAATGTCAACGTTTTTATTATGCCTTCCCCTTCACATGCATTGTCAAGCCATTAAAAATAATTTAATACACATTTATATATATAAATAATATACGACTATAAGAGGCTTAAATACTGCTTTATAGAAGATTATTGACAATAATAGATATTACTCATATTTTACGCCGTCAGTACATTACTTTAATTATTGTATGCCTTTCTTTTGTTTTGCAGTTGATTCTTAATTTTATATTTGTTTTAAATGCACAACATAATAATCGATATCTTTTTTTCCCAATATTGTATATTATAACGTATTCATTTTTTACTTATAATTCGTACGTTTGATGGGCTGGAATATTAGCTGGATAACCAACCATTGCGTCATGTGTATGTTTGTAAATAAATTCAAAATTATAAAAAAGGTAACTAAATTTATTTTTAAATTAAGGTTAGTTCTTTATTCTATAGTTAATAAACATTTATATATGATAAAGGTTGAGACAGGCAATAAATAATGGATATTATACAAATGCATTTCCTCTTCCCTCTCAGCTTTTTCTCAATTACGACACTGCAGTACTGCACACAGGCAATAAAGTTAAAATCAATTTATACTTTTTTTGCAGCTATTTGTAAAGCAAATGTTAAGATATCACAATGCACTTAAACCTTATAGTATCCTATTCAACAATAATTAAAATAATAATACAATAGTAAAATATAATAAGTAAAAATAAATAAATAAATATAAAATAAATCACATAAATGAATGTTTAAATATTTTCCAAATTGCTAATTTAGGATACAATTTATTGTATTAAGAAAAACTGCGTTATAAGTATATACCTAACCAAAACAGTTATAAATTTTGAATTAATTGAACTTTACGTTCAGTTATTGTAACCTATATATACCGCAATATTAAAACATGAAATATGTATATTGTATAGTTATAAATTATAAGTTTATAACCATAAGAATTATTTTATATCCATAAACTAAAGTTACTATATGTAGTATATATAAGATATGCGTCGACAAAAAACAATTTGAAATAATCTATGGTTCAATTATTATTAATTATATTATTTTATTTATTATTATTGTTTTCAATGTTTTCATTCAATAGACAGAAAAGAACTTGCCATCGCCTCGAGACTTATGAAAACATAATATCAAGATGACTCTTATCGTGTCGAGACTTCGAGAGCACATTCAACCGCATATACCTAATTGAAATAGGTGGGTCTTACTGTTATAAAATATATGCATTATACAATATACATATAGGCTAGGAGGTTAGAACTTGAGAATAAAATGTTAACAAGAAAGTGATCATCGATGTGATTATGAACTGTTTTATAGGTATATACGGACGACTATGTAGGTATAGTAGATATTTATTATATATACTATATTATGTCTAAATAGCATATAAAGTCATAATACACGAATACTAAATTAATTACACTTTCATCATAAGATATTATTTTTTATTTATTTCGGATACCATGGACGTAAGTATGTATTTATGTATAAATAAAATAAATTTGGTACAAATTAAAATGTCACAATCTTGCATCTCCCAGAGAACGCATAAGTCAAAACATTAGATCTTTAATTTTTTATAAAACTAAAAAGTGCTTAAAATTCAAGTAGCTACTTTTTCTACTACTGTGGCTCTCGACCAAAATGCGAAATTTCATTCACTTTGACTCGCCGCAATATAATGACAATCAAAATTCAAGATGTGTGAATGTCACATTATGCTCTTGTCCCAAATTTCACAACCCCGTCTAATTATCGGAAATCACGAAGCTCAATTCCAAAATGTATCAATATAAATACATATATTTAATTTACATTTAGTTTCCTGTACAGTTAAGTAATTATAGGGATCTTGGAAGAAGGCATTATAATTAATAATAATTATGATAATTTATTAGAACAATATTACATAGGTTTTTTTTATTTTTTCTTAACACTGTTTGTATATTTTTCAATTTGTCCATAATCATACCATATAGTACTGTACCTACGTAAAACACACTCGTTAGTCATCAATTCAGAATTTAGAAGACCTCCAATCCTACGTTTTCATTGTATTCTTACACAAGATAAAATGATCATGGTGCAATTGTTCATCAATGATGAACATATACTGTATAGGCACTATAATATATTCAGTTGCATAATGATAATATCAACGATCAACAAATAGCGTATGTACTAACATCGCATAACGTAAATAATGATTGAAATGTAACAGCATTTAATTGATAAAAACATAAAAGTACAACAAGAAAACATATAGCTATAAAAATATGACGAGCAAACATGATCTAACTTTCCTAATAATTCTGTATAAGATTAATAATGACATATGTGGAACATGCACATTAATATGACCAAACAGGTACCTATAATCTCCCACTTGTTCAGTATATTTTCTTATTAGTTATTACAAGTTTTTTTTTCTGTCAAAAGGTGTTTCTGAAGGTGAACGCAACAATTTAAAATTTATTTTTACGATGCACAGGAAATAGTTAATATTATATTCGTAAATAGCATCATTCTTGGTGACGAAATATGTTTGAAATGGTAAATATGACTCTAGAGCAGTAGGTTACATGATCTAGCGTATTACAATAATTAGTTTTAAATGTTTCAATAGTTATAAATTACCGGTACATATCAATGATTATTTATTACACGAAAATCACAACTTAATCCATGAAATGTATGATTAAATTATAGGTATACGCCATCACTTAATATTCCAATTTCAATCGATTTGATCTAAAACGGTATTAATTTTTTTACCTTGAACGATAAGTGTTTGCGTTTTATATAAGTACCTAGTTAATTTATTAAAAAAAGACCACACACGGGAATTATAAATTACAATGTACCTATAGTAATATTTTAATAATGACACATACTTATAAGTTATTTGTTATAACTAGCTACAATGCCTGAGCTTGCGTAAGGTACCACACACACACACACACACACACACACACACACACACACGATTATGCAGTTTAGAGCTAAAACATATTTTGTCAATTAATTGCATTTTATTTGATCAGAAAAAAAGATATATAGCTGTGCGCAAAAAAAAAATAATACCTATATTGCCTCGGAGAGAAACGGCAAAAATTAATTTTCATGCTAACTGTATTGAATTAATGACTAATAAGTACTATAACAGAACTAAAAAAATTCGAACAAACCAAAACATAAAATGTGATGAAGACATAATATTATAATAGGTACCTATAGACGTGTCGTGTTACAACGACGAACAATTATTTACACATCGTGTGACTAAAGTGTAGTACACTGCACCAGTGTACAACACACATTATATTTTGTGTAATATATGCTCAGACCACTCGACTTTTCAAGATGATCGATAAATTCGTCAACTCGGTGTCTCAGTCATCTCGTTTTTATTTTAAGCATATACGGGTATGCCTACTTACCCTGAACAATGTTTGATACCTGCCTACCACGAATGTCTGGTATAGGTAGGTATTGTGTGCATAAGTATAGTATCATACACGCTTATATATTATTATATATTTGTTTGTAAACACACATGACATGTCGCAATGGGTGTACCTATATTGTATTCTATGCCGTAATCGAAATCATATTTTAGGACGGTAAATAAACGAACATATATATTATAAAGATTACGTTAATCTTAACCGGCAGACAACCGTTATAAGTACATAGGTATTATAGAACACCGAGAAGATATTTTAACGATATCATATTAATATTATGTACCCATATGTATTACAGCCAAATATTATAAAATTTGCGACAAAACTAATCATCTTAGCTACCAGCTAGGTGGCTGTTATATCATATTGTTTGTAATTTGTAAATCTAATCTTACGCCGGTCTTATTACGGATCTTGTACGATGCTTATATCGTAAAAATCAGTGATGTCTCCGAAGCTCGGCAAGAATGGAGAGGGGGTGAGGGGCGATTAAAATGTTTTAAGCTCTTGAAGTCTTGATACGGAGTGCTCCATTGCGCAACAAAGACCTCATTATCAATAGAAATAATTTTTCCCTTTAGCGATAATTCTGCTGTTACAATGATTTGTTAAAAACTAAATCTCACCACCCTAATCCCGATTTGGTGATCACCCATGGTAAAAATTCCAGTACGATAAAACCAATTAAATATGCCACTGCTGTAGGTGCATAAACGAAATATTATAACCATTACACATTATTATAAAACAACGTATATAATATAGGTAGGTGCCACCTACCATCAAACCGTTCAGGGTGACTCCGCTTCTGACTTTGAGATACTTTTTCCGCAACACTCGCCAAACGACATAGGCCATCGCAACGATCCATATAATATAATGATAATAATAATAATGTTATGATCACAGCGCAAGCGGAAAAGGCGAAAACGACGAGGCCCGCGGCCGATCACATTTCGGTGGCGGTTTTTATATAATATTATTATTATTAGAGTTTTGTCGCGGATCCTCGCCGCGGTTCGTTCGCGCACCGCAGACGCACTTTTTTAACGATTATATTATTTCAATTAATTTTATAACGTCATCGGGTCGGCTCGCATCACACTTTATACGACCTATGATATTATTACGTATTTCCGTTTCGATAAATCGACGTACGCGAACCGGAAAGGAAAACGGACTCGGACGACGGACGGAGGTCGCACCGGGTTTTTCGACGGACACCAATATTGTTGGAGAGCGACGGTGATAATATAATATTATCTCGCGGGCACCTTTTTTGATAACGTCAAGAACCGGCTCGAACTTGCGGGTATCAACTTGTACCAAAGGCTTATCGAGAAATCGCGAAACGAAAACGCGTAACGTAACGTACCGACGGCCGACGACACCTGTGCGCGCGCGACGAGCGTTTAACAGACGGACGACGGCGCCCGTGTGGTTGCGGTTCGTGGCCGACGCGGATCACGTGCTCCCACGGTGCGGCGGTTTTTGGCGGGGGCGGTGGTCGTTCGGGGGGAAACAATAATCGGCGGACGGACGGCCGGCCCAAATAATAATATTATTTACGAAAACGCATTAATAATAATAATAATAATAATAATAACAATATATTATGATATTATATTATGCAAAAAAATAAAATACGTATCGAATTATCGCCCAGTTCGCCAGCCGTGCACACATGGGCATATCCGATAAAACAATGGAATAATGCGATAATAATTATATTCTGTTATTATTATTATTATTGTTGTTATATTATATACGACGCATTGTCGTTGAAATCTATATAGGAGGAGGTTGTGAGTCGTATAGTATTAAAATATTATATATTTTACGCAATTCGCTCGAAAAAATGTATATATATAATATATTTAGCAATAATAATATCATATGTATATGAGTCGTCTTTTTTATGCGTTTTAGGCGATAATATTATGTGTATATATTCGCTTTGACGCCTCGTATTATAGTTGTTGTTTATTGTTTTCGGTACGGCGCGTCCGAAAAACGTCGCCGACCGCGACAAAACTATGTTGTCATAATAACAATAAATTGGAGCAATTTGACGTATAATTTTGAGGAGTGGTGTGGCGGGGGAATGCCCGACCTAAGAAACGCTGCGTGGAAATATAGGTTAATATTTTACTGCAACTACCCATTTTAACAGTGAAACCTACACCTCATATAGGCTATATTATAATATATAATATCATAGTGACCACATAATGGTGTAAAATGATTACGTTAATATTTTTTTTTTTACAATATTCTCCGTCACAGAAAATTATTTGATATTATTATTTATTATAGCTAAAACAAAGTTAAAAAATAAAATTAAAATAGATGAATAAAATAGGCGATCAAATTTTTAAGGATTATAATATAAAATACTTATAATAATGGTATATATTTATCATCGAGTATCGATATCACACTATAATATTATATACGGTATGTCAGTATACCTACCTAATATTATGTTAAATATTGTACATTTGTCGAGATTTAATGTTATATAATTACCATCTTCAGACTTCTCTGTGTTATTAATAATATTAACAAAAAAACATAAAGTACAACTTTTAGTTAATTAGTACTATTTAAAGCTTTACTCGTTACCTAGTCTATTGTCTATAGTTATTACATATTAGTCATATTATTATTATAGTTGAATATTAGTAGGTACCTAATAAAACCAAAAATTCGGTTTTTTAACGACAAATTACTTCGACTTAAAGTTCAGTTATCAAGTCTTAACACAAGTTATAGAATTAAATTCACAAAATTGAATACTTAATAAATAATAAATTATTATACCGAACATAAAAATAAAGAAAAAATTAGTGTACCTTAAAGGTGTGACACGATATTCATTGCTTACATCACTGATAAGGTACCCACCTATATATTATATTATATTCCTATATCATATTATAATATGCACCTTTACAATAGTCCTACATTTTTTTCATAAAATAGCCTATAGCCTATATTATGTAAGTTGTAGATACACCTGGGTAATTTGTGTAGTTTAATTCGCAATGAATATTTTTAAGTATACATACGTAATTTTTTTCATCGTTCGACGTTATATAGGTAACGAATGGAAAATGAAAATAACTCGACTTTAAAATGTTATCTATGTAAGTGGGCACCTAAACATATAATAATTGTACAGGTAACACGCATTGATAATATCATTATTTTCGAGCCGGAAGGTCTAATCTAATACCTACCTATATAATATATATTTTATCTTTATTCTTTAGTGTGTTGGAAATCTAGATTATCGAAATGTTATAATAAGAGGTTTTCCCCAGTCTCCCAGTATAAACACGGATAAAGCATAAAACGGTGAATGCATTTGATGATCTGCTTATAGTTTAGGTATACACAAACTATAGGAAACACAAAAATATTTTGTGCATCATTTTCTGTTCTTCGGGATGACTCACTATGAATGTGAGCCACCAATTTTTTCAGTTATCTAGAAAATTAATCAGTTAGCAATTTATTATTTAGGCCTTTATATTATAAGGATTCATTTAATTTTTTAAAAATATGACGTGAACAATAGTCAATAACTATTATTTTAAAATGGTACTAAAGTAATTAATTATTATAATTATCGGTTACGATTAACAAATTATATTATACATATAATACGTCATGTGATACATTATACTATGATAGTCTTATAACAATACCTAATCACTTAATCAGTAACTAATCATTATAGATATTAATACATTATAATGTTATACAGTATGTAACACAATTATATCGTAATTATTACCTCTATACATTTGTTAAACATAAATTTAGATTATAATATTAGGTATAATTAGTATAATATGAATATGCATATAAAATAAGAATATACCTAGAATATAAAAACTTACTTGTATAGGTATAAATGTATAATATTACACAAAATATATTATTTATAAAAAAAGGGACAAATAAATTGATTAAATTTGTAGGTGCCTACTTAATCAAGTACTTATGACATTATATAAATTATGTATAGATACCTATTTTTATACAGGAAAATTATTTTTCTCTCTTACTTTCAATCTACGACAATGTGGAAAGTCAAGATTTCGTGGATATCCTGCTCGAATCCTTCAACTAGTGCAGCATCGAATCAGACATGATCAAACATCCAATCAAATAGTGAACTCTTTATTCATATATATATATATATCAATATCCGAGATCCAACCTACTAAAAGGATAATTAACAGACAATACTTATCCAAGACTTAACTGTACATAGATCAACCTTATGTTTAATAACTATGTTTGTAAGTTGGAGTTTACCTATATAACGTATATTGACGTCCAATGGCCACAGTTGCCGAGAATTATATCTAAATAAAATAAAATATTTATTTTTTTGTGCGACCCTGCACGACTAGTGTTTTATACATTGGGTGCCTACAAAACCGTTAACTGACCACATTCTCGTCAAATGACAATAGCTATTATCCGCGTTACAATATTGCAGTGTATTATTGGTTGAAGTTCTCGAGAAATATGACTATTTATTATTACTGACTACAGTTGTACAATTCCAATTCCATATATACATATACGAAAATAAGTAATAATAGGTTCGTCGTGTAAAAAAAATAATGATGATAATATATAGCTAACTAAGATTATATAATAATATGAAATGTATAAATGTGTAATTGATTAATGCGTTACGAATAGACACCTTGGTATTCATCATATGGTATAGCATGGTATCTGCAAGGTATGTCGTCCATATATAGGTACCTATATATATATTATCTCATATTCTCATAATTATTTTTAAATAAATAATATTTTTTGTCAGTCTATACGACATTACATGTGACCTTCTATCAGGTACATATTATTATTATGGGTATAGTTGAGTTTATTTTTTTTTTTTTTTTACCAATATTTCTAAATAACAATGTGAAGAATACCCGTAATGAATGTAAACAAAAATTAATTAATTTTCCATATTCTCTATACCGAAACCTATCTTCTATATTATGGCTGATTTGTATTTTGTATGTGCGCTATTGTGTTTACTTATAAGAATATTAGTAGATACCAGCCACGTTGGCCATGAAAAATGAACGAATGGCTTAGGGTAACTCATTAAACATTTTTTATTTCTGAGGAATTTACAGTGCATAATGTATTAGCTCATCTGCTCATAGCTAAAACCCGGAAGTTGGTGAACAAACGCTAAAAAACCGATACAGTATATAGGTACAGCTGATATACGTTATGGTATGAACATTTATTGCATGAATCATACTAAATAAACTACGAGTAAGTTAGTAAGTAGTTACCTACCTATACCTATTACAGTGAAACTTCCATATTATTACGAATAGTCTCAACTCTCAACGATCAACGGGCATCAAAGGAAATTTGATAAATATAATTAAATACATTATTTGTTCTAATTTGGTTATGGTTCTCAAAAATATTTCGTCAAACAGAAAATAATATTAAATGGAAGTTCGTTATGCGTGGGAGGGGAGTTTCGCTGTGTTATAATTTGTATTGATTTGTAATACCACAAACTAACCACCATACATTTACCTACGATGTATACCTATCTCTATTATTTCCTAATTGAAAATAACCTAATTAATCATTATTAATAGTTAATCGTTGAATAACTCGTATTTTTCTTTGATTTAGATTGTGAGCGAAGCAATGAATATGTGGTAGGCTTTATATTTATGTGTTTTTTTTTGTTTAGACTGTCATTAGTCATTGAAAGCATTGAGCAGTAAAAATGGTTCAATCTGGTGATTTCTGGTAGTACATTTTTTATAATATTAGACAATTCATAGGCGAAATATCGTTTTGGATTTGGGGGGAGGGGGCTAAAGTCTTACTTTGATAATATTGAATAAGCTTAAAACAAAATGGAGAAAATATTTGGGGGGCTTAGCCCTAAAGCCCCCCTCCTATTTGAGCCTATGTAGGACATTGATACTTTTGGAATATTTACACAACACCATAATATTGTCGACAGAATCAATTTTGTTGCAATTCAAAACTAATAACCATAGATAGGTACTTGAAGTCTTGAATTGTTCACCAATTAATATTTATAAAGAATTTTTTATAGACACAATATAATTTTCAAAATCATTTGAACTCTTTAGATGTTTGAAATGTTTTATTTTTTTAGATTTTTAGTGGAGCGAAAAATGTATTTATTTTATTATTTTTATTTTTATTTTGTGGCTGGTATGTTTGAGCAGCAATAATTCTATAGCAAAATTGATTTTTAACTTTGTTGTTGGTTTCTGATATCAAACTGAATATAGTTCGTAGATACTTTACAGAGTTAAAATTAGAAAATTCCTAACATTTGAGTTCATATTTTGACAAATTGCATCAAAATCACTAAAATTAGCTATACCTAATTGGTTTGTAGTTAAAAATGTAGAAGACTTAAAATTTTAATAAATATAGCTTGACAGAATACATGGTTCCTCAAAGTCAGTGTTGCAGCGTTTATTATATTTTTTTATATTTTTAATGGTGTCGAAGATGATCGGAAAAATTTCACCCATTTTTCCGAACTAGTTAATTTTGTATTTAAAATATCGTTGGGTAATAACTTTATCAAGTTCATTCCCATTGACAAGCAATTCAATTGATATTGTCTGGTTGAGTAAATCTATTATTTTAGGTAACTCTATAGACTTAAATGTATCCTTTTGACGGTGAACGTAGATTGTGGTGCACTTGTTGTTCCATATATTTTATCTTCTGTGGATGATGTGCATAGGACAGGTTATAGATTGTATGTTATAAACATATCAATATTATTATTTTTCTGATAACTATATAAATGATACATTTGAAATTACCAGCTTCTTGTGGGTCGGTAAAATATTGTCACCGGCAACCAGTCATTAAAAATAATATCTTCGGTATGGACGATCAAAAACCGACCGGTTGGCAACGCCAACCCCAACTCCTAATGTCGATCTGGCTCATGATTGGGCTTCTGAGACAGAAATTTACAGTTGGTTCCAACGCCCCAAAAAATTAAAAAACACAATTTTATTATATAAACATTTAAAGTTCAATTTTTTTTTGGTGGGGATTGAAAAAATACGGTTTTAATTATAATAGTGTTATAATTCAAAAAAATATTATTTGGTAGTATACCAATGGGAAACTAGTAACTTAATACTTTTTTTAAAACAGGTAAATAGTACCTACTTTTTATAGTGAGTAGTATGACCTACATTTTTTGATAGGTAAACCAAAAAAAAAAATGTAATACTTTTTAATACTAGGTAGGTTTTAGTAACATCAACCTATGTACATAGTACGTAGTAGTATATAAGACCGTGTTTGTAACTAATGTCTGTTTTTATACTTTTTAGAATATTTATACTAAATTGCATCAAAAATTGATTAATTACCTAATCGTTCAATAAAATTTAATAAACCATTCATAAGCCACTAAATCATGTTTAAGGGACCATTATAGTAGATTATCACAATATTGATTCGTTAAATACCTATAAGTACCTAAATGTATAGTGATTGTTCATGCAACTCTGCATTATTCATATTACTTTTCCCAGTGTTTGGAAGGAACGAGTTCCAAAAGGAACGGATTCCTGGAACGAATTCTTTTTTATAAAAACAGAGCGAGAAAATGAACTAGTTTTTTTTTTTAAGGAAAAATGACAAAATTTTTCGTTCCTTTCTAGTTCCAATAATTTACACAGATAAGTATGTAAATATTTAAATTAAGATATATTTTTTAATGTGTATAATGTATATTGCTAATTAGCCAAAAATTTAATTTTGAAGAAAATCTCAAAATATATAATAATATATTACATAAACATATAAAATATGTGCCTACTTATAGTTATAAACATAGTTATATAGGTATTATAAATAAAAATTAGAGAAGTATGCATAAAACGAAAAAAAAAACATAAATGATTAAATAAGAATTTTTATTTTATTTGGAACTAAAAAAGGAACTCGTTCATTTTCCAATGGAACGACAAAGGAACGAATTCTCTTTTTTTTTTTTAAGGAACAAGAAACAGAACGAATTCCTTTTTATAAGGAACTTGACAAACACTGACTTTTCCTCAGGAAGATTACGTGTCGACAGCGACAGTAATAATAATAATTTT
>NC_042494.1:126629870-126641234 GCF_005508785.2 Acyrthosiphon pisum
TATGTACTACCCAACTTCGTTCTCGTATTTCGGTTTAAGTATAACAATTTTATGAGCAAATCGGTTTAGCCAGTTTGGGTATTGGCATCTCCACCCGTGAAATACTGAAATGGAACAGGGATTTTTAACACGATCAAAGTATTCGTGGTTTACTGGTTCGGTAGACATTTTAATAAGTCACGGCAAAAACCGGATATATGGCACCACGGGTGTATTAGTGTATTACTTCGTCTTCAATACATTTTCAGGGTCAGGAGTTGAATGTATAAAACTAAGTGTGGTTTATCAATAAAAAATGAACCATTTGAGTGCTTGATGATTGGTTAGGTAGGTCATAAGTGATTACACGCGAAACATGTAGAGCTAACCCATGAAAAAAATACATGCCGCCCAATTAATATTTTTACATAAGAAAAATTCAAAAATATACATAAGATAGATAAAAAGTATCATTGATTACTCTTTAATCCTTATCGTCGTCTACATGCCTGTCAAAATCGTACAGCAATTTTAAAGGTAAGCGCGAACAAACAAACACTTCAATTATTTTATTTATAGTATATAGTATATAGTATATTTTCATGAAGTTAAAAATTATGAATATTTTATAATAGTTCATATTAATTTCTTATCAAATAAATCCCTTGATATAATATAGGTATAGTATAATAGTTAACCTTCATAATTATATTTAAAAATTTACTTCAGTATAAAATATGTTGAGTCGGGCGATGTTCTAGTTTTGTTTTTAAAAAATACCCATAATTCTTAGGTACATTTTTTTTAAAATTGTCTATATTTTTTTGATATTACAATTTTTTTTTTTTACTATTTTATTGTCTACACTGATGGACTGATTATACAGACCGTAGTATAAAACACGATTAACTATCTTAAATCGTGGCATAAAAGGCTGTAAAAGATCATTAACATCCTTGAGCGAAACCAGATGGGTGGAACGCCACGACGAAATTTTTGAATTTCAATCTAACTTAAAGAATATTATTCTGTCTTGAAAGCATTTCTGAATGGGACGAACAGATATCATCTTCTAAAGCATGATATAAATAACATGGTATGATCGCAAAAGTCCAGATTTGGTCCAAGTTCGCGCAATACGTCACTTGCTTACCCGTATTATCATATTGTCATTAAATTATTATTACTATACACTATGCTACGTCACGTGCTTACCGAAGGATCTGACCGTCAAAAAGTTACGATCATACCTATTGTTTTTATATCATGTTCTAAAGCTAAATGTTTACTCAATGTTATTTGTGATTGTGAGTTTGTTATTACACTTTTTTCATTATCTAATATTTTGTGTAATACTGCAGCAGCTAGTAAATTGTTACAAAAGGTCGAATTTGACATAGCTGACGCATATAATTGTATAGATGATATTATAAAAACAATACAAAACAAACGTACTAACTGTGTAAATATATTTTATAGCATTTTTGAAGAGAGTAAGACTGTTATGGCAGATCTTGATATAGATATAAAATGACCAAGAATAATTAAACGCCAAACACAAAGAGCAAACACACCGACACCTGCAACTTGTCCTGAAAAGTATTATAGACGTGTACTGTTTATTCCTATTCTTGAAAATGTCATAGAAGATTTAAAAGCAAGGTTCTTGAATGATAAAAATAAAACTAATCTTATAATTATGCAACTGGTTTCAATTAATGCAATAAACATGTCTCCAGATGTCGCAAATACTTTGATTGAAACATTAGTAAAGTACTTCTCATTTATAGAATTCAATATATATTGTCTCAAGGGTGAAATAGAATTGTGGAAAACTAAGTCGGAACAAACAATTTGCAAAGGTATAAAATAATAATAAATCAATAAATCAAAAATGTTTATTTTATTTTAGGGTTACAAGTTCCAAACAATGTATTTAATGCCATTGAAAATTGTCCTGATATTATTTTTTCTTGTATTAAAAAAATTATTTTTATATTATTATAATATTATAATAATCATATAATATAATTTACAACATGCATCATTTGTATAATTTTATTTAAGCCCTTTATTAAACTATAATATATACTTTTTCTATAACACAATTTAAATTTTATAATTTAAATAGGTACTTACATAAAAGTATACAAATGATGCATGCTGTAAATTGTTATTAACCGCTTATGCTTATTATTGCTTTGCTGTATTGTTTATTAGATTAAACAATTGGTTAAGTAGCCGAATGTCTGAGCAGAGGCTCACTGGATTTGCGCTATTAAATATTCATAGATCTGAAAGTATCAATATAGATAAAATTATTCATCGCTTTGCTGCTTCGAACAAGAGTTTAGGAATTTGTTACATAACTAACTATAAATTTAAAATTATTATTATTATGACTATTTTTACTTAATGTAAAATGATTAAATGAATAAATAAAAATTTAAAATTTAACTATTTTGCTGTATGTATATGATATATATTATGTTGTTTAAGCCAATACATTTTTTAAATTTTTTTTTTATTATTTCGCCCATAGCCAAGGTTTGGAGATGCCCCTGGTTGAGTGTACTAATGTTTTTCTTCATTTATTGATCTTTCCATTTTTTGTGATTTTCACAGTTAATTGCACACTAAGTACTTTTTATGAGTAGTTATTAGAATACATTGTACCAATGTACCTATATAGTTTCAATATAAGAGACAAGAAAAATATGTTTGAAAGATTTCAAAAAATAACGGGATTTTCCTTTTGACAATTCTCAACTGGGAAATAATATAACACTTATAGTTAGCACAGGTAGTACCCAAATCCTACATTCATTATTTATATTTTTATTCTAAATAATGTTATAAATTATACCTATGCAAGCAGTAGCAGTTCATTATAATAATGTAATAATCTAAGTAATAACAGTGTTCAAACTGTTAAGTTACATTACTTATAAAAAAGTAGAAAACATTTTAATAAGTTACTTTAAGTTTAATGAGATAATATCATTGGTTAGTTTTACATAATATATACCATATTGCTGATATACAATTTTAACGCGTATAATTCCTCCATAGCAATTAATTAAGTTGACAAGACAGTATTATAATATATATTCACACCCACTTAAATATGTTTTACTTTTAGTAATAATTACATTACTGTTTGTTATAATGTGTATTAAAAATATTTTTAATACTATATTCAGAATAAGATCAGCCTTGCGCGGCGACTAGTTAGATAAATTAATTACAAACATTAACCGCAAAATGGATTAAACAACACTCAAGTAAGTTATGTTTAGGAATTGTGAATTTTTTTTTTTGCATCATAAACTAGTTTTAAACTTTAATAATAATTAGGGTTCGGATTTGAAGGTAAAAGCCTTTCTTTTAATAATCATAATAGAAAAATAATTTTTATACAAAATGTGTTTCTTTAAGACGATGGATGTATTTTTTTTTTACCTTTTTTGTGTTTAATTTTCAGTTGATTTATTAATTTTATACACAGCTTATATATTAACGGTACAAATCGATAAAAGCTTAATATTTATCGATATCGCTGAATACTCTATCCGTTACAGTCTTCTAATAAAATATGTTTTAGGAGTATTACTACCAAAAAGTGTAGATATTGTGAATAATATACAGATTAAACTCAAAAAATGTAATGGTGAAGTGGCTAAATAGATTTTGGATAAATTCAACAAAATTATATCGAAGAACAAAGAATGGGAAAATATCAAAAAAATCAACAAAGTATTGATTAAAGAAGCAATGAGGATTTAACACGTTGAGTGCCTCGTAGTATTTGGTGTAGTGATGGGCACTATCGAATAGTTTACACTATTCGAATGTTTTTAAGTATAACCGATTAGTAGTTTTCAATAAAAACTATCGAATATTCTGATAAGCTATCGAATAGCACTATCGAATAGCACTATCGAATAGTTTATTCGAATAGCACTATTGAATAGTTTATTGAATAGCACTATTGAATAGTCTATTCGAATAGCACTATCGAATAGTTTGATATTCTATTCGAATAACACTATCGAATAGTTTTTTATTATACGGACTATTTGGAATTTTGATATTTCAAATTTTAATTCACAATTTATTTCTTGACCACCTGAGATTTTACTTTTTAGCGATGAATCATTGTCCCCACATAAACACGTATTCCAATTTTCAAATATAAGCTGTAGAAAATTATCTTTACAAATTAGTAATTAATAATTATACATTAAAATTTAGAAAGTAAATAAACTTGTTATTCATAGAGATATTTGAAAAACTCTAAAATTCAAATCTGATGTAATTTCTTCTATGGATAAAAATACATTATTATTTTTATGTATCAAATATATAAGATAAAAAACTAACAAGTTACAAGTTAAAAGTTACAACCAATCAAAATTCGAATTTCGAATGAATAAAAAATAAAAATTATTCGATTAACTAAACTATTGAATGAAAAATTGAAAACTATTCGATAAACTAATATATTATAAACTTTCGAAATAAATAAACATTCGATAAAACTATTCGATAGACTATTCGAATAAAAACTATTCGATAAGCTACTCGAATGAAAACTATTCGATAAACTATTCGAATGAAAACTATTCGATAAACTATTCGAATAGTTTTAAAGCTATCGAATACATGGTGACTATTCAAATGTTCGATAGTTATGGAATTACTATCGAATAGTTCGATAGTGACTATTCGATAGTTCCCATCACTAATTTGGTGCGCATTGCACGAGAATCCGCGCAAAATCGGTCCCGGGAAAAAATAACCATTACTTTGCTAAAAATAAACGAAAATAAAATCCGAATACGCCATTGAAAAGAAGACATTTCACTGAATAACCACGTATAAAAACGGAAGAATTGCTCTGATAACCGAGTAAATTATAAAGCCATAAAGATGCCTATACAAATTGTCGACCGCGGCCTCTGAGGCAACGCAACTGTTGTCGACTACCAATCGACCGCGGCACTCAACGTGTTAATAAGTAAGTCATCTTAATTTAGATAATTATTTATGTATGAAACACGCCCAGATAACTTCGGTGGATGTAGAAAGATCCTTTTCAATGTATAAAAACATTTTGAGCCCAAACCATCAATGTTTTACTGAAGACAGTTTATCAAAGTAGTGAATTTTATTTTTAATACCAACTAGTTAGTATATTTAACATTGTAGTATATTTTTGAATTGCTTTTTTTATATAAATTAAATGCTTTTATCATTGAATATTTGCATTCAAATCCGAACCCCAGTAATAACCATATAATTAGTGGGTATAAGTGTTTTTAAATAAAATTAAGTTAATTCATAATTATTATTATGTTATTAACCCTAACTTACACGGATCCTGTTTAATCACTTACTATTACTATCACTAAATATTTGTTTAATTTATTCCCAATAAGTAATTATGATTTTAGATTTATTAAAATTAAATCATACGATACATTTTTTTTTTATATATAAAACCACAAAAAAAAACTTATATTGCTAGTTATAAGTAGATACCAAAAACTGAAAATTATAGTATTTTAAGTAATAAATAAGTGCAAAAAACAATGAATTTTTTTTGTTTTCTAGAATTTATTGTAATGAATAAAAATAATAATATTACATTTAAATCTTAGAATTTTTTGAAACCTTTCTTTGCACCTGTTCCCTTTGTTACTTTCAGTACATTAAATCTGACTGTTTTACTGAGGGGTCGGCATTCTCCAATAGTAACAATATCTCCAATTTCCACATCACTATATGAACAAAAGTGATTATATGATTTAATATTGGTTATTTATAGGTAACTAATAATAATAAAAAAAAACATTCTATATCATACCGGAAACAAGGTGATAAGTGAACAGACATATTTTTATGACGTTTTTCAAAACGATTGTATTTACTGATGTAGTGCAAATAATCCCTCCTAATCACAATAGTCCTTTGCATCTTCATTTTACGTACCGTACCAGTCAAGATACGTCCTCTAATGGAAACATTACCAGTAAATGGGCACTTCTTGTCGATGTAAGTTCCGTCAATTGCCTATAAAATAACAACCCATGTAATTAGAATACTTAAAATATATACATTACATTAACATGCACTTGAAATTAAAATATATTTATGAAATTAAATATTAACCAGCAAATTATATAATTATATTAACTCTCAAATATACATTTTTTCTTGTTGATAGTTGTCTATAAAAAATCGCTAGCATAATAGTACCAATTCAATATCCTATTATTCTCAGATATAGAAATATAAAATCTTAAAATGTAGGTAAATATTGAACAAACTACTAATACTGTTAGAAACATGTATCTAATAAAACATTAGGGAAAACGTTACTATTTTAAAATAATGTATCAGTAACAAAATACATAAGATCTAAAGATCGTCATGATATTTTTATAATTATTGAAAATAAAATAAAACTAGGAGTTTAAATAAATGTTAACACTGTAACTGTGTAGAAAAATATAATAATAATAGTAAAACTATCATTATGTAACTACTACAAAACATTAGCTAACATTATCAATTTCACTCGGAAAAGAATTAATTTGCGTGGTTGTTAGGAACACAGTTTAAAATCAAAGTTTATTCATTAGACCGCTGTGTTAGTATCATCATTTCGTCAGCAAATGGCCAATTATTGTAACCCTCAACAATGAAATTGTTCAGGAGGCACTAAAATATAGTTTTTTTTATGATTCTGTTAACTTAAAAGCTTAATTTTTGTTTTTTTAGTTACTAAAATAGTATTTTTAAAAATCGCCCTACCTAAATATTTAAACATGCTGAAAACTATAGTGAAGCCAGAGTTTGGCAGTCGGACTTAGTTTTGAAGTTATAGCTAATTGAAATGCATAGTATTTCATATACACCCGGTGTGATCACTCGCTCGTTGTGCTCGCTTGGACAATTAAAATCGAAAACATCTCCCTTCAGACGGAGCCCAAAAATTTTTTTTTCAAAGTTTGAATCTATTTCTGAATGAACTGAATCAACAGAAATATAACTTAAAAGTATTTCTAGGATGTAAATATGTTGTATGAATAGAATTAATATTTATAGCTTCTTTATTCATAAGCCAAAATATTGCTGAAAGAACTTAATTATTTTTATTTTGACCCGGACATAAGTGACAAAATATAATGATCCAGAATTAACAGTGTATATTTCTTCAACATTTATTAAGTACCTATTTAACCAAAGTAGTGCATATTTTATTGGAACCTCTTAGGCCATCCTGTTCTCACCATACAAAGCAACAAATTTTGAATCTCAGATGAATTATCTTGACTTACATTTTTCATAGTTTTACCTAAATATGTACATTGCATTTATGCTTCATAGGTGTATGAAACCTAAGTTAAACTATTTGGTGAAAATATTTCTAAAACCTTTCACTTACTTTATACAATGATAAGGTTTGTTGTCAGTTAATTTGTTATAAACGGTATAAAATCAACAATTTCTATCTTTATCAGTATTTTTAAATAATAATAACATTATTTAATAGTTATTTAAATAATACAACTATAAATTGCCATATTCATTTAAATAAAACATAGTTGTAAATAATACTTAAGTGTAGATTTATTGTGGGTTACACTATTTGACCTGTAATATTTTATACCACTTAAAATACTATATAGGGATATGCTGTAGAGGCTTACACTAATTGGCTTGCTGAGGAAAAATTGCTTGAAAATGTTGATACATCCGCCATGGCTTATATCAATTGACACTGTTTTAACAGTGTGGCTTACATTAAAAAAATTAAATAAAGTTGATTTGAGAATGGAATTAGTCATTTGAGGGATACAATATTTGGCCACAATGTGTATTTCCTATATAATAATCAATCATAGCCTCAAAATCGAAAAATGTGAGGGTTACATCAATTGGCCTATTAGTTGACGATATTATTCTGTTTTTAATTTAAAATTTATTTAGGTACCATATATTATAAATATAAAAATAAGTGTGTAATAGTATTTTAAATAAATATTAATACATTTTTAATAAATAAATATTTTTATATTTTGTGCAGTAGTCATTAACACAATTTGAAATCAAAGTACGTTTACTCATAAGACCGTCGTGTTAGTATCATAATATTATTTTTTGTTTTTAATTTTTAATTTATTTAGGTACTATTTATTATAAACATAGAAAATATTTTTTTTGTGCAGTAGTCAGTAACACAATTTGAAATCAAAGTAAATTTACTCATAAGACCGTCGTGTTAGTATCATCATATTATTATTCTGTTTTAATATAAAATGTACTTAGGTACTATATACTATAAATATAAAAATAAATTTTTTGTGCAGTAATCAGTAACACAATTTGAAATCAAAGTATGTTTACTCATAAGACCGTCGTGTTAGTATCATCATATTTTTTGTTTTTAATTTTAAATTTATTTACCATATTTTATATTAAACATGGAATTTACTATTTGTATTAAATAAAGAAGAGAATTATTATACACAGTAGTCAGTAACACAGTTTAAAATCAGAGTAAATTTACTCATAAGACCGTCGTGTTAGTATCATCATATTATTTTTTGTTTTTATTTTAAATTTACTAACCATATTTTATACTAAACATAGTTTTTACTATTTATATTAAATATAAAAGAGCATTATTATACACAGTAGTCAGTAACACAGTTTAAAATCAGAGGAAGTTTACTCATAAGACCGTCGTGTTAGTATCATCATGAATATTGTCACTACCTACGTAATTTATTAATTATGAAAGATAATAGTTTTAATGATATCAGATAACCATTAGAAAATCAAAGTAATTTAACTCATAAGAATTTGTATTCTCATCATAATTAAAATGTAACCCTATTTTGGTACAGTAAGTAAGCCATCACATTTTTATTTTCTAACAAATTATCAGAAAACACATTTTGAAATCAGTCAAATAATCATAAGACCGTCGTGTTAGTATCATCATATAAATCAAAGTTATCACTACAGGAAGTATAAATATTTCATTGAACAAATTTCAACCAACTTTATTGACTGTGGTCCATACGAACAGATTAATACCTGACAATCAATAGGTGTAAGGGACAATTTAAATTTGATTTGTGAAAAACTAGTTATACCTATATAAAATGAAGTTTAATAAAAAATGGCTTGCGTTCCATTAGTTTAATATGAATTACTTGAACTAGGTATACTTAACAGATTTGATAACTTCCTTTTACAATAAATGTAAATACTAAATAGAGAAAAGACAAATTGTATATTTGAATACAGTTTAAACGACGTTACTAGCAAGTTAATATTATCACAAAATTTGCCATTCAAAAATTAACTACAAAAATCAATACCGACCTCTCTGGGAGTTTTAAAACCAAGACCAACGCTGCGGTAATGACGGAGGGGCTTCTTCTTCTTGGATTCCTTGCGGTTCAAGAACACAGTAGGTTGCTTTTGGAAAGCTTTTTCGGTCTATAAACGAGAAATGTTTGTTTTAGTTTAAAGCAATACACAATGTAAAGGCATTCCATGTGGTCTGAATGTCTGACACACATCAATGAAATACAAATTCGGAACAGTATAATAGCGTT
The DNA here is from genome assembly GCF_005508785.2 of Acyrthosiphon pisum. NCBI lineage: Eukaryota > Metazoa > Arthropoda > Insecta > Hemiptera > Aphididae > Acyrthosiphon > Acyrthosiphon pisum. The sequence goes on from NC_042494.1 coordinate 126,639,488, forward strand.
AAACCGAATACAAATCGTTTGATAATTAATAAATATTACCTGATCGGCCATGTTGAGTAATGTACAGCGAAAATATTTCAGAAAATCTAAAAATTTTCTGACACCCGTTCAGAAAACAAACGTCGAGAAAATTGAAGGAAAGTGTCCGAAACTGCTCTAGCCATACATAACCTCAAAACCGTGAGCGACGAATCTCGGTACGTCGCCGTCGGACGTCGCGTTTAATCATGGAGGAAAAAACGTACTAACGTGAACAAAGCATAAAAGTACGCCAAATTTAAATTTGAAATGATTAAAACCACGGTTTAAGATATACTTAGATATCTTTAACCGTGATTAAAACATTTTAATCTTACGAGAGGACGTGATACACTGATACGCGCATGTGTTGTCTCCGTCTTACAAGTGCTTAGTGCGTAACATAAGAAATTTTACGCTCGGCAGAATACGTGTAGCTCCGTTAATTTAAAATTTAGAGTGAATTGACCTCTTATCAAATCTATAGGTAAGATTATTATCTAGGAAACAATTTTAAATATTTATAGTATAGGTTTTTTCTATGTGAGGAAATCAATTTTACAATACATGTTATTAACAAAATTAAAATAGGATTGGTATAGATAGAGTAGTATGGATACATCGCAAACTTCTATACTTAGTATAGATGTCTGTCCCGGTACAACGAACTACTACGAACGGAATTTTTTTTTCGTTATAACGGAAATTTCGTTGTAACAGCTTTCAAAAAGCTTAATAGCTATAGGGGACTTCGCTATGACTTTCGTTATGACGGGATTTTTCGTTGTATCGGTATTTGTTGTAACGGAAACTTACTGTAGGTACTATTATATATTTATATCGATCGTGATAAACCAATAGAAAACTGTGGTGTGTGAGAGAGCGAGTAGTCTAATTTGAAATTGAGAACATTCCAACTTCAATTTTCAAATTAACATTGATAGTGAGGACGTTTCGTTCCGTATTCTATATATTTTAATTCTTAATTCGTGGAGACCGTGGCGTTGAGAAACATTAAATAATATAATGTGTGTCCACAAAAACACAGCAATATAATATAAATATTTATTCATTTTAAATATAAAAAAATTAAAAATGCTTATTTAAAAAAACGAAAAATGTTACGTTTAGCAGATGACGTTAGTTTAAAAATTGGAGTGAATTTACCTCTCATAAAATTTAAAAATAAGATTAATAAAATATCATAGGCTTTTTATTATATACTTTAATTTTAAGCGAGTAATGAGTATTTTAAAATGTACAATTATATATATATAAGTATTTGCTTCGGAAATGTTTTTTCGATTACCTCCGTAATCACGGTCACGACTCACGACAATCTTAGAAACGAATATTGGAGTATACTAGCTGTATATACATTACATATAAGTACCACATTATAAATACCAAATTGACAATAATTATACGATTCACCGTCAATCGTCATCTAGGTCAGTGGTGGCCAAACTTTTTTTAACTCAGGCCATAAAAAAAAAAAAATTTACCGCGGGCCATAATTTTTTTTTTTACTTTTAAGTCATCAGAATTTTAGGTATAGGTATATAATTTTACGTAAATGTAAAATATTATATTTCTTTCGCGGGCCAGATATTAAATGATGGCGGGCCGGATTTGGCCCGCGGGCCGTAGTTGGCCACCACTGATCTAGGTAACACCCGTTTTGAGTTTCGGCATAACAGTGGTGTAGCCAGTGGGTGGGGCTGAGCCC
>NC_042494.1:126641284-126645267 GCF_005508785.2 Acyrthosiphon pisum
AAATCCTGGCTACGCCACTGCGGCATAATATTGTCTTTTTGTCACAAAATGTCTCAACTGCCAAAACTGTATTATTATCATCTTTATTTTGTTTTATTTATATCAATCTATATTTTATTCTATTATACGGCGGACGGCCGTGAGCTGAGCAAAATGATAGATTTTAAGTTGTTTGCAATTTTTGAGATATGACGCACCACTTACTAAAACAGTGTACGTGAGAGATTTAACTTAACGTTTTGCAAGTTGCCGCATACACGCACATTCAGCGTATCTATGTGCCGTAAATTCATACAATTTTACACTATCTTGATTTGTTCCGCTCAGAGTTATATATTATATGATATATCACGTGCAGGAACCCCACAATGTATTATTAGGTAGAAAATAGAAAAGTAAGATTGTTATTAAGAATTTATTTTAAATCACAATTATTATTAAGAATCAAGATCAAATATCAATACGATATGCTTCCCGTAAATATTCCACGCCATTTCCATAGGTGACATACTTATTTTTAGGCTAAATTACTACAACGTCGTTGTGTAATGAGTCTCTGAATATTATTATTATTGTTTATATTTTATAAATATGATTAATTATGGTGTATTTATTATATAATATTATGTTGTAAACTAATAATATGCTATAAATACATATTATACATGCAGAGGCGGGCTGAACTTAAATTTTAAATGACGCATTTTCATAATTATGTACTTACCAGTTACCACCACCCCCACGATCCTATTTTTACTTATAACAAAGTTATGATGTTAATAAAATGTGATCAAAAGAGCCAAGAGGTCAGGCTTTAGCATGTAATTCTGCGCCACAGTCACGGAGTGGCACCACCCCTTTTGAAAAGTTGACGCAACTGCGTCAAAATTGACCACTTCGGCTCGCCACTGTATACATGTATTATCATAAGTAATAACAATAATATAAATCATATGGGTGTATTTAAGTTATCTTAGATAGCAATATATACAGAGTGATCCATTTAACGTAAGACACTTATTACACGAAAAGTAGATGGTTAAACGGTTAAGTGTCTTACGTTAAATGGATCACCCTGTATTTGTATGATTTTACAGAATGAATGTATTTAGTACCAAAATGTTAATAAAACATTACCAGTTCATTTTTTAGTAAAAAATTATATGCTATTTACTATCAAAAACTTTTGCTTAAAAAAAAATAAGAAAAAAGTAGAAAAAAATGCCAACGGCACGTAGTGTTCCCAAGCGGTCACCCATCCAAGTACTAACTACGCCCGACGTTGCTTAACTTCAGTGATCGGACGAGAACTGGTGTATTCAACGTGGTATGGTCGTTGGCGAAATCTTTTTAGTATGTAATATAATTTAGGTATATTTATCAGTTATTATTACATGTTGATATTTTCGTTGTATTTGTTGGGATCAATATTATTGAATTATGTAAATAATTTATATAAATAACCTATCGTTATATATTAATAATTTAAAACGAAATATCATTCTGTATATAATATAAACGAGACTGTCCTGAGTGACTGATGTCTGATTCATAATAACTAATAAGTAATAACACCAGTGTTTGGCAAGTTCCTTATAAAAAGGAATTCGTTCTGTTCCTTGTTCCTTAGAAAAAAAAGAATTCGTTCCTTTGTCATTCCTTTGAAAAATGAACGAGTTCCTTTTTTAGGTCCAAATAAAATAAAAATTCTTATTGATCAATAATGTTTTATTTTTCGTATAATGCGTACATAATTCATCTTTAATTTTTATTTATAATATTATATTAATATATAACTACAAGTAGGTACATATTTTATATGTTTATGCAATATATTATTATATATTTTGAGATTTTCTTCAAAATTAAATTTTTGGCTAACGTATGTCGATTGTCTTAACATCGATACTCGATAACAATCACTAATTAGGAATATACATTATACACATTAAAAAAATATATTTTAATTTCAATTTTTACATACCTACTTATCTGTGTAAATTATTGGTACTAGAAAGGAACGAACAATTTTGTTATTTTTCCTTAAAAAAAAAGAACTAGTTCATTTCCTCGTTCTTTTTTTATAAAAAGGAATTCGTTCATCGTGTCGTTCTTTATTAAGAAATTCGTTCCAGGAATCAGTTCCTTTTGGAACTCGTTCCTTCCAAACACTGAATAACACAGAGCCAAACCTTTTATAGCTATCTATTTGAAATTTTGAGGGTAGATTAATATTATAATTCAACCGTGCACCAATAAAGGATTTTACAAAATTTTGATTTTAAGGGGCTAAAAATCAGCAAAAAATAAAATTTTACGTGTAAATTGTACATACCTATAGACGCGTAATGGTTGCAATTGGTTATAGGAGAAATATTTAGTAGAAATTAGTATTTAGTTATTATTGGTTGCCATTGGTTATTCGGGCAGATCAGGTACAAGGTTGCATCAAATTGAATTTTCAAATATTGCCTACCAAGGTGGATGAGTTGCACTTACTTCAGCGAGTTACACTCAAAAAGAGTTGAACAATTATAATTTTTTTAAGCGTTGCCATTTTTTACGGGCAACAACTGCAAGTTTATGGGATCAGTTAGTAATATGGTATAAAAATCAAAAATTTAGATTCTGAGTGGAACGATGAATGTATTGATTTTACAATGATGTGTGTTTTTTTTTTTTTTTTTTTTTGTGTCTGCCATCACCTTTTAGGACAGTAAAAGTGCTTAGATTTCCTTCAACAGTATCTTTTCTCATAGAAAAGTGAATCTAGTTGGTACTTTGGGGGTCAAAAGTAAAAATTTCCCACTGGTTTTCAAAAGCGCCGTGAAAAACTTAGGAAAAATTAAGGAAAAACCGGAATTTTAGGCAAAATCTGTTTTCGAGAAAATCGATTTTGGTTTTTGGTACAACTCTAAAACAAATAACCGTATAGATACATAACATTTTGACTGAATGTTTATATTAGCATTTTCTATACCAGTGACGTAGACATGATTTCTGAAAGGGGGGGGGGATCAAAAAAAAAAGACAGCTAAATGGGAGGTGAAAATTGGAAAATCTTCACCCTCTCAAAACTTTTTTCTAAGGTACCTAGTAAAATATTTAACAATAGGAACAATGAATATAATTTGAATTGATTCAAAATTCACATTAAACCAGGGATGGAAACGTTTTTAATTTTTTCGTTTTCTTTTATGTTTATTGATTTAAAAAATATGGTTTTTGTTTAACGTTTTTAAACGTTTTTGATTTACGTTTTTAAAAACGTTATTTTCCTATTGATTAAAAATAAAGTTTTTGATAATGTATATTTTTTTTTATATTATATTCTTATAACTTTTAACTTTAAACTTTTAAGTTATAATAGTAGCGCGCAATATAGAAATGCACTTACAGTTAAAAATTAAAATTAATTATTCTTAATATTTAAATTTGAAATCAAAATTATAATTTTTATAAAAATAAGGAAATTCAAAATTTCTGATTTAAAATTAAAATGTTTTCAAAGTTAAAGATTAAAAAGTAAAGACAAGTGTAATTTTTTAAAACATTTTTTTTTTTCGTGGTATAAATAATTTAATAATGTATAATACTATAATTTATTTTCATTTTCGTTTTTGATTTCGTTATTATTTTTTTTGGTTTTTGGGATTTTTTGTTATCGTTTTTCAGTTTTTTTTTGTTTTTGTTTTATTAATTATTTTCGTTTTTTGTTTTTTTTTCGTTTTCGTTTTATTAATTGTTTTCGTTTTTTGTATTTTTCCGTTTAATAACGTTTTTTAAAAACGTTTTCCATCCATGCATTAAACACAATATGGAAGATTCTTCTTCTTCTTCTCAGCTTACCGGTCCGTTGAGGATCATTGCTGCCTTCAAGAGGTCTCGCCATCTATCTCTGTTGTACGTCAGCTGAAAATTTAAATTTTGGGCCTATCTCTTTCAGGTCTCTGGTTATCAAATCTATCCACCGAGTTCTTGGG
>NC_042494.1:126645952-126648073 GCF_005508785.2 Acyrthosiphon pisum
CTAGGTATTTAAAATTATCCACAGTCTTCGAATTTCATGTTACTTATTAAAAGATCGTTTGTTTTCTGATAATTTCTTGACATCATCATATACTTAGTTTTATTTTCATTTATACATAGGCCCATTGACTTACTTGCCTTAATTAGTTTCTCGGTTGTTTGAACAATTTCTTCTTTTGTCTTCCCTAATACTACGATATCATCTGCGCAAGCTAAAATTACCGACTCCCCAATTATGTCCATGTTCCGTTGTTCGTTTGTATCTCTTACTATTTTTTCCAGAGCTAGATTGAATAATGTGGGAGAGAGGGCGTCTCCTTGGCGTAGACCAGATTTTACCTCAAATGTTTCCGAGTAATTTTGTAAGTATCGTATTTTACAGATTGTCTTCTCATTACACATTTTAACCAGATTTATATATTTCTTTGGTATTCCGAGTAGTTCTAAACCTTTCCATAGATCCTTTCTGCTTATACTGTCATAAGCCTGTCTGAAGTCAATAAATAATAAATGTAGTTCCTCGTTGAATTCATAATATTTTTCCAACACTTGTCAGTTGTCTTATCACGAAGATGTGGTAGGTGGTTGACTTACCTTTTCGTAAACCACATTGGTAACTTCCGATAATGTCTTTGTCATATATATTTATTCTATATAAGATTACCATTGTTAGGACTTTATAACCTACGTCAAGTAAAGAGATACCTCTAGTTCTCCGTTACTGTCGGGTTTCCTTTTTTTAGGAAAATTATCCATATAAAATATGGAACATTATCCACTCCAATAGGTAGGTACTCCATATTTTATAAAGCAAAAACTTCTATATTACAAAATGCTACATCATTAAATAAAATAAATAATAACTTAATTAACAAATCTAGTTTTCTCTTTTTTTTTTCTAGTTCGTCTAAAACTTCTTCTGCTTTAATATAAATATTTCTATAAACTGCCATAAGTGTTAGGCCATTTAGCCGTTCCTGTAATAAATACATTTTTAATTTATCAAGTTTCTTATATTTTACGTTTCTCTATGATAATTGATAGGTGCAATCAATTATTAATAATCCCAAGAGTGTTTCTTTATTTAGATTTCAGTTAAATTAGTTGTATGTATACGCAGTGAACTAAATCCGTAGATGCCGTGGCGATAATGATTTCTCATAACTTAATACCGATAATATCCGATAACATTTTAAACACAGAGTAAAGGAAATTAAATGACTTAATATTAGGTTGAAAATGATTTGGCATCCACTCGACTTATTGTCTGTGGTTGAATGACCGACATCACTATTCATTGCTATAATATGTACCCACAGGCCACAACCATACTGACCTATTAATCTTTTTGTCTTCGAGATATCTCGATGCGATAGTAATTACCTAAATAATAAGAGGTGCACTCGGAATTTAAGTGACGAAGGTACTCGTAATAGATGTACTGAAGTAATGTTTGGAGTCCTCGGCGTGATAACTATACTATAATAAATTATAATTATAGCCCAACTACCCAAGATCTAGTCATTACTGAGTTATTAAGTCAAAGATAAATCGATTTTAACTTTCAAACTTAGTAACTTACTCGTGGTTTTTATTTACTTAGGTACTTACTATTTTTTTTACGAGTATAAAAACAAGTCAGTTTTAAATTTAATCTCCCGTTTTAAATTAAATAGTTAAGACAGTTAAGTTATCATAATGTTATTTTTATTTGTCATAAGCATAATAACATTTTTAGTGAAATACAAAGTAGGTACCTACCTCAAAAGTTGTTCCTACAGAAACTACAAAATATTAAAAATACTTAATTAATTTTTTTGGATAGTGTTTAAATTTCAAATTCAATTTCAGGACACTCATGCAAATTTTTTTCAAAGCAATTACAAAAAAACCGAAATTGAAAAATCGATTTTTAGCATCATTTGTGCATATTTTGCATTTTTAGATTCTGAGTGGAACGATGAATGTATTGATTTTACAATGATGTGTGTTTTTTTATTTTTTTATTTTTGTGTCTGTCATCACCTTTTAGGACAGAAAAAGTGCTTCGATTTTCTTCAACAGTATCTTTTCTGATAGGAAAGTGAATCTAGTTGGTACTTTGGGGAGTCAAAAGTAAAAT
>NC_042494.1:126648123-126648789 GCF_005508785.2 Acyrthosiphon pisum
TTAGGAAAAAGTGCTTCGATTTTCTTCAACAGTATCTTTTCTGATAGGAAAGTGAATCTAGTTGGTACTTTGGGGGTCAAAAGTAAAATTTTTCCAATAGATGTCAAAAGCGCCGTGAAAAACAAAAGAAAAATTAAGGAAAAACGGGCATTTTTACGCAAAATCTGTTTTCGAGAAAATTGATTTTGGTTTTTGGTGTAACTTTAAAACGAATGACTGTAAATACATGAAATTTTCACTGATTGTTTATATTTCCATTTTCTATACATGATAATTTTTTCAAAATATGTTGATTTGTTTTGAGCTGTTTACGGACAATTCCAGTTTCCAATTGAATTAGTTTTTTTTTTCTATGAATGTCAATAAAACTTTATTTGTTGAGTAAAAATACTTGAAAATTTAATACAAGGCTCCTACTATATTGTTACAATGACATTTAAAAAATATTAAAAATCCTTAGTCACAGTTTTTTTTTATTAGCATTTAAAGTTCAAAAATTGACAAAATATGGAAAAATCACGAAAATTACCTAATTATGTTGAGTTTATAATTCGTAAAAATTTTTCTTTTTAGAACTAAGATTTTAAAATGTGATACAAGATTCCTTATAGGATAATCTACCTTTATCAAAAAAAATGTCTATAAGAAAGTCAAATTAAATTTTTA
>NC_042494.1:126648889-126655925 GCF_005508785.2 Acyrthosiphon pisum
TCTATATCTAAGGATTGAACATTTAAAACAAGATTCCACGTAAGTAGTTAATTAAGTTACCAAAAAATCTAAGAAATACATAAGCACAGTTTATTTTTATAGTCATTTTAAGTTCAAATTTGGATGAAATTACATATTAAAAAATCTGGAATTACTATTTTAGTTATTTTGTTGTGATTGTAATGATTGTATAATATTATTTGTGGGTACTTGAAACTTCTAAAGTACCTATACTATTATATTTCTATGATAGTACCACTGTTTGTTGTTGATGTATAACGCGTTACCTGATGGATATTGTGATATGATTAATTTGGAATTTATTATTAATACCTATTATAGGTCAATTTTTTTTTAATAGGTACTATAGATAAGTATACCTATAATAGGTATGTCTAATACCTAGACTGACAAACCGTCTCCGCTCAGAATCGTTTTTCTTATACAGTGATATATATATATATATATATAATATTATTATATCATTGAATTCAAATTTAATACTATCCATTATACAGTGACCCACTTGTAACCTACTGTACAGCAGAGCGACATCCACTTACCCACCTTTTTAAACTTAAATGTAGGTATGTATAATGGTCGGGAAAAATCATATTTGGATAATATTAAAAAAAATATTTTATAATCCATGGTACGCCACTGTGTGTTTCCGAGAATCGCTGGATGCAACACTCGCACATATTTAAAACATTACGAAAAATTAAAATATTCTTGTTTGCAAAACTATAAAAATTAAAAACTACTAAAAGTGGTAGCAAATTAAACATACTTCCTGATGTTCGATTGTAAATTCGAAAAAATGGTTTAATTTATAAGCTTCTAGACTATGCTATTTAGGAATCACTTTTTTTGATTTAAAATCAGATGTGCCCAAAATGACTAAAAATGTAAAGCAATTTTTTACATAAAACAAATTTTCATTTTAAGGTCTTCTAAAATTAAAAATTTACTTCCTAAAAATCCTAGATATTTTGTCAGAGAGTTCCACACATGCGGTATAAAAAAATAAAATCGGACATTCCAAAGTATGTGTAATGATTTGCCATTGGTCTAAAACGTATGGTAAATACGTGTTCGGCGATCCCCTCAATGCCGCGATGATTTATCTGCATATTTTGTAATTGGTAATATTGGTATAATATCCTTATCAGGAATTTCACCCCAAATTTCTGAAGGATATGTACTAGTATTAGAGACAACTATAAGGTAGTCTATATAGAATTTATGTATATCTTTAAAAGTTTAAAATCTAATCTCTGGCCATATAACTGCAGGTATAAGAGCGAGGAATTTATATACGCTTGTGTACTTTTATTATTGTTAGATTTTTTGCTAGATAGTATTTAAAATATAAAATAGTATATTGTGTGGCAAGGGCGGAAATTCCTTTCCAGCACGAGCCACGCACATACCATACTATTTTTTGTCATGCCTCTGCATTCATCGATCGCGGCAAACATAATGCAGGGATCTATGCAACACTAGACTGTAATTATACGAAAACATTATTTAATGAAAGAAACGATTTGGTTTTATTTATTTTAAGCATGGGGGTTATAATATGATTATAAGATGTAACCAAATGTTTATGTTATATAACGACCGACGGCCGTGGTATAGATTTCAGTGTCGTTTGTGCAGGGTATACGGGCGTGAAATGTGCGCGCAGCACTTTTGGGGATTTCGACTTTACCACCCGGCACTTTTGGGGATTTCCATTTTACCGCCCGCTGAACGGAAAAAGGATGCTTTCGGTGCAGGCGTGACAAAAATATATTTTTATTATTATTATTAAATATATTATTATTTCTATATTTATGTACTTACTGATATGTTAATTAAATTATATAAAAAACATGTGGTAAACTGTAAACACCATAAACCGCATATGGCGTAGGTACAGAAACGTACGGTACACCGCGTATACCTACGACAAGAATACCAATTTTTCAAGCTTTAGGTATTTTAAATGTTTAAATTTTTTCAAAATATTTGTAGGCACCTACCAAATGAATTGTTAAGTCTCAATTTGCAAGTTTTTGCGGTTTGAGCATCTATTATAATAAAAAAAACTTAAAATTTTTTAATATCATGTACCTATTATGAAATTGCAACAATATTTTTTTAAGCGAAATTGAAAACATTTTTTTCTTATATAGTGTTTACATATTTGGGTGCCATTTAAAGTTGTTAGCCTCTCCAATAATTAGAGGTACCAAATTTCCGGTAATGACCCAGAATTGTCCGTTATAATAAATAATAATATAATATTCCAGTATTCATGGCATAAATTTCCATATTGGTATCCAATGTTATTGTAAATTAGCGGCATTTCTGTACAAGCGGACAAGCCAACGACGCGCGTTACTGCAGCTGCAAGGTCGTTTGACTTTCAAAAAATTGTCAGACGTTTGCTTGCGATGTCAATATATAATATTAAATAATATAATATATACTTAATTTGTTGTTGTGCGCAAATCCCCTTCTCCTGTTCCTTTAATGTTACCATACAGACATATACCGATATACCTAGTACGTTACGTTGCCAGAGCGCCCCACTCATTATGAGTTAATGTTAATATCCAACCTCTCAAAGATTGAAAGTGGTTCTATAAATCAAGTTTAAACTTAAACACATTTAAGCATTTAATACCTCTACCTATATGCATATGACTTAAATCATATTATATTTTTATATGTTTCGCTTTTACCACGACGGCCTGTGTGTTTACTTAATTTTTGTGTTATAGTTAGTGGGTATTCAAAGTAGTAGGTAGGTAGCGGTTTCGACAAAATTTCAAGGGGGGGGGGGAATTTGCTACCATGGCGCAAACAAATATGCGAAAAAAAATTGTTTTCCACTTCTCTTGCGACGTCATGTACCTATAGTTATATTATTGTTGTTGTACGCAAATCCCATTCTTCTGCTCAAGTCATGTTGCCATTATACATATCTATAACTATGCAAATCGTGTAGGACCTAACTACCGCAGTACCGTCTATATCAATATGATAGGTAGCTAATAGTTATCACTTATCTATTAATAATTTACAACATGATATTATAGGTAATTTATTAATTTTTCCTATTATAATAATAATAATAATAATAATAATAATAATAATAATATGGCAGCAACAAGTTGGCTTTCGGCGATTTCATTTTTTGCTGCGCAACAGTATCATAGCCTATAGGTAATGGGTAGTTAATAGTTATTGATTGTAGTTAGTTAGGCGCATACCATTGCGTTAGCTGACGTATTAGAAATGGTTTTGCGAACAATATTGCCGTAAATAGGTAATAATAAATAATATTGTGTAAAATCAAATACAAAACCCACTGGATAATATTTTCCCCCCTTTAAGTTTTTTTATTAATAGTTTTTCTTCCATGTCACTCGAATAATTCTTATCAGGAATCGTCTTTTGTGTTTTTTTTTTTTTCATTAATCATTATTCACTTTACGGGTGCCTAGTAGAATATTTAATTAACCACTACAAATAGGTGCATTATAATTTACTATTAATTGTGTCTGTATCCCGTTTAGCAGAACACTTTCCAACCGTATACGACCGTCAATGCCGTTTTACCTAAATGTAATAGGTTCGCAGTGACGTCGTGTTCAGCTGTGAGCAGAGGTGTTTTGCGTACTTGGGATTCGGATCATCGCATTACAAAAACAGCACTGCACTTGTGCGTTATCATGTACGTAATACGCGTCTAAGTGAGGACAGAGGACGTCTTGTAGTACCTACTTGGTGGTGGACTTGGAGCTACGACGATTGCGCTACGCAAGATGGGCAGCTGCTTCAGTTGTCAGAGGGGCTCGTCTGGCAAGAAGGACATGACGGGCTCGCCTTCCAACGCTGGTAACAGCAAAGACAACATATTGCCAGCCGTGCCCAACGTACCCATACAGAATATGCCACCCCACGACAACATACGTGAAGTCAGGAACGGGCCAATGCCGCCGGTGCCCGACCAGGAGCCTTCAAACGCCACAAATGCATCGGCAAAAATATTTGTAGCCCTTTACGATTATGACGCACGCACCGATGAAGACCTTAGCTTCAGGAAAGGAGAACATTTGGAAATCCTGAACGATACACAAGGAGATTGGTGGCTAGCCAGGAGCAAAGCTACTAAACAGGAAGGTTATATTCCTTCTAATTATGTAGCCAAATTGAAGTCTATAGAGGCTGAGCCATGGTATTTTGGCAAGATCAAGAGAATTGAAGCCGAGAAAAAACTGCTATTGCCAGAGAATGATCACGGAGCATTTTTAATCAGGGATTCCGAGAGTAGAAGAAATGATTACTCTTTGTCTGGTGAGTCAATTGAACATATTTTTTTATTTTATTAGTAGGACCTTACCTACCTACCTATAGGTGTATACCTAATGCCATCTACTAATTAAAATTAATACAATACAACTTTTATTGAGTACTTCATTAATCAAATTATATTTTTGATAGTTTTGGATTGTAGGTACCCATTTAGGTATTAGATATTTTGAAAGATACCTAATCATAATCAAAACAATAGTTATGTTAATCTAACCTAGGTATTTAAATTATGGCATTCATACCATAGGTATTAAAATATTAATATTAACAAATTTAAATCTAATATTGATTATATTATTTTTATTACCTATGCATCAAGTGTGTGTTCCTGTACTGTTCCTAACCACATCACATAGTTCTTCTACATTAATCAATTATTATTAATTAACTGAATCAACTTTTACAAAATAATCTACATACAGTACTTATTAAAATTTTAGGAATCTAATCACAATTGGAAATTGGCTATTCTAATAAAGGTACCTAGTTATTTATTTAAATATAGGTAATCAATATTTTATAATAAATGAAAATTAATGTAATATACGGTTTTTTGTTTACATATCAATAGGAATTCAATGTATTTAAGGCAAGTAGGTAGGTATTTCGTTTCTTGGTTGATTTTGTATTAAACATATAATTGACTGTTAACATATTTATATATATTTATTAAATGTACAATGTACATATTATATAATATATATTATGTGTTAAACCATAATGATCCTTTAACTACACTATTGGTTAATATCACATTGTATGTTTTCCAATGTTTTCTCATGTTTTGGTACCTAGATAAATATATTTTTCTTTAATCATCTATAATTTATCTCATAGAATCACAAACAAGAAAATCCAAGGTCCAAAATGCTATTAGGTATTATTATTTTTTGAAATTGTTTTATTTATCAAATGATTTTTCAAAAGATATTCCTCTTAATAATTCACAGTTAATATTATTTACTCCAGTACTTAACTCCAGTAAATTTTTATAGTGAGGGTCGAATCATGAAATGTATTTCCAACATACATTTAACATTTAAATATCATAAATTACATCATGTATTAGCTACTATTATTAATTATTATCTAAAGCAGTGGTGCTCAACCTTTTTTGGCTCACGGCACACGTTTATACATCACAAGTTTTCACGGCACACTCACGAACTTGATAACCATAACAACTTTAAAAACTTCGCTGAAAACACTGTTTTCAATATTTAATAACATTTCTCGCGGCACACCTAGACAATCTCGCGGCACACCGGTTGAGAACCACTGATCTAAAAGATTATCTGTTGGTAAAATAAAAAAAAAATAATTTGTTTAAAGTTCCTATTACCTTTATTATGCGGCATCGAGACAAAGGACTGGGCCATGAGTTTGCCCCCTTTGGTGGACTTTTGTTATGACTAATGAGTTAATGTAAATGTTATATTTTAAAGTTTGAAAGCGGGCCTATGTAAAAAATTAACTATTAATAAACTAACCATTAAAGCGAACATTTAAACATTTAATATTGAATTATATTGTACTTGTGTGTTTACTTATTTTTTTATATTATATTCATATATATTATGTATATTTACTATAGTTCGCGATGGTGATACTGTTAAACATTACCGAATCAGACAATTAGATGAAGGTGGATTCTTCATTGCTCGGCGTACAACCTTTAGAACTTTACAGGAATTAGTAGAGTACTATAGTAAAGATGCTGACGGTTTATGTGTCAACTTACGTAAACCTTGTGTACAGGTAAGATTTCATCATTTAATTAAAAAAATATCTACAATAGGTAACATGGTTTCTTTTAGATAAAATACTTAATCTGTCATGAACCACATTATTCCTTCTGATGTGTTAAAATCATTTTTGGGGCCAGTTGCACCGTCTACGGTTAAACTTCGATTAAGCTTAATCAGCTGATAACAGATATTTAACCAAGCAAATTCGGCCGATTAAACTCTGGTTAACTTTAATCAGAGACGGTGCAACTGGCCCTTACTGTCCACATACTTAATTTATTTATAAAATTTATTGATTTTTATTTTTTATAGAATTAAAATAGGTATATGAATGTTAGTCTGATTGTTTCTATCTAATCTATAGACTCAGACTGGACCATTTTCAATAAAAGTTATATCAATAGATTTCTACACTCAATGAGTGTTAGTTTATACTTTATTTTTTTAAGTTCTATAATATGTCTATAATATATGTAAAGTTTTAATTGAATATTATTTTGATTATTTAATCAGTTGCCATTAGCTAAAGAATACAGATAATAAAATAGTTATTTTGATTGGACCAATTGGAAATTGACATCAAGTTTTCACCACATATTATTTTGGATCTCGCATAGGTCGTATGAATATTAGGATAGAAACTACGAGTAATAGCTGTTCTATTTAAAAGGTGAAGTGTATGACTGAGACTTAAGAGAACGCTACATCCGCATGTGTTGTCTCCGTCTTACAAATGTACTACATAGCAAAAAACTTTTTTGCACAGGAAAGAACTGAGAAGGCTACAATCATAACTAATAAACGAGATTCTTACCACATAAAAAAGGAGAACTTTGGCTGTGCAACATCGTTTTTATTTTTTGATATCATTTATATGAAAAAAGTTTTTCAAAGTTTGAAAAACACAAACAATAATGATT
>NC_042494.1:126655975-126717678 GCF_005508785.2 Acyrthosiphon pisum
GCACAGCCAAAGTTCTCCTTTTTATGTGGTAAACATTTCGGTTTCTTAGTTATGGTTGAAGCCTTCTCGGTTCTTTCCTGCGCAAAATAGTTTTTGCTGTGTTGTACATTTGTAAGACGGAGACAACATATGCGGGTGTAGCGTCCTCTTAAGGAATCAGAAAACACTCAACCAATTACAACTTATAGGAATCCTTATATTAAATATTTAACCTAATTGACTTGGTTTTTATACATTATAAATATTGGAAAATGTTCATGACGTTAACAAATTTTGTTAAAATTCTAACTTTATAAAATACATTTGTGTATATAAATCTAACACTTACATAAACACATTGTGATCACTCATTTTAGTTACCTATTTCATTGCTGTAAGTACAACTTAAAAGGAATCTTGTATTTAATTTTCTAGCATTTTTATTATGAAACAAATGTTATTAGTATAAAATGAAAAAAACAAAAAATAATCAATTTCAAATTTCTATAAATAGCACAAAAGAGTGAAAATACTATGAAACTTGTGTCTAGAAAACTTTAATATAATTATTATTTGTCGAAGATTTTAAGTCTATAGTTATTCATTTATGAAGTACCTACCACAAAACACAAAATTAATTTTTTCAAATATTATATTAGAAAATAAACCAGTTGTTTTTTAGTTTTTCTTTTATCCAATATTTTGTCCTGATTTAGATTAAGTGTTCTAAATAACTTTTAAATATATTCAATTAATAATCAATGTACCTAAATGTATGCAAATTAATTAATATTTTATACTTATTTATATAAATATATTATGTTTAAAATTATGTTTATTTTTTTGATAGGTGGAGAAACCAGTAACTGGTGGTCTGTCCCATAGTACAAGAGATCAATGGGAAATTGATAGATCTTCATTGAAGTTTGTCAGAAAATTAGGGCATGGTCAGTTTGGTGAAGTTTGGGAAGGCTTGTGGAATAATACAACACCAGTTGCTATAAAAACATTGAAGACTGGTAATTTGCAATTATTTTTAATATAATAAATAGGATGGTTTGGCTAGTACAATGTTTATGACTTTTTAATATTTTTTCTATTAAAATGCACATTGCAGATCAAGCTATACATTTAATTCTTATGACATAGAATTAGGTACTTAAGATTTTATTTTGCATATTAGGGACTTTTATGAATAAATATTGAATGCATATTTTGAAAAAAAAAAATGGTAAATAAATGC
The DNA here is from genome assembly GCF_005508785.2 of Acyrthosiphon pisum. NCBI lineage: Eukaryota > Metazoa > Arthropoda > Insecta > Hemiptera > Aphididae > Acyrthosiphon > Acyrthosiphon pisum. The sequence continues at coordinate 126,657,198 of NC_042494.1, forward strand.
TTATTTCGATGAATAATATTATATAAACCCATAGGTAGGCATTGTTGGTTTTACAGCTAACATAAATGAGAAAATATGAAACGTGTATTTTTTTATAACTATATCTTTATTACTTACTTATCAGTTATCTTTACTACCCATACGTTTATTAATGATTTTTATGACCAATAATAGCGTCTGAGTTGTGTGAGAGTGAGCATAGTGACTTACACTATAAAATCTTAAGTTACCTAGTATATGGTGTACCGTGTGCCACAGATAGACTGCAGTGTTACTAAATTATTTTAGTTATAAAACGCATTTTATTCTCACTAAAAATGCCCAAAATAAAAAGTTTCAACACTGCTCTACTATGAAAAGGTGGTATAGAGTTTGGGGAGGATGTATTTTCAACAGATGTTTTAGTGCTATTCTGTAAAGTACCTATGTGAAGTAAAATTTACATTACTCAATATATTGCAAGTGCAAGATCATATTTTTGAGTAAATAGACTTTTTATATTAATTTAAAGTATATTTTTATTGAATAATACAATTTTAAAATGTTAAATTTGATTTTTTAGTGGTATATTTTTATTTTAATTCTGTTTATTTGCATGCATTTTTTAGTGTTTTGAAGGTCATAAACATCATAATCTTAATGTTGTTTTTGTAACTTAGGTACAATGGATCCTAAGGATTTCTTAGCTGAAGCCCAAATTATGAAAAAACTAAGGCATACCAAATTAATTCAATTATATGCTGTTTGCACTATGGAAGAGCCAATTTATATTATCACTGAACTTATGAAAAATGGAAGTTTATTAGACTTTTTACAAGGTATTCTAAAATATATTTCTTTAAATTTTTGTTATTTATATATTTTATATAATACCTAATAACATTTAAACTTTTATATAGGTAAAGGACGTGGTTTGAAACTCCAACAATTGATTGATATGGCAGCTCAAATAGCATCTGGTATGGCATACCTTGAATCTCAAAATTACATTCATCGTGATCTTGCTGCTAGGAACGTTCTTGTTGGAGAGAGTAACATTGTGAAGATTGCCGATTTTGGTCTTGCTCGTCTTATAAAGGTTAAGGTTCTGAAAACTAATTATTATTGTATAAAATGTTAATATTTGTAATTTTTTTTAGGAGGATGAGTATGAAGCAAGAGTTGGTGCTAGATTCCCTATCAAATGGACTGCACCAGAAGCTGCTAACTATAGCAAATTTTCTATAAAATCTGATGTATGGTCATTTGGAATTTTACTCACTGAGCTGGTTACCTATGGGCGAATACCTTACCCGGGTAAATATTAATATATATTTCAGTTTTTTAAGAATATTATATACAATATTATAATTTTAGGTATGACCAATGCTGAGGTATTGCATCAGGTTGAGCATGGTTACCGAATGCCAATGCCACCTAATTGTCCAACAGCGTTGTATGATATTATGTTAGAATGCTGGCATAAAGATGCAATGAAGAGACCAACATTTGAAACACTCCAGTGGAAACTGGAAGACTTCTTCACAATGGAGGGGTCTGAGTATAAAGAAGCATCGGGTTACTGAGATCACGCCCGCCTCTCGGAGTGGCCTATGCAACAGGCCATCGCTCTACGCGGTGCTAATCCCCAAGCAGCCGCCATATATATGCAACATGCATCTGCGGTTTATCACGCACACAGACATCAACTACATCATTTGCACAATATTTATCATTAACACTGCTAGATACATCTCTGACCATCATTACTTTTGGTAAGTCATAAATATTTATAACTTATCCGTTTCTTTTTTCTTTTTTTTTTTTGAAGTTTTTATGAATGAATTGTTTTAAACTATTTAGTTGTAGATAATATTTTAATTTTATTAGATACTGTTATTCTGTTCAACATTAGATTGTAAACTTAGGTTAAATTATTTTTTATATCTGCCAACATGCTTTATCTAATTTGTACTTTTTTTCATTTTTATTAATGTTAATAAGTTCTATTTTTTTATAACACAGTAAGTAATATTATCTCTGTATGTATAATCATAAACATAGCTCAAAGAAACCTTGTACAAGACATTTAATTTAGTGATGTTGTTCCTGAATCAGTAAATTGATCCCTTCATTATGTAATATTTGAAAACTGTGATTGTTGTATGGTTCATATGAAATTCAGAGAACTAGTGTATTATATCTAAGGACAATGCATTTTTTTATAATCTTGGTATATTATATAATATTATATTTTATTGTAACAGGTGTAATTTTTACCTGCATCTAGAATAATATATTGTAAGTTAGTACAATTTTTAAATTTATTGTTCAATTTATATATTATATACTAGTTCTTTGTTCAATAATGTCAAAAGTAATATCTGTTTGTGATCTGCAATGTCAATTGTTAATCTATTTTTAGTGAAAATTAAAATATGTTAAATATTTGTTTTGTAGTTATTCTAAAAATGAATTAATACAAATTACATTCAGTATTATTCAGATAATAATATATCTGTTCATTTAAATGTATTTAATATAATTGATAACTTTCTATGATAATGCATAGTTATTAGTTATTACCAATATATTAATAAGAAATAATATTTAATTAAATATTTTATAAAAAATCACAATTAGTTTATTCTACTCTTGATAGTATTTCATATCAGTTTTTGTCTTGTAATATCTAAGCATTGTACCAATCACAGTTTGTTTTAATTTAAACAACTATATTTAAATTCTTCTAAATATTTTTTGATAAGACACTTCATAGATTATGCATATAACAACATTAATTTTCCATTTACTGTTTATATCACAATCGTAATTATATAAATGTATCCTTTTTTATGCCATTTTCTTTATTATTTTTTTACCTTATTATATTTTCTACATTTTTTTATGACTCACAAAAATAATTTTGTTAAGTACAAAACCAAAAATCCAAAAGATGTTCTAAACTACTATAACGAATTAACACAAAAAAACAACCCAGTGTTCATATTTTCAGAGCGATTTCGAGAGGTTAACGTATTATTCTATAATACTAATAAATAAATAATATTAAAAAAAATTGTAAATAAAATAATTTTGTTCTCATCATGAGTTTTTTTATACTAGAAATACATTCAAAAGTTGTTATTTAATGTTTTGTATTTTTGCATGCATACTAGAATAGAATATTGTAACATTTAGATAAATCGAACAAAAAAATCTTTTTTTTTTTACCTTTTTAAACTCATATACTTATGTTCATTTAATTATTATTATTATTATTATTAATTTTATTTTTATTTTCTAGTTCCTTACATTTTATTCATTTACAAACTTGTTAACATGTATATTCCAAAATTTTAATATGTATATGTATATGTTAAAAAAGACATCTTTTTGCAATCTTAATGACAAATTACCTAATTATTATTATCATCATTGTTTTATGTGTATATAATTTCTAAACATCTTATTATAAAAAAAATATTAGTATTATATAGCCTAAACTATTAATCATTATTATAGGACATTTATTAAAAATAAAGTTTTACCTATAAGTCTCATACTTTTTTTTTTCTGGATAGTCAATAATAATCTAGTGATACAGCTGCTCCCAGACATTTTTTATTCAAGCCTCCCTAAAAATGAAAACTGATGAAAAATAACAAGAATAATGTAACAATTATTTAATATTTTATACTTTAACTTTTCATTCAAAAATGTGTACGTATTTATGACTGTCTAGAGAAACTAAAAATTATACAATATAAGGAATAAATGTGGACAGTGCAATAATTTCCTTGTATCAAAAATTAAAAAATTGTAGTCGACCGCAAATATGATCTAAAAATTGTAATCTAAGTGTATTTATTATATTTATTCTATGCCCTCCATATAAAGTGCTCGCACTTCCCAAGGGATTTGGCATTAAACACAATTAAGGTATCGCTGATCAAGTATGTTATTTTTCAAGAGATATTTTGATATCTAGATCCAATTTTCCAATCTCTATACTTTGAATTAGTTTTAAAATTTGAATTATTTCAAGTTATTTATACCTACAGCATGGGACTTATGATAACATACATTTTTTTGAATGGTATAGTTTGAGAGTTACATGTCTTTTTGTCTTAATATTTATTTCTTTCCTTTAATTCTGACATTTATTTTGAAATATGTTCAACAGTGTTATTGTCGAAATAGTGCATATGAACCAGTGCTACGATTTAAAAAACAATTTATAGATTAACAAAATTATAGCAGTCGCACTCAAAATTTCTTTATTTCCATCATACATGCCTTCACATCATAAAGAAGAATTTAAAAAAAAAAATGGTCTTGAGTCTTGAGATCTCTTCTAGATTTAGATCTATCAAATTTAAAAACAAGAAATAATGGATTTTGAATTTATGAAGTGGTGTCCCACTCTTAATCATTGCACAACAAGACTTGTAAAGTTTTGTAACCTATATTAACACTATTATTTATTTTATTATTTATATTTTACATTTTCTCTGATCAAAGTTAAGAAAAGAAGAATGTATGTGATAGCTGTTCCTAACTTATATCCCGAAATTTTTGTGTACCGGCACATAAAATCATTATCCTTATAATTTAAATTAAAATAAAATACGTGTTATTAAAAAAAAATGTTATTGTGTTGTGGTACAAAAATAAACCACTATAGAACGGTCGAATATTATTATCTATGGGTAGAGATGGGGAATTTACCGGTAAAATGTACGTAAAATTCTGTAAATTGGTAAATTTAAACATATTTTTCGGAGATCGTATATCTGAAAAAAGCGGTTTGTTCTGAATTTTTATTATGGTGTGAAAAATGGGTAAATGTAGAAAAAAACCCACTGAAATAATGGATATTTTGGATGCATGTGATGCAAAGTTTTACCCAAACATACATTTTTTATTGAAAATCTTGGCAACACTACCGGCCAGTTTCTACAACAGCAGCTGAACGCTCATTTTCAACACTAAAACGTTTAAAAACATTGCTTCGTAACAAAACTGGAAATTAGCGTTTAACGGGACTTACTCTTCTGTCAGTACATTGGGAAGTGTCTAACTCTACAGACGAAGTGTTGGATGTAATGGCTCAAAAAAACAGAAAATTAATATTATAGACCTCAATACATCAGTTGAAAATTTTAAATAATAATATATTGTATTTTATATTGTATTGTAACTTGTAACTTGGTTTTAATTTGTCAGATAAAAAAAAAAAAAGGTCACTCAGGTACCTACTACAAATATTTTATCAGACAACGTTTAATGTCCTGACTTCTAATGAACTATACATATAACTACGATTACGAATATTGACAGCTGATTACAAAATACATGCATCTTTGTAGGTACTGAATTTTAGTCGTCCACTGTCTGTCTGTCTGAGTGACATTATATTATTTAGTGCTGAGTTTCATTCGTTAATATTACTCTTTTAAATTTTAAATTTTTAACTATGGATATTCGTTCATTTTCAAATAAAAAAAAACTTGATAAAAGTAGTGCATCTGATGTTGTGCTTGAGCCATATACATCGAAAAATACAAGTGTTTCTGCACAAGTCAATTCAAACCCGGCATGTTCCGCGTCAATAAATACGGTACCTACGCCGTGCGCACGCTTATGGTCATAGGTACAAAAAATTGTTAAATTAAATATACGAAAATATACATCTTCAGTCGCAGTAGAAAATGGAAATTAATATATGCGCATTCATAAAACAGAATATTGATTGGATGCTGTCTGCTCGTGTGTACATGCGTATCCATATTATGCTCCTGGTATCTGAAGGAAACAAATTTAATGTTCGCACACGACAATTAATGTAATAGAAAAATGTATAACTATTTTACTATTTAAAAATTTTCATTTTTAATAAAAAATATTTTTTATAAATGTAAAATTAAGAATATGATACAATTAATTTTCTTCTTTAATTAATTTCAGTAGGGGGTGCGATCGTCCCGTCGTCCAAACCACGAGCCGCCACTGGTGGTAACATATTATTATAATATTATTATTTATTGTACAAAGCGTCATAATATAGTTATTGACTTGTTATTGTCAGCCGATTTGGAATTATATCGTCATTTGTCTCACCCAACGCATAGCAGTGACCATCGTTATCGGAGTATCTACCGAAATAGATTGGAATATTGCCGCTAACTTAAATAATATCTTAAATAATAATGAGCTACGAGTCATGACTAAATTACTTAAACTAACTTATTCATAGTCATGGATAATATTATAATATACCTACTGGATAGAGCATAGGCATTCTATTATACGTCTATAACACGGTTTAGCTGGTTTAAGATAATATTATATTCATGGGATAGATTTTAAGCCGTGGGTTATATTATATTGCGGTTTTTACGCTCTATAGTCTATGTTTTGCACATGCGAAGACGTGGTGACATCGGGGCCCACCGTTGCACTTGTACAGGAGAAACTCCGTTTGATTAGCCGAGGCAGTTTACCACACAAGTGATCATCGGCGTGAACCGAATCTCTGCGTCGTGCCCCAACTACTATACTGCGTTCACTATAAGAATAATATTCAATATACCGATTTCGCGCACGACGACTGAGCGCGCCGACACTGGACGATCTCTTTGCGTTCTGTGATTGGCCGACATTCATCGGAAACTGTCGTATTGATGTTTTACAGGCAACTCAATGGTTTAAAATTGGTAGTGTTATTAGTGCATTATTGCATTGCAAAAAATGCACCTATTAAAATACTTCCAAGATGGTATAAAGATATATCAACTTATACCTTTAATCAGAAATTAGTTGTATTATTTTTATAATTTGGGAACGTTTAATCAAGATTATCAACGTAAAATTGAAAAACAGTTGATTGTTGCACAAGGTATGTTTTAAATATATTTTAAAAATCACATATTATATTTTATGTTGTTTGGCTTTTATTATATCTTGACAGATTCTAAAATTTTGATTTATATATTGAATAAATCAATTTCTTCAGAACAACAACAACAGTATTTTCCTATGATCTGTCATTCAAAAACAACTATTCAAAATGTACAAAGTGCAATTGAAAGTATGGATTCTATTGAGATTCTAACAAACTATGCCATGGAGCTGTTTTAATTAGCACTCATCATAATATAAAAACATAATTTGGCCCTCAATATGAAAGTACTGATAGTCATCGGAAACACATTAACTGTTCAACAATTTTAAGAAGTGACAAGTAAGATATCATGAATTAAGGAATCTAAATTTGTACTAATCAATAATTTAATTTATATTCATTGTTAAATTGTAATTTTTATTTCATTATTAACCGTCTTATGTTTATGAAGTTCCAACTGTTGCTTATGGTGTAATTGTATTCAATTCGAAAAAAAAATCTTAGGATATCTCAAAAGGAAAATTAGTTAGATCATATTTTTCTCCATGTAAAAAACATTCTTTACAATACTTAAGGAAAAAAACATATTGCTAGAATTCAGAGAACTAAAGTTATAAATAGAAAAAAACCGAATATTCAATTAAAATCAAATTTAATTTCTATAAAAAATCAAATGAAAAATATCTCAAATAATAATACGTTGACAAAACTAATTGAGGAATCAAATATTTCAAAAAGTCAATCAGTTTTATTAAAAGAAATAATTTCTACTACCAAGTATACAAATCCAAAGAATAGAAATTATTCCAAAAGTTGGATGATTATTTGCCTTCTGTTTCAAATAAGGTTAGATATTTTTTTACTTCAAAGAAATTAAATTAACTATAATAATGTAACTTAAAAATTATTAATACTTTATAGATCTCCTTCAGGGTATATATTTTTGTGGGACAGGGTTTGTTACCATTGCCATGTACTTCAACTATAAGAAAACATATATTACCAATCAAAAGTGAATGTGGATTTGACAATGCTTTTTTCAAATTATTAGAAAAAAATTCTCAAAAAAAACACAAATTAAAAAAAGGGGGTTTTAATGTTGGATGAAATATATTTACGTACTTATACTAGTATTAATGTAAATTGCAGATTATTAACATATTTCTGGTCTGGAAGACTTTGGAGAAGAGGTGGAAAATAAAAAAGGAAGTACTGAACACGGCTTGGTTTTTTTGTGGCAAAGTTTAATTGAAAATGTAACCCAACCTATTATAGCTGTTTTTGCTTCAAAAGGACCGGTAAAAGGTAAAGTCATATTCGAGTCATATAGAGTTGGTACATTAAACGGGCAACGAAGTGCACGAGATCAGCTAGTTTAATATAAACTAATTTAAAATTATATTCTTAAATTTTAAATAGGTGTTGCTAACCTTGCTCAATTAGTAATAAAAGCTATTTGCTGTTGGAAAAGTCTGGATTAGAAGTTGTAGGACTTGTTAATGTCTTAATGATGGTGTATCAACTAATAAAACTATGTATAAAACCCTAGATATTAATGGAAAAAAAACAGAAATTAAAAATTTCTTTGAAAACCCATATGATGGAAATAGTAAAGTGTTTGGTTTGTGTGATACCCCACATACAATAAAAAATATCAGAAATCGTTTATCACCGATTTTCAATTAACATAGAAAAAAAAAATGTCTATTTATTATTTTCAAGATGCATCTGTCTCAGGAGTGTATTGGTTGGAACCATATGTCCTAAAATATTATCAAAACATTATATAGCGTTAAACAATCTTACTAAGATGAAAGTAAAATATGCCACACAAGTAATTCAATTTATTTTATTTTACATCTATACCACAAATAATCTTCTTAATTTGTGATACTTAATAATTAATTAAGTAAATATTGGTCATAAAAACAGGTATTTAGTAAGTCCATGGCAGTAGGTATACAATTCTATCGTGCAAAAATGTGTTATGGCCTTAAGAACTCATTAGAAACACAAGAGTTTACACTAAAAATGAATGATATGTTTGATGCAATGAATCGTAAATTTCCTGCAGAAGGTATTAGGAAAAAAAGCAAAGATTTGGATGTTAATTTTACGTTGTTTGGTTTTCTCTGTGTAACTTAGTGTTGTAGTCAGGATAATATTATTCAATAATTATATTATTCTAACCTAACTTAACCAAATTGTATTTATGTATTATTTGGACTTAATAATCTTAATTAATGTGTATTGTGTATAGCATGTTAATGTATCTTATTTTGTGCTGTGATATCATTATGTTATATTTATATGTACACATTACGATTACATTTATTACCTAAATAGTACATTAATTATATCATTCTTAAATAATAAAACAGGTATTAAAAGAAAGATTCAATTGGCTTGACCAATGGCAGACAAATTTAGAAAAAGGACTTATTCAAGAAAAAGATTTCTTACCAAAAACACTGCTCAATCTCTTAGATTGACATTAAAATCTACTATAGATTTAACTAATTATTTATTGGAAAAATATGAATTTAATTATGTATTTAGTTCAAAGCTTAACTAAAACTGTTTAGAAGTAAGAAAATATTGTTTATTATTTATTTATTTTTATAATTATCTTTGAATTTATACTTATTGTTTACAACCTTGTTATTTAGAAATTTTTTGGAGTCATTAGACAGAGTTCCGGACCAAATGACCATCCGACCACACCTACTTTTTTACAGTCGTATACCGTTGTCTGTTTACTCCTTAGTAAAACTGCCAAACTGTACAGTGTTCGAAGGTATTAATTTGTATTTACAATTATTTACTATTTATCACTATTGACATTATTTGTTTAGATACAGACTATGCTCCTTTAATTACCGTATCTGACTAAAAAAGTTCTGTAAATGAAAATAAAGCAGATAGAGAAGAAAATATCTTAAAACTTAAATTGACGAAATTATAGTGGAAGGTAGATGGGATATGAATGATGTTTTCAAAGACCATGATATATCTGATAATACGATATTTGAGTGTGTTGTTTATTATCTTTCTGAGTAAATGAGCTAATTAAATGTATACATTTATACGTTTTTGAAACACCTTGGTATTAAGTTTTAATTTTTAAAATACCTGGCTCGTCGATTATGTAAGAAAATCAAGTGTCATTTCTGTTTATCAGGAATTAAAACTGATGATTTCAATATGACTAAGAATTTACCTAAAGCTCAACTTGTAAATTTGAAGAGTCGTGGGTTTTTGACACACCCAGACAATAGTTGTTATATTTTAATTCGTCAAATTGAAATTTCATTTTCTATCCATGCTCTAAGTCCAACCGTATTTGAAGACGGTTGATCATTTTTTTTTTTTAATAATTACCTTATTCCATTTCCTTACAATGTCCACGTGAGTTATTGTTTACTATATAACAATATTTTTTTTTAAATTTTCTTTTTATTAATTATTAACCCGCGGCAACTTGGGTCATTGGGTGATTTTTAACTGTGTGGGAGGGTACTGTAGGATTAAACACGTTTACACAGTTTGGCAGATTTTTTAGTGGGCTCCTGTAGCCCGTAGGTATCTGCCATGCTCGGGGGCTGGGAGCACATTGACACTTCTACACTTTGAGATTTTGAACCGCCGTCGGTGCGCGTCGCAACCGACGCTCAAGTCCGCTGGCCACTTCGACACCCATAACAATATTTGTACCTTACTATATAATATAATATTGGCTATACGAAAACATATTTTAATTTTAAATAATGATCTACAAGCAGATTTTTTTTTTTAATGTATATAATTCATTACTATGATAATTTTTTAATATAGGTACCCCTATCAAAGTGCTATTTTTTTTGACGAATTGGAAGTACCTCGTGAAGTTATCATACTCTTCATAACACAAGTAGTGATAACTTTCTAACATAATTATTTTATATTATTTAGTACCTAATAGCTGATATATCTGTACAATATTTACACAATTTTTTCAAAAGCTTAAAAACATTATGTCTACCTAATAATTATTTTATGATATGCGTTATGCAAAAGTAAATTTAAAAATCAATGGTTTAAATTGTTTATACATTTCATTTTTAGGAAGAAGATTATTTATAATTTTGGTATTATTTAGATTGTGTAGTTGATTAAAGTTTGATTTTGTATAAAGAATTCTTGATTTTCATTATTTTTTGATAATTTTATTGTTATCTTTATTTTTAATATATCTTTATTTTTTAGATAACTAACCATATATTTCGAAAATGAGCAATAATGTTTCAAAAGGCTTGTCGAGTTTCAATTCTAATGTCAAACAATCTGCAGGTAATATAATATCATACCAAACTGTTATGTTGTTGACAAAGTCAAGCTTTTTATTACTCGCGCTTATCCACATAATTTACTTATTTGTTTGATAATATATGTATAATATATAATATATAATATAACTTTACAATTTCAAATGCTGTAAAAAAACAGGAAAAGTTAAAAATGTATGCCAAGATAAAATTGAAGAAACCATAAAATATGTTTTGGTTCAAGCCCCATTTACCATCAAAAGACTTCTACAAAAGACAAATATAAAATCCAATAAATAATTTTTTATAGTTTCAATCAAAATTGATTTGACTAAAAAAGTATATACTAAATCAATTTTTCATATTTATTGAACGAGCTTGATTAACTTTAAATGTTAAATAAACATTTAACGAATATATTTGTACTGTGTGGGTTCTATTTTATTTCGTGGCCTATGTACGTATTTTACACCTACTAATAGACAATAGTATAGTATTAACTTCCATTCGAAATTATGGGCCCCGAACAGTGGCGTATATACGATTATATTCACTATGGGCCGATTTATCAGTCATCACTAGACAAGCATAGCACGACTAACATGGCCATAATTATACATTTTTTAGGGTGGTTATAATTATGACATTTAAATATATACAGTACAAATATAAATTGCGCAATTTAATTTTATAATATTCCTATGTAAAATTAATTTTTTGGTTCTTTTTTTAAAAATAATGACAGTGTCATTTATTTATTTTGATGTTATCTTACTATGAATTTAAAATCAAAGTCAATAAGTCATCAAAGCAAGTACTGACAATATAACATTTCCTTGTTGATTCCTCAAAAACGATTTTAATCAACCGGCTAACTTAATCATGGTGAAAAACTGTAAACAGTGCAAATATACATGCAATGGTTTGATTGGACCTGCAATTTCACTATAGGCCCTGGCCTAGGGGGCCACCCCCCTAAATACGCCACTGGCCCCGAAGATTCTTTGAGTTTGACATGGTCATTACTCATTAATAATATTGTTAATGTAAGATTGATATGATTTGTATTAAACAATTGCGGTGGGAAAAAATGAATAATCCGAAACACCATATTATATTGTATTATTATATTATGTAATAACACTTGAAAATTATATTTATTTATACAAAACTGTCTTTTTTTTTTAATTTTTCATTCAGGGTAATTATTAAAAATGTTTTCAACGAATGTTAAAACAAGCGCGTTTTTCTAAAGTACGTACAATATATTATTATAACCATGTTAACGGTTTTTTTGTTCAAACAAATTTTTTTTACGGAAACAAAAGAGTCACAATAATTTGGATGGACTGTATAATAGTAATAACAATAATAATAATAATAATAATAATAATAATAATAATAATAATAATAATAATAATAATAACATGGTCTTATAATATATAATATACCTAGTTATACTAAGTTACCTATACCTAATATGTTTATTGTATTTACGAATTGTAATGTAAATAATAATTATTAATAATAGTATCTACCTATAATAATTACGTTTCAACCACAAGAAAATCCCTTGTATATTTTATTAATCTTTTCATTATAAGGGATGGAGGAGGGGAGAAAGAAAACAATTTTTCTCTAGTTAAATTATTAAAATACTATGTAACGAGGGTATCCGAAAGTATACTTACAACGCGATCTCGTTTTCCTTTAGAATTTCTGTGACCCAAATCATAATAATGTGTAGGTACAAATAGATTTTTCTATACATAATAGATTATATAATAAACAAAAGTTATGAGTCATTTTATTTCAAAATTCAAATATATTATTTACTTAAATACCGTCTATAAAATATTACCGAAAAATTATTATTTAATATTCGTCTACAAAATTCAATGAAAAAAAATTGTAATACATTTCAATGTACTTATGCTTAAACTTAAGGGCATATTTATTAAGTTTTTAGTCAATCGTAGCTTTTTTGTGCAGCCCTCCCTCCTCCCCTACCACACTTGACTTCGGTTGTATTTTATCGAATTAATGCTTGAGCCAGAATTTGATTTTTTACACGCGAAACCGTTGATAAAACTGGACAAGTAGGGAAAAAATAAAAGTAGCAATATTAATATTAATAAATAATAGTAATGATAATTCGAAATGTTGGTAAAATATTAGCCTCGAAGTACCTAAACTGGCTAAACTACCTAAACAATGTTTATAAACGTTATAAAAACAGAATATAATTTAAGGGCCAGCTGTTTCCCATTTTAGTTTAAGATACATTTGTGGGGTGTTCCCATATTATGTAGGTCTTCAATGTATGCATAAGTTTATATTATAATTATGCAGGAACGCCTAAATACGTCAAAACTTATAATAATAATAGTACGGAGCGCCTAGAACTCCAATGAATCGATAACCAAATTAGTTTGAAATTTTTGCGAGGGACAACCGTTGAGGTATGCTGAGTATGGGTAGAAAAATTTTCAAGGGAATATATCAATTATTTTGAATCATTATTTTTTCGAGTCCAAAGAGTAGTTTTACTGTATATAACACTTAACTGAGACATTCTAAATATAATATATTAGAAATAATTATATAAAAATTGTCAAAGATATGTATTCTATTCGTTAATAATACATAATAATAATATACGTATAGTAATAGTATAATTTTACAATAATAATAATAAGTCAGTTTGAGAGATACAAAGAGCTCGATGGAGATAGAATGAGACAGAGAGTGATAGATAGAGAGTGAGAGTAAGAATAGTACAGAGTTTTTTTACGCGTAAAACATTATACTCTGCACTAAAATATTAACGTTATATTTAATACAAGCAGGGGAATAATATTATAGGTATAATAATATAATTATTAGATGCTAAACAAAAGTTATATACTTAAGAAATAGGCAGTCTCATAGAAAATCACTAATCATTATCTAAAGACTAGACACAAAATAAATCATAATATACACACAATTACACGTACTTAGATATTAATATCATAATATTTGGACGATTTTGTTTTTACATTTTCTAGAAAAAAAAAAAAAAAATTTATAACTAAACAAAGTCAGATATTCGCGTAATATTATAACACCTATTATAATGTAAAGATTAATTTTACTATAATATATATTATAATATTTTACATGTACAGCGTGAGATCCATTTAACGGGCTACACTAATTTTCCAAGTAATTTTTAGTGTTTTTGAAAAAAAAAGAAGATTTTTATCATAATCCGAAGTACCTATTTCGGTGTTTTCATTTTAAGTATATATAGAAGAATATTAAAATAAAAAAAAAAAACATACATTTTTTCAACCAAAACAAGTAGTGACGCCATTAAAATGTACCACCCTCTATATATATATATATATACATACACACACACATATAATAATATACTTAGATTCATACGAATATTAAGGCGATGGGTATCTAAAAATTTGACTTTATCACAGATTCGACGTATAGCATAATAATAATAATAATAATAATATCATATTAATTAATATACTTTCACTAGGAAGGTAAAACATAATAAATAAATTGACTATTTTATTATATTATATTCTATAATCGAAAATAAACGTCCAATGATACGATAATATTTATTGTTATTATTTTTATTATTACTACCATCCATGTCATTATTACAAAAACTAAATATTGTTCGCACAAGGTAGAGGTACCTCATTCTACCAGTGATAGATATTTGCGGGGTACCTTTCATACTATATAGGCCAAACAAAATTAAACGAATTTAAAACCAAAAAAAAAAAAACCCACTAGACCATTAGTATATGAATATTATGACCATTTCAGTTGCAAACACGGCTTAAATTGGTACTGTGCTATTATTTCGAAGGTGCAATCCCTATTTGATTTGAATTTCAATTGTGATTGATTGTTTTGACGCGTATATAGTTTATTGTTATGTGCCTACCTACGGAATGACTATAACCAGCTGTCTATAATGCGTTTTGAATCGATTACTTACGTTGAATTTTTATGTTGTATTGGAAATAATTCGATCCGTATATTATGCTTTTGTGTTCAGTAAAAATCTAGAAAAACAACACTCTGGTGTTAGCAGGTTATTAGAATAACATGTATAGGTACGTATTATATTATACTTATTATAATATTATGTCTTAACAGTTAACACTCGATAATAATATCCATTATTCAGTATTCGAATTTTTATTGTTCTGCTCTATTATCGATTTACAAATTACAATTATTATTATATACAGTTACAACTTACATAGTAGTTACATTATTGAATGTCTAGTTGAAACGACTAATCTTATCTGCTGTTATAGTTTACAATACGTATTAACAAATATAAAATAAATATCTGTTACTTTAAAAAATATATGTATACGTTGTTTACGTTATTTTATGTCGTCAGTAAAACTAGACCAATTTATTGAATACACTGTCATGAAAATAATTTACAAATTTGGAAATCTTAGAACATTGTGTCGGGTTAATCTCAAAAGTTGAAATCATATTATGACATTCTATATTACATTATTATTTTTTTACATACCATTGCATACATTATGATGTGTTATAAAATAGTCACACTATCGTTCCTTTAGGTAGTGCGAATTTGTAGTGTATATTTTTACGTAGTTAAAGTTCAATAGACTTCGAAAACAAAATTCTGAAATGTTTCGAATTTTTGAACAACTGTTAAATTGTTATAGATATTAAGCCATTACCCGAGGAAATCACACATTTTCATTAGTTATTATTTTGTAAACGTATTTTGTATTTAACGGATTCTGTTTTTAAAATTAATTTAAATAACTTTATTTGTCTGTACTATTGATCGATTGATAAATTAATATAATAATATAATTGATTTTTAAAAATTGCATTAAAATGAAAAATAAAAAACAAACACATGTCGCTAATGTTGAACTTAACGTTTTTCAAACACCCTCAGTATTTTATATATGCGCTAAGACAGTACAATAATATAACACATTTAATATTTCTTAACATCCTCACAAGAGGTGAACAGTTGTTATATAATTGCCTAATATTATTATGGATACGTATTTCATAAAACGACGAATCTAGAAATTGATTTGATAAAGTTTTTTTTTTCGATACTTAAAAGTAAAGAAAACATTTTCTGAGATCAAATTATATTTTTGAAATAATGACGTTAGGTACCCACTATTTTTTGTTCGTACATCTTCATCGAGGTCTTAGACAACTTAACGTTTGAAAACACTCAGAGAAATCAAATTCACCAGAGAACTGAGAAACACATTTAATCGATTAATAATATTACAATAAATTTCGAGTTTTGGCGAAATGCAAACGGATAAAAATTTTATCGATTTGTTCAGCGTATATTGATTTCATTGGTTTATACACTCAGCATAATTCTCGACAGTTCATATAATGTCTAATCAAATGTCCTGTCACGACTCCGTCGGCTATTGATTTAGTCGAGCCTTAAATTTAATGTAATAATAAATAATAATATATAAACATTTAAAACGATTATAAGCTACGTATAAAAGCGACGGTAGTTGGTTAACGTCCAACGTATACCATGTGAATCATTATTTTTAATTATAAATATTTTTTAAAATAAATTATACCTACCTATCTAACTATATTCTAAATTAACTTTACCCACTTATATCGTATTAAGCATGATTTAAATTAATATTATGTTAGATTAGTATATGATATTAATATTATGACGACTTGTGATACGAATTAACTAGAAATTAAAAAAAATGGTGAAATATAAATTCAGTATAACTGATTCCTGCATGTTTTTTCTTTTGATAAATTTAAGACTCGACGTAGTCGACATTTGACTTTCTCCGAAACAAAACGTTCGGGCGGAATCGATAAGTCCTCTTTTCCAATAATGGCTATAGCTGTTATCGTAATATAGGATGATCGGATTATAATAAATAACTGGTGTTGACGGTATAATATTATAATATATTGTACGTGTGCGTATTAAGGGGGGAGGGAGTCTAAGACCGAAATGAGTTTATCGTCGATAACAATAAATATTGTAAATTTTAATATTACATCGGAAAATAATATTATAATACCTATTCGTGACGACGGGAAACTATCAGAGCAGGTGTGAAATACAATATGTATGTAGCTATGGATTACGTATTATAGACACGTCCTGCTCGACGGACCAGCGCGTGGTGGCAGCGTTTCGACAAACAAATGCCTCGAAAAAATCACGTTTCACCGACGGCGTCGTCTCGCCGAGCTCATCATTATTTTTGCAAAAGCAAATCGCTCAGGGCGAAAAATAATTCAAACGGCACAAGACGACAATGGTGTAACAGGCGCGTCGATTTTTAGGTGAAACCAACGGAGTGTGACGTCTTATAATTCGGATCCACTAGTTTTGTCAAAAATATAGTCAGGTATCTCTCGATGAAGGCCGCGCGTTTACTTGCGATTCGTGCGGCATCAATTTGATCGATTGACGGATTTTTTGTCGTTGTTGTCACCGCGATCGGGTACGCGTATATTACTTTTGGTCAGTGTTACTACCGTTAATTGTTTTTTAGTTCAACCAAAGGGCATTTTTTTTTTTTTTTGATAACACGATAACTTAAATTATTCGATTTTACAGTATATTACGCATATGTCCTGACGTTATATAATTAAATGGATATTAAAATAATGTATTTGATTTACTTTTCATTTATCGTACCTATATTCAGATAAGGCTCATTTTTAATTCATCATAATCGTAATATTATGTTCACAGGCACAAAATATAATATTATGAAGGTTAGGTACCTATCTAATAATACCGGCAGGTGGTCAATAAGTATTCAACGTGACTAACGGCGTTCCGTCACAGACAGATGCTTGGTATTATTAGGTATGCATTGATAATATTATTATAAACGATTCCGAAAACTCTATTGATGGATAATAAGTTTTTCTCTGCAGAGCGAGCACGTTTCTTGCCGTCCAGCGGACGTGGCCCCGAGGAGAGTTTTTGTACACGCGATAAAATGTTAATATTGCAAAAATGACGATAGTCTGCACCGGGTGATGCGAATTTCGTATTAATAATAATAGTAATAATAATAATAATAATAATAGTAATAATAATGTCGACGACGACGATGACAATGATAACGAGGACGACGATGATAACAATAATAGTAATAATATTAATAACAACAGTATCGTTATATCGACAGTGT
Source organism: Acyrthosiphon pisum (assembly GCF_005508785.2). Taxonomy (NCBI): domain Eukaryota; kingdom Metazoa; phylum Arthropoda; class Insecta; order Hemiptera; family Aphididae; genus Acyrthosiphon; species Acyrthosiphon pisum. The sequence goes on from NC_042494.1 coordinate 126,675,632, forward strand.
CGGCGGTGGCTGCTCAGGTCTTTCTCTTGACGCTCGCCTCGATCCGCACGTCCAGCGTGTTGACCGGACCGGCGGCGGTCACACCGGACGAGGTCGGGTCTTCCGGTCGCCTGACCAGCGGGAAACGGGACCGCAACAGCGGTACGTCGACGGCGCACTCCTCGGGTATGGCCAGTGTGACGTACGACTTGGACAGCGACGGCGGCGGCGTGGGCGGCGGAGCGGCCAGTGCGTTCGGATTGGGCGCCGCCGGTACGGCCAGCAGCGCCGCGACGACAGCGCTGTTCTTGGCCGCCGCCGCCGGTTCTCCGCGGACCGGATGCCCGCTTCCGCTTCCGGTCGCCTGGCCGCCGGCGATCGCCTCCGAGACGCACCTCGCCTGCAGCTGCACCTGGTTCGCTGACGATTGCCAGTCCGTAAACTGTTGCAGTTGATGCAGCTGTTGCAGTTGTTGCTTGGGCTGCTGCAATTGCTGCTGGCGCTGACCGGCGGCGTCCGGTTGGTCCGTCGCCGGCCGCTGCGAACCGGAACTCCGGACGCTGTCCCTCCGAGTGACCTGCACGAAAAACAACGAGCTATAATATCGCGGAATGAACGTGCAATGGTTTGGGTCGCGTTACATCACTCCGGGGTGGTGCGCTCAATGACGACTTCCGGTTCCTGGATTCGAAATGAGGAATCATAAAAGTGGGCATGAGCGCTGGGGGGACGAGAATGTTCGACTCCTGGACGGTCTGTCGTCTTCTCTGCGACGGTACGATAGTGGGTTCCGTCATCCTGCCACTCCACGAGTTGAAAGAAAACCGTCGTCCTTGACCTGTTAATAAACACAATACAAAAAGTTTAATACGAAAATTGATAAAAAAAAAAAAACACCCTTAAACAATATTCGTAAGAGACCCCGCGCACCGCTAATCTCTAGACACAGATCGCGTATTTTTTCATGCCACACTGTGTAACATTATAATAGATGCCGTTGATTTACTTTGGTATAGAGGTGAAGGTGGCAAACTTTTAAAGGTGAAGTCGGCGGGTAGCGAAAACTCTTTGCACAATGGATTTTGAATCGAGTACTCGTGGTCAAGGGCCATTTGAACCAATTGTTCTTCTTCCTCTGCAGCCATTTCTCTCTCCAATTGATCTTCCATGTCCATCTCGTCCTCCATCTAAGAACAATTAAAAATGACAATTTTTATTATTATGGGCACTTATAATATGTTCTTGATTCTGTGTGAAAGATACTTAAGATTTTAAAATATCATAAATCATAAATACTGTATACTCAAACTAAACTCTGAATATATTGTTTTAAGCATGATGATTTAAAATAATTAGTAAAACGGCGTATCGTATAGGCAAAATAGCTACATTACTGCGGCGAAGAACATAATATTTTAAAAATAGGTACCATAATAATTCAATTGACTTTTTAGTTTTAAGTTTTAAACCATCTTAGCGTGTGTTACAATGCCCATGTAGTAAATGTTATGCGATGTTAAATTGTGCCAAATATAAAAAAAATTGATTTGTGAATGGTACAGATACACATTAAATATCCATAAAAAAGATAAATAGCTTAATGAATAAATATTTTTTCCATTATATATAAATCCACTGCACTTATCATTCCAAAACATTTAAAAACACAGCGAACAACGACACATAATGTGTTTTATATGTTTTGTGCATTTTTAATGTTTAAATAGTCCGAGAACATTTGAACAAAAAAAAAACGTTATTAATTTTAATAGAAAAACTATTTTGAATTGAGTGATCACAATTCTAGAGCTTTCAAATTTGAACGTGAATTAAGATTCATGTGATCACGTGTTTTTTTCACGTTTATTTAAATTTAAAAAACCGTGAATTTAATTCACGTGTAATTAATTAGTTAATCACGGGTATTTATTTCACGTGTATTGTAAAACATATAATATTTATTAAACGTATTAAATTATAACAATATATTTAAAAAAAGATACGTTATTAATGATCTCCGCAAAAAACCAAAAACTAAAAATATCTGTACACTTTTATTTTTGTCTATTTTTATTCTATTACAACATTTTTGGAGTGAAATTTATGAAATAGTGTTTTCAATGTTCAATAAATTTGAATATTTTTTAAAATTGTAATTCAATTTCGTAATAGATAACTGTCAAAAACACCGCATTCTACTTATGTCTGGAGATTTTGGTTCAAAATAAATAATTGATCACCGATTACCGCTATGTAAAAACTAAAAATAAGAAAACCATTATTGGGATTTGGGAGATATATACTAAATGTATTGAAAATAAAATTCCACATGTAACAATAAACGCGTGATTTCGTAAAAAGTTCACGGAATCACGTGAAGTTAAATTCACAGATTTACGTGAAATAAATTCACGTGATCGCATACGTGAGTATAATTGTATCCGTGAATTTAACTACACTTGAAAAAGAGACCTCTAATCACAACTCAGTTGTCTAACGTGACGAAATCGTTTTGATAAGTTCAATCGATACCACATCATTAATAAAACCCTGTTGAGTGTGTGTCAGACTGAGAAAATGATAAAAGACGCGTACAACTTCTCACGGAAGAATTAAAATATTTCAAATGCAAGCATATAGTCATTTTAAATTCTTACAGAATTTCAGAAACAATAATTTCCAACGCGTGGAATTTTTTGTGTAAATATATAACAAAAAAAAACTTAGGAGCGCACAATAATAATATTATCGTGATATTATTATTATTATTATATGTAATTTGTGTGGTTACCGATTCACGCCAAATATATTGCCTGCGGGATAATCACGGAGATGATAACCATAATATGATCTCACAGAGTAAACGAATAGGACAATATTTTGCCCGCTCGGAACCAATCAAATTAAATTTATCAATTTATTTGGTAGTTCTGCGACTAGCGTACAATTATATCATCGTAATATTATTATGTAATTAGTCTATTATTATAGTTAGGTACTGATTTACGTCAAACCTACTGCCTGCGGGGAAAGTATGGATGTGATGATGATGATAGTAATATGATCGCGAAAGTAAACGATAATAATACAAGTTTATACAACGCGTTTTGCCGGCGCGGAACAAATCAAATTCGATTTAATTCACCAATTTATCAATTTGTGGTTCTGCTGCAGCGTAGCAGCGATAAGTTTCTCATGGTATTAGTATTATGTTTTAGTATATAACTCTGAAAAAGGTGTTTGAAAAATGTACGTTTTTATTTTGTTTTTATTAATAATAACTGCTTCGGTGAGGGCCATTGGCTACAAGAATCTTGGTTTAATTACAATCGAGGAATTATTTTACAACATTATAACTTAGAAAAACAAAGTAAAAAAACATTAAAAATATTGATATGTGTTTGATAATATAATATACATTAATAAGTATACTAACTCTATAGTTTATACGCGTTTGCTATTTATTGATGGAAATAACATGAAATTATTGTTGTATTATGATAAAGTATTGAATTTTAGTTTATTTTTATTATTGGGTAAAATTATTTCCAACACAGTTAAATCTGTATATTATATCTATTCATAATTATTTATTTGTAGTATAACTGTAAAATGTTATGCTACCCTATACATTCTTCGATAATTTTTTTATTTTAGTTTGGTTTGGTGGTATAAATGGTTTTGTCAATTTCATTAAAACTATTTAAATAGGCAATTTTATTGTTGTAAATTATTTTTTCACCGATAGTCGAAATGTGTCAGAAGTAATATACTTATATACTTAAAAAAATTAGGAGAAATTAAATTTATTAGAATTTAAAAATGGTTCATTTAACGAAAAAACGGTAATAATATCCCGATCATCCGCGAAATCCGGATTTCATAAATCCGAATTCGCCCATCACTATAGAGTACCTGTACATTTTTAGAGAAACAATAATTTCCGTCGCGTGGGTACGATATATTTTATTCTCGCATCACTATCTCGAGATGAAATTACGACTAGCGTACAACGACATTTTCGCGATATCGTGCAGTAATGGTATGCAGTATGGTATGGTTACTGGTTCACGCCAGACCGGCATCAGCTGTTTGCGGGAAGAGAACGGAGACGATGACAATAGTATAATAATATAGGTACGGTCGTTCAGAGTAAACGATGATAATACGCAACATTTTGCCGCGGAACAAATCGAATTCAATTTATTCTGTGGTTCTGCTTCGGCGATGTGTTTCTCGTGATGTCATGTTTTCGAGTGTACGTGTAGGTAGAGGAGGTATTTGAAAAATCCGTTTTACATTCGAATGTACCCCTAACTCGCATGTAATACGCGCATTTATTGATGGAACCAACTACGTTTTACACGGGCACCTATACACATACCTATAATATATGTACGATTTACATTTTCTTACGAATCGAACGTTTTTTATTTCGTCGGCGTCGTTTACATCATTATTATTATTATTGTTACCGTGCGCAATACATTTTGTTATTTGAACTGAATATAATATACCCGCGAGGAGCGACGCGCGTAATATATTATTTTATATCGTTCATCGGCCATGGAAGGATAAACGATTTTACTGAGATTATTATAACAATAATACAATACTATTCGAGAGACTCGGCGTATACAAATTTGAAACAGCCGTAATTCTAATTTTATTACCTCGAGAGTTTTATCTGAACTGCGAATCATAATATACACATAAATACACGCCACACACGTCACGATATATATATAGACATTTCGAACGAAAATTGTGTTGCCACTATAATAATATAGGTACTAAAATATTATATACAGTCAAATAGTTTATCGTGACGAAAAACAATACATTACAATGTACTACAGTCGTACGTTTTTATGACTGTCGAAAAAGTTCTGATGAATAATTTCGATCATCATAATAGTAATAAGAATGACAATGATGATATGATTGATTTGGCCCGATCGATTAATCGGCGGTCCGCACATCATAATATTCCTCAGAGATTAGAGTTTGGTTTTCAACGAGTATATTCAAACTAATTTGAGTTATATATAATAATATTATGATATTTTGTTTGCGGTTCTATGGTCTGAAGGGATCCGAGTAAAATGTAAAAACCGTTTAGACGATTATGTCACCGTCGTACCGTGGACAATAACTTTGACCGGCATCGTTATTTTTCATTTAAATTTCTTCTACCGTTTTTTCGTGGAGCCTTTGAGTACTACGCTATACGATGCAGGGATAAGTTGACCCGAAAAAGACGAAACGAAAACACAAATACTAACAACAATAATAATTTATAATAACGGTTGTCACATTTCGTTAATTTACAGCAAACAATAATAACACATAACGCCATGATAAATAACAATATGATGGTTAAATAATTTTCATAATCGAGTGCCGGTATAAAAGAATTTCAACAACAAAAGTTAATGAATATATATTATTATTATATTATATTACGGAAATGCGTCGGGTCTTCTATTTATATAATTATATTAGGTCCCCTAGTTGATCATAATTTTTAATACATTTTCGTATCCTTCAAACTCTATGAAAAACATTTTTTTCCTTTTCAAAACCGAAAAATTAGACTTATAAAACGAGAATGTAATCAGTTAAAAATAAATCACTCGATTGTTTATTTTATACCACGCCAGCCATTTTGTCAAACAAACGTTGCGTGCATAATGCATATAATATTACATTTACATTTTAGGAACATATATATATATATATACGTCGTATACCGTACTTTACACGTTACATAGTATTGTTCAATTTATAATACGCAGTAAATAGGCGTTTGAAGTGTAGGAAATTTACAAGATAATCGCAAGGTGGATGAATATAATATACCTATAGTGTATTGAACGACCAAATACCGCGAAAAGAGACAAAGGTTATAAGTTTACAACTATAAACAAGGGAGAAAGTTCCTGACTGTATCCGAGAAGCATGCTGGAATAAAATATTGATTTTACATGTTTTGGACTTTGGTAATGTAATAACGATGTAATATTATAATATTATGTATATTATATTAGATTTTATTCACTTATAAATATTTTGTTTTTAAACTTCATGTCCACCTATTTTTCGACCACAACTATGTTAAATAATATCATACAACGCCATTTAATAATAATCAACTGAGTTCTCTTCTCATTTTTCTTCTTTAACTAAGTAATTTGTATAATTTAATAATTATTATTATTACCAAATGTACCTTGTACTTATTTATAAAAAAACATTATTTAATTTTAATTAATTATGTTATAATGATATTAATTGCGAAATGGCCCATCTATGCAGTTGTATAGACTTATGAGCTGACAGTGGAAATTACTCACAGTCTTGAGAGTTTAATAGTATACAAAATAAATAAAATTATGGAAAGTAAAATGTATAATACGTAATATATAACGCTTGATAAACATAGCGTACGATTCGGATAGACTTTTTAAAAACCGCGTGCGTTTAGAAATTCTTATTTATGTATTTGAGCAAGAGAAAATGTTATATCTCGATCAGTTATTTGTGGGAGAAGTCACGAGGAACACGCAATGATAAGAAGGCCCATGACGGATATCGTAGAATTGCTAGGGACGGGTGTGTAATGGTACTCAGAGATAAAAAATTTATCTTTTGGGCAGCGAATAAAAAAGAATAAGCCATTTGTACAGTTAAAACATCGCGCTTAAAGTCTAAAGATATGTATGGAGAGTATCATAGTCGACTTATACGGACAGTGATGAAATGGAGACCTAATAAAAGTCGTCTGAGAGGAATGCCTAGACAACGGTGGGAAGACCGAGTCGAAGACGATCTAAAAACATCGGGAGCGCTGAATGGTGAATAGGGCTGACTGGCGGTACATAGAGATACGTGGAAGGAGATCGTGGAACCCGAAGACGATCCAAGTATATTGGGAGTGCAAAAAAAGCGCAAAGCGACGAAGACGTAGAAACGTGGTGCATAGTGGGAGATAGTGGGAGATAGTGGGAGCCAAAGACGATCTAAGTATATCGGGAGTGCAAGGAAGACACAAAGCGATGAAGAGCTGACAGTACTTAGAGAAACGGTCGGGGGAGATCATTGTGGAAGCAGAAACGGGCATAAACGGCTAATAGATTATAAGTAAAAAACCGTACGAAAAAAAAACACTCTGCGTTTAAAACGGCGTGCGTACCTGTTTGTGGGACTCTTCGAGATGTTTCATGAGCACGGCGACCACTACGTTGACCAACACGAACTGCGCCATCAGCACGAATATGACGAAGAACATGGGCGCTATGCCGTCGGCGACGCAGCAGTTTTTCACGCAGTCGGCCGCGCTGTCGCAGTCCTCACGGAGTGCGTCCTTCATGATGCCGTTCCAGTTGTCACCGGTGGCCACCCGGAACAGCGTCAGAAACGCCATGCCGAAGTTCCCGAAGTGAGCGTGCTCGCCCAGGCCTTGGCACGAGTGTTCGTCGCTGCACTCTACGCAAAGTACATATTTTGACAAGCGTCGGTGATAACGTTTTAATGCACAACTATTGAAGTGTGACGATAATAATAATAATAATAATAATGACCAGGAAACGGGGCTGACCCGATGTGCAAAAAATAAAACTTTGAAATACGCATTTAAAATATGCACTTAAAAAGATAAAATAAAATGTGAGCCATCGATTTTATAAATATCATGTGCAGTGAAATATTATGCAATAATATACATTTGGAAAAGCGCAGTTGAACATGATTTAAATTTTTTTTAAATTAAATGAATGGTGGTATCGAGGAAACAGGAAAAACATTTTACATTTTTTTGCTAAAATCCTAAGAAATGTATATGAAGTAACCTGTATAGTATAGTAGTTTTGTACATGATTATAATTTTTTAAAAATATCTCTTAAAAGTTGAATAGTATTAAATCGCGTTAATTCGTTTCGTTCAAAATTTTTATTTTTCTTATAAATTATCTAAAACAATGATAATTTATTTAAAATATGCAATCAAAACCAACAAACCTTTACATTTCTTATTTTAAAATCTCGACATCATACGTGTTTTGTATCATTTATAAATTTTTGTAGTTTTGTATTTGTATCAGTTTTTTTCCCATTTATTTTTCGAGTGAATATGTAAAGCATCAAGTCCTAAACCCTATTTATGCCCCTCCCTGGCAATTATTATTTTGACACAGACAAGCAGTCACACTTGATACATTTTTGTTTTATAAAAACCTGAGACGTTCATATTATGACGTTATGACAATACGATAATTATTCAATGCGCTTACCGAGTCTTCCAAACAATTCCACACCTAATGCTGCGAATATGAAGAACAATAGAAAAAACAGGAGTCCTAAATTTCCCACTTGAGGTAATGCTTGCATCACGGTATCCAAAAGAGCTCTTATTCCTTTAGCCATTTTTAGTAATTTTAAAACTGAAACAAAAAAGCCACAACAATTATTATTATTATACTTACAATATTATACTTTAATAATATAATAGTAATAATACGTATATTATGTACGTACAACAGAATAGTGATAAAAATGTTCTTTATGTACATATTTTATTACCATATAATATCAACATAGGTATTATGGTATTATCTTAAAAACAAGAGATTTAATATCGTATATGTAATTCAAAGTTTTAATGTTAAGTTTTTTAACGAAAAAGTTATTATTTTTTTAATACTTTTTAGTTTTGCTGACATGTATAATAAATATTTATATTTTCGTAAAGAATTTACGTATCCATCTAATTATTTTCAAAAATATCTCAAATTACGTATTTACCACGTTATTTTTTTTGGGTACCGATTGAAAACAATTCGAATGGAGCATATGGTATTACTCGGTATTTCGGTCAAGTAAAAAGCGTGATTACCGTTATTTTAAATACGTACCAATGGCTGTAGTTTTAAATATGAGTCGGCCAAATAAACTAGACCAAGTCAAACAAATTACTTAATTTATGCACAATGTAAACCCCAAAAAAATTACACTGTCGAAAATCGGGGAAAAATATTTAAACGTTCGTATTCCTCGAACAAATAAATTTATCATTTATTCGTTTAAATTTCGTCGTTTCTCTCGTAATAACCATAATATATACAGGTGCACAGTGCACACATGTATATACCTACGGCCACTGCCGGCACAATTTCCGTGATTTATGAATGTTTATGATAGGAAAATCCGTTTTTCGTTTAATTCCCAAAGTCGTTGCACGTAATAGTAATACCTGGGTACTTATATAAGTTGTAACGAAATGCGTTAATGATGTTTATTTTCATAACGAAAACAACACACGCGCATGTTATTGGCGTATTACCTATACTAAAACGTTTCTCCATAGCCAACACACATATATACACAATATTATATACATGGCACCTACTATACGATATTGCGGTCGTAGCGAGCGTTATTGCACTAATTGGCTGTTTTAAGGTATGCAAACACACTCAAAACTCACCCATCACCCACCCAAATACACACACACACACACACACACCCGCGAAGATTATTGCCTTATATATATATACGTGTGGACGTGTAGTCGATATGTGGTGGTGGGTTGGAGTTGTACGTGCACCCGCAAGAGTGAAAATTAAATTATACGAAATATCCATACTTATACTGGCAATACATAATATTATATATGTTATAACTCATAATCGTATTAATATACCTAAGCATATTATGGGGGTCAAGGAGATTTTTTTATCGCCTAAATAGTTGTAATTGTCTACATGTGAATCGGTATTTTTTTTTCAATGCATTTTATGCGATTTCAACATCACAAAAAATATATACTATTCTCAATATCTTTTTAATATCATCATCATTATTAATTTTTTTTTCTTCAGATATTTAAAGTATAGATGAGCGGAATAGTTCACCAAATGTTTAGAGCAGGCTCCACCTGCGAAAATTCATCCCACTCATCTAAAATTGAAATGCTTTCAACATAAACGATAAATTGACCGTTTATTATAGTGATAAAAGATTTATTACGTATACGCGTTATATTATGTATACTGTATAATATGATATTTTTTTTACGTATGTTGACCTCCGTTCGGCGATTACTATTTTAACATAATTTTTACGCACCCCTAGCGATCCTCATGACTCTCATCACTCGGATGATGGTCGGATTGATGGGTATGATTTTCGATTCCAATTCTTCCAACGTGATACCCACTATGGACAATATGACGATTCCAATGTCCAATATATTCCATCTGCGATGAACAAATAAATAATAATAATAATAATATGTGACGTCGTCGTATCAATACAAAATTATGATGTAAAAGCGTATGGGTTGAGATTAAAATCAAAGTCAACCCTCCTCTTCTCCTCATCCACCCTTTGTGAGGCTGCACAATGCGTATACGTACTTGTCCTTCACGTAGAGCTGAAGTCCCAGTGCCAACATTTTCATCACGCACTCCAGTATGAACACGGCGGTGAAAAAATAATTGAATATTTTCAACGCATAAGTCAACGCCTGAAAAAAAATGGGGTGAATACTCGTCGGGTTATTTTTTTTCAAGTACATATTTACAAATACACAGTTTGCACGTGAAACAAAAAGAAAAAAAACGGGTCGATACCATTTAAGTACAGTACGTGGAATGTGTGCACTAACATAATATTATAATATAATGTATAATGTACCTACAGCGGGAGAAAAACTCTAAAATTTTTCCAAACATTATTATTTTATCTGTCAACTCTGCAAATACACTCACTTTAGGCATCATGTAAAATTCTAGTGCCATCGTGACCACGTTGAGACCGATAACGGCAGCGATGGCCAAATCGAAATATTTGGACGTGACTACGCTGTGCACCAACAGCCTGGCGTTGCTGTAGTCTCTGTAATACGGTGGCTCGTGCATTTCTATAATAATTACGAAACAACGGATAAATGTTCAGTTAATATTATTTCTGTTATATTTGTTTTTCGTTCGTATCGCAGCAGTAGTGTTTCCCTGCAGAAACTCACTTCTTCGCTTTTTTTCCATTTGCTTGGCCCGTTTGGCCAGCCGCCGGACTCGCTCTTCTTTTTCCTGTTCCTCCCGGCACCGGTGAAAGTTTTCCACCACCACGCCGACGAACATGTTGAGCACGAAAAACCCGACTAGCAGTATAAACGATATAAAGTACAGTAGCCGCCATTCCGAATAGTTTTCGATCGGCTGAGTGAAACAAAAACAAAAAACAAAAAAAAAAAAAATTAACAATTTATTGTAAAATTATTATACGTCATATTGTAATGCAATAATTATCGTAGTACACGCACGTCACGTGCCACCGATACATCTACGACTTACTGTCGTCGAAAGATAATATTTTATTTTACGCACTTGTTGATCCACTCCCACGGCGTCCAGGCCCGTGTACATGATGTTCACCCAGCCGTCTCTGGACGACAGCACGAACAGAGACATCAACGCCTTTCCCAGATCGTCGAAATTGTATTTTTGATTGACCCATGCGTTTTTCTTGTCGGCCAGGCATTCCTTTTTGTCGCGCACGTGTTTGATGTTAGGGCCCTCGCAGTGAAAAAACGTCCCTTTGAAAAGCTAAGACACAAAACGATCGGTTTATTGTTTTCCGAGACAGACGGATTTTATACATTATTATATTATATACTGAAAATGGCTTTTCACGTTAACGGATAATACCATTACAAGAGCTTAAATTATGTTTCACTTAAACGGTTACACGGGTCGATGATATTTCGGAGGATGACTTTTATATTGAAAGGAACATTTTTGACGAAGATAACGGATATTAGGTAATAATATTATAATCACAAATTCTGTCCAATTTTCAAAATTATTCCCCTTTCAGTATCTATGCGTATTCGCGGTACCTATACTTAATATATTATTTGAAACGGTGGCCCATATATTATTATTATTATGGTTACAAAATTCGGATATACCTACCCATTTTTTCAATAACAATTTCTTTGATGGCTGAACTTTTTTCTACGTTTTACCTTAACAATTGACTGAATTACAGAAGTTTAAAGTTTAGACAAATACTGGTTTTTCGTTGTTTGAAAAAAAAATGTAAAACACGTTTTATGGTAAATTTTCAATCTATGTGTATTGTTATTTGTTATTACTTAATTGAATGTGCTTTTGTCACCGGACCTTTAATTTAGTTATTTTTCATTGTTTTTAGTAATATTTTTTTTTCACATGAAACAATTTGAATTTCTCCACTTCAAAAATCCATTTTAAAAGAAAACTTTTAATTGTAGTACGTCAGTCAATTGTAGAGATAAAAGAAGTTTGTTCATCAAAGTTGCTTGACAATAATAGTATAATTTAAATTCGGTTATGATGATAATATGTGTAATCACTTAAAAAATACAAGTTTTATTTCGCCTGCGCACACCGACGGGGTAACATATTTGAAAGTTGGCCTGAAATGTGTATTTTTGAGTATTCTCTATCTTTATCAAAAATCTTTATTTTAACATAATTTATTATAGTCATCCAGTTGAGATGTGTTAAATTAATATTTAACTGAAACACACCCTATATGGCACCAGGCAGTATATGGGCACTTGATGTTTGTAATACACTATATAGCTGACCTCAATAACACAATTCAAACACTTTTAATATCAAGTGTACGTATCGATAAGCAGAAATATAAAAATCACAGATATGCCAATTATTTTAATTAATTAAAAAATATATTATGTACCGAGCACTTGATCAAACCATACATTCTGTTACCTAATGAATTGTTCATCCCATCAAGGATTTCACTTGACTAGGTATAAAATAACTTAAGGGTGCATGCTGGTGTATTTATATAATGCATATCGAATATTTTTGTTGAATATTATACATAGATATAGATGCATTATATTTAAGTTGTATTTATTGCCGTGTAATTCAATTAAAACACCGGTCCTATAATAAACCTACTAGTAGAAATGTAATAGCTCAAAGTAAAATCGTTTAGAATTTTCAACTTATTTTTTTTACATACCTAACCCATGCGGTTATGTTGATCGATAAAATATTTACAAATATTGGCAATTTATATTTCAGTAGGAGAATTTTAATTTGATAACACTATTCTGTTGAGCATTACAACGAGGAACAAGCGAAACAGTTTCATATTATGTTAGTAAATAGTGTACATTTAAGTTGATTTGAGATTCTGAGCGGAGCGATAAATGTATTGGTTATTTACAACGACGCGCATTTATTTTTAAACTTCATGGGTGATTTATTGTAGCAAATTGGATCTGCTTAGTACTGGGGTGGTAGGAGGGAGGGGGGTCGAGTATTTATAACTGTTTGATGTAATATCAGCTTTAGATTTATAGTTTTAACAGAGCCGATACATCGATATGACGTATTAATCGGAAGCGATTTTTATTGCACATTTAATTTATATCTACCAAGTCACTTAAAATTGTATTCACTGAAATAGGTAGTTTTTTCGATTTTTCGTACAAGAATATTTTTGCCGTTGGTGTTGAACGTTAAGGACATGATATATCGAGCAACTGCGTCGTAAAAATTAAATCAATCGGTTTAACACAATACCTATTATCGACAGTGTTATTTTATAGTTTGTGTTTACGCCCCGACCGACATTGATCGTGCTAACCTACCTATTAACTAATGCACTACATAATTAACACACTAGGCAGGTGCCTACTAAATAATATATAAATATATGGCACTAAATTATGACGCCCGAAATTTCCGCGAGTACCTACGACATAACACTCCATTAGGTTTTGGCTCGTGTTTAAGCGGCGGCGTAACACGACTATTAAGATACGACGCACACGCAAACTATAATAATATTTTGTAACGCCAGTAAACTTGACATCAGTTATTTTGATTTAATAGGTACACCACCACGGTTATCTGCTCTCCATCTCTGTTACGGTAGATAACCGTGGTACAAACCGAAGTTAATTTGCAAGAGGCCACGGAGTCACATCAGATTATATACCGTGTCGTCGAGTTATTTATTTACGCAGACATGATGTCAACCGATTTAGTATGCGCCGATGTTAACCGTGGAGTCACAACTCAGAATGACTAATTAGTGTTCTATATTGGTTACCAATTAATACCAAACTTGTATTATTCAGTCTTGAGGCTAACATAATATATTATACCTACCTATGTTTTTCGTACTTCGTACTTCTCAAAAGTTGTTTAGTAGGTAAGTATCCATACTAAATCGAAATTAGCACGAGTTGTTTTTGAGTTATTTAACTTTGTGAAATTAGGACGATAATAATTATTAATAGATCCATGAAAATAGGTTCGGAAGTTTTTGAGTCTATATAATTATTTGATAATCATAGTGATATCATATTAATCAACGTTATATGAGTTGTAACAATTGTTTGAGTACTATTACAATTTTGGTATTTATTAATACTAGATCGAATAAAACTTCTGTTTTTATTTTTGTAAATCAATTTTTATGGTCTATTATCCTTAGTAAATACTATATTATTATACTATAAATTATAAACAGGTTGTAATAGTAACCCCTGACAAATTAAATAGATTTCGTCATAATAAATAATTATAATCAATATATTAAAATTGTTATTTTTATATTTAATTCATTGACTTGTGTGCAATAAGTAATATTAAAACGTACTATATTTAACATTTTATTTTTATTTTTGAACGGGTACTGTAAATAAAAAAAATTAAATCTGATTAAAACGTTTTTTTTTTAAATTTCAATATAGCGAATATGGAAAACTGGTTTTTAGAATAATTCTTACTGTTAAAATATTTATCTAAGTCAAGTAGTTTATTTTTATGTTTTATAAAATATCAAATTTTTTTTATAGTAAGACTCATTTATTTGAAAACTTATAACTTTTTAAAAAAATATTTATATTTTAGCAAGCACCTATTTAAAAGTTTTCATCAAATACTTTAAAAGTTTACACTTTTTGAATTTAAAATATTTTTTACGGTTGGATCAACTTTAGGTACTTAAAAAAATAATGAGATTTAAATAAAAATAAATATCATGAAAATTTCTACAGTCAAAATTATTCTAAAAAACCAGATTTACAAATTGGCTTCTTTAAAGTTTTCAAAAAACATTTGTATTAGATTTAGTAATAATTTAATTTCAGTGTAAAAAAAAATGTTACATTATTCGTGTAACGCAAGCGCCTGTAAATTATAAAAAATAAAAAAATAAAAAGAATATTGAATAGAACTAAAGTTATATTTCATTTATCAGGTCTTTTTGTTATACTATGTAAAATTTAATAATTCAGAAACTAATCGTTTAAATAAATATTTTGATTTAGGTAAATAAAAAAAAAAGTTCAAAAATATCATCTGGTTAATAGTAAAAAAGAGTGGTTATGGTATTAAAATATGATGTTAGTATCATCACGGGATATACTTGTTAAATGAAATAATAAATCTAGGTATGTAAATTATTGTAAATATAAAAATATGACATATTTAATATGGCCTTTAAGTATACCAAAAAATCAGAATTTGAATAAATGCATAATTAAAGTTGAAAATGGGGATATGCTCTAGAACCCTGCACAATCGCTCTTTGTAAATATTACTATACAATATTATGCAACCGCTAATTGAAAATCAATTCATCAGCATAGAGTTGCATATCTGCATAAGTAAACGCCTGGAAAAGATTTTAATAAATTTAAATCCTCTTTCAGAATGGAAATATAGGTTAATTCTAAAACGTCCAAATTATTTCTAGCTTTTAGGTCTAAAACTGTACAAAAGATAAACTGTTCTCTTTATAATTATAAGTGTTAATTAACAATTGTTAAAGGTTAAAGTATAATAGACTATTTAAATTTAAATTTTAGTTATTTTGATAAGTTAGTATTGGTTAAAATTTTTTTTTACAATAATTTATACAACGAAAAACAAATTGAAATAAAACGCATTTTCATATTACATTCATTGCCTGACAACCATGCATTTAAAAGGTTGTATAACAAGTTTCAACAAAAGTTATCTATTTTATAGTAATAATAATAATAATGTACTCACTTGAACTCCTAAAATACCGAAAATTATGAAAAATGTACAACAAATCAGTACAATATTGCCTATTGGCCTTAAAGACGAAAGTAGTGTCTGTACCACTAATTTTAGGCCCGGGGCTCTGTTGATCACTCTCAACGGCCTCAGCGATCTTAACAGTCTAAACACCTGCGAACAGAATAGTTAACACGTTTTGATTACACGATGTGTTATGGATTTGTCAAAAAAAAAATCTAATTCTGTGAAATATTACATAACATTATTAAATTATATAATATAACAGGAAGAAAGAGAGAGAGAGAGAGAGAGAGAGAGAGAGTTATAATAATAATAATAACAATAATTGAAACGTGCAAGGCGTTTCTTAGATTTCGTAAATACGAGAATCCGATCGATAAACGTAGTTCTATTTCACATTTACGACAACGGCCACGTGACTTTTTCATATTATACGGCAAACATATACCTATAGGTACTCTAGACGGGGACTATCTATTTTTGGTCCAGGGCGAACAATTAATTAGGGTCCAGTATATTATTTTCTTTGAAACTTACAAGAATTAGGAAATAGTATTCTCTATACGTCACAACAATAATAAACATTTAAGAAAGGGTCCGACAGTGGTAATTGGATCATAATTAATGAGGGTCCGGGGTGCTATCTGGGCCAATCCACCCCTGAGTCTATAGACATTACCTATATATCTACCACGGTCGTAGGATAAAAAATATAATAACATGTAAATATCGGTCACGTATCGTCGCTATGCCGGCAGCTGTAAATCGTATGCACTCACCCTCAGTATTCCAAATATCTTTGGGCTGCTCTCGGAGATCAGTGACATGAGCAGATCTATGATGGACACGACCACGAGCAATCCGTCCATGATGTTCCAACCGGACTTGAAATACGGTTCCGTGCCGTAGAACATGCCCGCGGCTACGACCTGTGTGGAGGAGAAACAGAAAAAAAAAACAGACGGTAATAATATTGATACCAACAACAGACGCAATCGGATTAGGTCGGCAAATAAATTGTAATCCGAAAAGAGGGCAATTTTACTTTGACAAACATCTCGAGCGCAAACACCACGGTGAAAACGTAATTGGCCGTGCCCAAAAACGTCCGCTCTTTGCTGTCCGGCGGTATGTTCGGTCTCTCCATGGCCAAAGTGATGCAGTTCAACGCTATAAACGTGAGCACCGCGTTGTCGAACCATTTTTGCTTGATGAACTTTCCACACGATTGCCTGAAACTTGATTACACACACGACGAACATGTGTCGGTATATGAGCGAGTACATGTAAGATGATTTTATTTATTTGTTTTTATTGCGAACGGGGTTCCGTCTCGGGGAATGTGTCAAGGAATAATGAGTAACGTTTTTCGTTTTTGAGACTTGAGGGCACTTGGCACGGGGATGACGTCGGATAACGAAACACAAAAAAAAATATATATTTGAAATACAATAATGTATAATAAATAATATGTGGTCAGTATTGTAGAAAATGATTGGTAAGTTTTTTTTTTTTTGGTTGGGGGGGGGGAATGCGATCTTACCGTTTTTAATGAATTTGAGCACTGTAAGAACTAACAGCCGTATTATTGAGATACCTACTTAATTATTGTCGAATTGTGTAATTAAATTTATAGTACCTACAATTAGACAATCTGCTTGCATATTATTATGTTAATATGAACACCATGCTTGGAGATTTGAGACAATTTTAAGCCCAATAAATCAACTGTGAATATTGGTATTTAGTTAAAAATTGGGACAAAATAAAATCATAATGCTATGGATAATGGTAAAGTCTGTAAAAAGAAAATTTAAAATGTTACGGGTTGAGTTATAGAAACAAACAGTTGGCGTATTTATTATATGGATAAAAATATACAATTTATGAATGACGTAGGTACAACGAATGAATAACGACGTAACGTGGTAGATGTAATATATTATTATCAATTGACTGAAAATAACTTATTGATTGATATCAAGAAACCACAAAGGCACGAAATAAGTTGATTTCAAAGTTATATTTAAACTTTGTTTTATATTTTTTTTACTTTTGTGAGAATATTGTAAAACGGATTGGTACTGTCTAAATTTAATTTTTCTAGGTCTTGCAGAGGTCTTGGTGTTTTTTTATTTTAAACTAATTTCTATGTAATATCAGAGACACCCAATTATCAAACTTGGCAATCAATAGTACGTACCTAGTGTAAATTTGAATCAATACTTATAATTTTAGCACACGATAATATTTTTTTAGACTTTGTGAAATCTACCGGTGAGCACTAAACCGCCATCAGTTTATCACTGTCCTTATCGTCATAATAATATATTAAAACTAACGTTATAATACTATTAACTCGTATCAAATATGATATATATTTATTTTATAGTCGCAGTTATCCGATGGGTTAGGTCAGGTTAGTTATAGTTATTAATTTATTATAGTTCAAGATTGCTCGGCTTATCTTTATTCAACCTGCAATATTATCACGGCGTCGTGTTAGATATATTGGTCTCGTGTAACACCCATCGTACTGGAGGTCGAGGAAAAAATTCCTCATTTTTTTTTTCAGACATTTTCTGGTTCACGATTAAATGTGCAATCGCCCTCTGTATTCGAAATGTGTTTTGCATAATTTTTATATTATGTATGTGGTGTGCGGCGTGTGTTAGTTATGATTTATATTTCAGCGTAGGTATACGCAATCGGAGCGTGGCCGACTTCCTATAACCAGATCTGGTCGCGTACGGTATATGCCATGCATAGGTATGTTATAATATCGGTAATTAGGTACTAAACACACGTGGCTTTGTATAATTGTGGTTTCGCTTGCATACGCAGTGTTATCGGTCAAAGGCCATCGGGCAATTATGCAAATCTCCCAGTCGTCGAGCAGGACACGTCGCCACATTGGGCTAATTTACACGAAACGAAATAATATCGGCGCTCGCGCAGGTCGCAGTGAAATTTATTTATAAATTCGAGAATTTCATCACACGAGGCGCTCCTCCGACCCCCCCTCACACTCACCCCGCCGTCATATTCTCTATACGCGCACATAAAACACCCTTATAATTATTTCAGTACACTGTTTGTTTTTAAATCCGTTCCCGAGGGGGCCGGGAAGATTAACTTATGAATATTGTATGGAATTTTCTATTCGCGAGCCGTCGCGTGGCATGGCGGGCCGCCGGCGCACAGTTATTTTTTTAACGGACATCGGTGGTCAATAATAATACGCTGCTGCAGGATGTTTATACATTATTATTATTATCATCATCATTATTATACGTAGTACGGGAGCGCTATATGTGAAAACTCATTTCCTCCGTCGGTCCGTTGTGCGCGCCAAAGGACCTAGCCAACTGTATATACTTTGTGTATAGGTAGATATAATATTATATATTATACTTACAGTTTCGGTGAAAGGCATAATATGGCGTACAAGCGCACAGGGCGGAGGGTAATCGCCGGACAAAAGAATAGTACCTAATAATAGCTGTTACAGACAGGTAATTATTTTAGTCGTATAGCCCAGGACGACCATATAGACGTTCGTTCTGACCGTTTCTACGTACTACGCGTGAACTTCTACGAAGTTGCACTGCAAAGGGTCATCGGTCAAAAGTCGTCTGTACGAGCCTTTGCGAGAGACGCGCGTATATTACTATATAAACGTATTATTGTGTAGCACAACAGCAGCACTATAATGTTATTGGAATGATGTCCGTTTTCGAAATCGCAACGGACGTAATAATAATATACGTCACATTGTTCCATATTTTCGTGACACGTTTGAAATTGCAAAAGTGCACAGCATAATATTATGATAGTACACAGTGTAATACGACTGCAGCTCATATTATTATGATTGCACGTCGAGTCGAGCTTAGGGCTTAGGCGCGTACGTGTGCGAGCATAATGATAATAATATTATTACGCATATATTATTAAATTGTAATTTTGTTATTATTACCATACATGCGTTTGGCGTTACGACATTGTCGTACGAATCTAAAACAGACGATAGAGAGAGAGAGAGAGCAAGTCGGATGTATTAAAATATATCTACGTACCGAATGTCTAGGAACAGTAAACTTAAATGGCGGCCATAAGACATGTTTGCGAATGTTGTGATAGTACCTATATATTAGTATTATTATAATTAAAGACGTGGTCGTATAATAAAATAATTTATCAATCACAAAATAATATATTATAGTAAAATGTATAGAGTTGATTGCTTCGTAACATGACGTGACGGTATGTATTACGTTTGACTGTAAACCTTACGACCAGTGTTCGGATTTGATAAGTATTTTTTTATCTAGATAAAGATAAAGATAATGCAACTCAAATGTATCTAGATGGAGATAAAAGATAATTTAACTTATATTTATCTAGATAAAGATAAAGATAAATACTTTTTTATCTAGATAAAAAAAAGATACAATTATTTTTTAAATGGTTATACATTTTGGTATATTTTAGTTGGGCACTAGGAACATAATAATAATTATAATGATATAAATAAAAATAATTCCATTATTTATAAACCATAAACTTTGTTTGAGAATCTGTATAAATATTTAAAAATGTAGTGCAATTTCTATCAATAAAAAATGTATCTAGATGAATTTATTTAGATAAGAAAAAAAATTATCTAAGATGAACGTTTAGATACCTTGTAACTATTTATCTAGATAAGATAAAATATGAACAAATAATTATCTAGATAAGTCCGAACACTGCTTACGACTAACTACTAGTGATTTCCGTTTTCCTGCTTGTTTAATGAGAAAAAAAGAAAACATCGGCGAGCCCAAGATACGTGGATACAGGAGAGCATAGAAGCGGTGCCTCTTCAAATAAAAAAAGATTTATTTAAGTTTAGCCCGTTTAGGTGCATATGTAAATTATTATAATATTATTGTATTACAGTAAAAAAACTCACAATACCTAATAACATTAAATTATTATAATTATTTAGAGTACTTAATATCATCAAATTTATGTCAAACAACGAAAATAAAATGATTATGTACTTTACACCTAATTTGTTTAGTATATAGTAGACCTATCAACGGATACCTAATGGTTAATTTCTATTATCGATAAATATTTCGAATTTCAATCCAATACCTTTTAATAGTGTTTGCCTAGTTACTTACTTATATTATTATTATATTTACCCATATACCGACATGGTAAAAAGTGGCCTTTCAATTAACACGTTTTTTTAAATAGTCTTTTTTAAAACTTTATTTCTTTAGAGTGTAAATAAAATATATGCATAGCGTGACATACCTATATTCCATGGTACTTAATTATATACGTTTATAATTTATAAAATCCATCTCAATAGCCCTAATAAATACTCTGGATCGGAGCCGTCATTAAATCCCTCGTCAATCAAACTTGCTGCGATAATATTGTCATATTAATCTATGACGGTTACACGTTATCTTAATCTCCCCGTCCCGCTACCGATAGCTGTTAGACAGAGTTTCCACATTTTCTAGGGACGCACTGCGTAGGTTATATCGTAGAAAACACATCACACATGTTATTGCGCGTGAGGTACGAGTGTGTGAGACAACCGGTGCTTGAATTTGAAAAAAAAATTGTAGGGGGATGCAAAATAATAAAAAAATTTGCTCAACCGAAGATTGCGACTATAATTTATGAGGGAATAATAATTATATTGGATGGATTAAGATATTTAAAAAAAATAAGGGGTAATATTCTCCTCCCCCTGGGGTGGCCATCTCCTATTCGAGCAAAACAGTCGTGGTGACTGTGTATAATGTGTACAATGTGTATCATAAGTCTTAATGTTACATGCATTATAACACAAATAAGTATAAACAGCAAGGCGCGGTACGTGTGACCCCGAGCTGTGCACGACGTGTGTGTTTCCGGCTTACCCGTGTTCCGGCGGAAATATGTACAGCGAGTACTCGGCCCGGTCTTTGAGCCAACCCTTCTCCTCGAAGAAATAGAACACCTTGCGGACATCCACCTTGGCCGTCTCCGACTCAGCGTCGCAGTCGCAACACGGTTCGGACGCCTTGTCGTCCGTGGCCCCGGCGCACCCTTCCGTGTCGCACGGTTGACAGCAGTCGTACTGACAACCGGCCAGGACGTAATTGACCGTGCTCTGTAACGAAATAGGTGTAAATCAATAATTCCAACGAAGTCGGCGTGACGACATGGGTACCTACACGGGAAATGGTATTTTGCGCCAATTTAATTACTCGTAATATTTGAGCCACCGATAAGTACATTTGAGCGCGTTTAATAGGAATATTGCGCCAAAAAAAAAAAAAAATTAAACATATATTTTACGCCACATCGAAAAATTAATTTTGATAATTTGCACCGTGACAGAAAACGAACTGGAATGTATCGTAATCTGCGCCACTTTCAACTTTAATTGTTGGATTGACACTGATATCGCATCGGAAATACGATAACACCAACGCATGCCGGATATAATATTGTTGTGTTCTACCAATAATAAGTAGAAACAAGATCGATTACTTGCGTATACAGTTATTTAAAATAATTATAATATTACTGATTTCCTATAAATAAAACTTGATTATTAACTTATTTTAAAGTGGCGAAAATTACAATTCAAGTAGGTACACACGATGGCACAGATTACTTAATGCTCTTTTATTTAGTTTTGTGTGGCACAAACTACAACCTTAAAAAGTGGCACAAATTACATAAATATGTTTGTTTTTTTTTTTGGGGGGGGGGAGTTGTTTTTGGCGCAAATTACATACACCTACCTAACACGTCATATTATTACCTGTAGTATGTAGCTGAGGTATTGTATTGTATGAGAGATATAGAAATTTGCACCAAAATAAAGACATGCAATTCGCACCACGCCGCTGTAGGCAGCCGAAAATAGTGTTTGTGATACACTCGATAGACCCGAATGACAATGATAATTTTTCACCTCAGCGTTTTACGGTAAGTAATCATTACAAACCTTCATATCCGATCCGATCGTAAACGCGTTATTACGGTGGTATTGAATTTATTATTTTTTGAAAAGAAATAATGCATTTATCAAATAATATTATGTCTTTCATATTATATATATATATATATATTGTTATTACCTTGGTAGGTAGCTTTAAAGTCAACACTGACGTACCTACCGTAGAAAGGTGCGAATATGTTAAGTGAAATAGCCACACGGAATATACAATGGAATATTCCGTGTCATCAGCTTCTCATATCGATAACTTTATATTTTTTCATAATCTTACCATCGAAAGAATAACCGATTGTAGTTTTTGTGCAAATTACGAACGGTTTTAAAAAAAATTTGTGCAATTACACATGTATTGTATATATTTTTTAGTCAATTTTGGTGTAAATTGACTACAGCCAATATTATAAGTACAAGAGACGAAAAGGTATACTGTTGTACTGTTGTTATATGGTGGTAAAAGGGACAATTAATTAATTGGAACATCCATTGTTGGTGAAAAAGACTAAAAACAATTAAAAATATTATTTTCACTTTATTCGAAAACTATAATCGTCACAATTAATGTTCTAAAACAACTGATAACATTACAAAAATACTTGTGCTTTAAATTTGTTTTACTGATATATTATATATTTTATGTATCGCAATAATTTAGCAGCCGCGGTGGTATAGTCTATCGTATAGCAATCAACAGTTGTAGTGGTTTTGGTTTGTGGGCTTTTGTATTTTTAATCATATAAGATTTATCATCCTCACGAAGTATAGAAAAGCATAAAACGCTTAAGAAAATATCAAAATTAGTTTTTCATTTATTTTGAGGGGCTTTGAAGACTTTTCACGTGCTAAGCTCCCCGTGATTCGCGCCCCGACGTTCGACACTTCGGTGATGTATGCGCAACGGTTTGCGCGCGTGGATTTCCGGAAGTTTCTGTGATGTGGTCTAACATGATAATAATTATTTAGTCATGAAACCGCGTTATATATTATTATAACTTACTATTTCAAAGGCTTAAGTAATTCTGCGATATCGAGGGATGTACAGCTGATAATACGAAAAGACGCATTGACAGCGCCTTATTATTATTATGTCGTCGTGATAGTATCTGACGGGGTTTTATTTCGTTATCGAAATGCAACGGATACGCTGGGGGACCTTTTCGGACCTTTTCCCGAGACACGTCGTGTTCGCGTCACGTACGCGCGAAATGCCGGCGCCGAGATCGGTGGTGTAAATAATCCTCCGAAGCAGTATATATAATATATATATATATATACAGTCGTAGTAATGACAATAATATTAAATTTCGAAAACTTTGCCGGGTAGTGTTGTTTTTCTCCTTTCTCTCCGGCGGCAACACACCATCAAAGTGGCGCCGTTACGTATACGACGTGACGTTACGTCATTTCGCGGTACGTTTAATTCCGACTCGCAATATACACATTATATTATATTATAGCTATTGTCGTATATACATACAATGTAGCGAGTGGCTACTTGAGTGGGGATGTTTCTATACGCTGTTTCTCTAGACCAGCGTTCATTTTCTCTGTCCCGAAAACTCGGTCTGCACAATTTTCGACGATTGCATTGGTGTTCCCCGCAAGTGATCATTTTTAATTCGCCCCGGAAACCAGCTTGTAGCATTTTAGGACGAATCGTTTAAATTTAACTGAACGATTTACTGTAACGGCCACGACAATATATATTTGGAAGATGCCGAGATATTGCAAGATTCTCGCATCGCAGTGGTATGTGATTTTTTTTTATAGGTACAGAAATTCAGGACTGGGAGCAAACGTTTTGTTTAAAAAACGTACTCTATACTGTTGAAAATATAAAATTTTATCACGCGGCGAACGTGTACAAACGAAATTCGAGATCTGAATTTTCACTACTTAATTTTAATTTTTTGACATCAAAACCAAAAAATAAATCGTAAAGGTAAAACCAACTGCGAGTAAAAGGGATTCTCGTACCTCTGATTTTTTGAAAAAATAAAAAAACGATTGAGTATTTCTAGTTAATTATCTTACGATGAGGATTATACCTTTATTTTGATGAAGCATGATAATATTATACGATTAACATATTCATATCTATATAATAATTATATTAGTGCTATCCGAAATCGGGTTATGGGTATCCGGGTAGGAATACCACGATGCGAATAATATGCAATGCATAACGTTGCTTCCAGGATACTAAATAGACATCCTGTGTCGAATTATTATCGTTCAATCGACCCGAACGTTAATGTTTTGAAAAGTAACGATCTATTATGTTCTTAATTAAATGTAAACACGGCTGCTGTTTATGTGACTACCGATATATGGCTTTCAATCACAATTAATATCTGATATTGATATTGTCTATATGGTCAGAGCCGGATTAATGCATTTAAACCTAGGATTATATTATTATGATTCCGTAACCCAGTGGCGTACTCGGGATTTTTCAATGCGGGAGAATGGAAAATTAGATTTTAAAGTGTATCACATAGCTCCTTCCTCCCCCCCCCCCCCCCCCCAATCAGCATTAACCACCACCAGTCACCAGTCACCACAGTAACAATAGAATATTATACAAGTTAAATTTCAATAACAGTAGGGATTATATTTTTTTACTATATGATTCGTATTAAAAAAAAATTAATTTTAATTTATACAACTATACGAGTATAGGAAGGTAAATCAATTATAATCTTGATTTTTCATACATGGCATCAAGACATTTTTCGGGGTAAATAATCTTCGGGATTATTATTCTAAAAAATTTTTTTCTACTTTAAAATTTATTTTATGTTACATTTAAAATAATTTTTTTGGAATTCGTCACACGATTGGTAGCGTTTTTATTTTTCAATTTGAAAATTTGAATTTTACAAATGATTGTTTTTCATAACCTATCTTATTTTCGTCGAAAAATTTCGTTTAATAACAAATGACTATCGTTTTATGATGGTTTTTTACTTGTTAAAACATAGCGACTAAAATGGGTAATAATTAATATAATTTGATGTAGTTGGAATTAGTTTAACGTATAGGTAAAGCTATAAACCAAATAAGATATAATTCTCCAAAATATTAATATTTTATAAAAAAATACTCAGACAGTTTATGTGTTACTGTAAATTATTATTGGTCTAAATTTTCAGGGAAGTGCGGTGTAGTTTAACAGTAGGGACCTAATGGATTTTTTTGGTTAACGCTAAAGGGAAGAATAAAAATATTACTTTTAAAACTCTTACATGTATCATAAAAATTCGTTCGAAATAAAACATGAATATTGTACACTCGATGGAATGTAAAAAACGTTAAATTATTTTATTTATTTTTAAAAGCATTTGAATAAACATTGTTTATTTTTGCATTTTTTAGCGGCAAAAACGTATGATTAATAGATGTATTGCGTGGGATTTATTTATTCTTGAGATTAAAATTATAATAATACAATTTGAAACCAGAGTAATTTTTAATGTTCGAGGCTTGCAGCAGGTTTCTTGTGTAAATATTTGCATTTTAAATTGATTACCTGCTGTACAGTCGACGGAGACCTTTCAATAGTATTATATTCGGACAACATATTGTTGGTCGCGCGGAAATTCGGCGATGGACTTTTGGAAACGCCGCCGTTGCATTGAGAGTGGTCTTGTCCGGCACTAAATATACGAAAAAACCAAGTACAACATCAATAACGATAAAATATATATGAACCGGAAACGTTTCCATATTTATTATCACGATATAATATTTTTTTTTTCTTTCATATTTCTCACGTATAATACTTATGTGATAGGTATTATGTACTATTTTATTGTTTTTTACCCGGAATTCACTGCCGAATGACTATTGTTGTTCAAAACCAGTATTCCTTGATCGTCTGCACTTTCACACTCTGCGTTGCTGAATTTCGACTTTCGTCTCAACGAGGGTCTCGAGATTTTCCACGAATATCGTCTTTGAAGTTTTTCGCCATTTTCTCCACTGTAAACAGTATTTATTAATATTTTTTTTTTATGTATGAAACATTAAGTCCTATAGAGTGTTTGCGCGGTTTCCCGACGCGACGGTCAGCACGGTACGTTTACCATTGCACACACATTGTGAACGTATTACGTTACACGTGTGAGTCGCACATCAAAAAGGGTCGTAAAGTAAAACAAAATAAAAACTACCTATATATATAACACAGCGCAGTGTAAGCACGAAGTACATTATAAGTCTACACATGTGTGTTTATTTACTAAGCTCTCACTCGTCAATAGGTACATATGCTTATAATAATTACGGCGAATGGCGACGAAATATTAAAGTATAAAGGCTATAATATAATCGAAATCGTATTCATCAGATGTAGGTATACGAAAATGACCAACGAAATAAAAACAACGAACAATTTTTTTCATGAAAGTTGTTGACGATTGCACGTCATATGACGCGTCTCACGAAACAAAATATGACATTTTTCAAACGTTTAAATATTCGGCACCGATGCCTAGGCATCTATAAAAACTGAAAAATATTTCAGACGTTTTTTTTCCATAATATTATTTATTATGATTTTATACTTACACGAAAATGTTACGTTTCAAAACACCCCTTATAAATTTAATTTACTTCAAGATATATTCACGATTTTTCAAAAGATAGAAGTTCTGTATTGTCCATTGTTTTTAGAATGTAACTCTCAGGACCCCCATTCATCATAAAAATTGCCCTTTGTGTAAAGAACCACCGGGGAATAAACTATAAAGTAGGGTGCATACAAGGCCAAACTTTCATTTTTAAATAATAATATTTCTCAAAGATAAAAACCTAAAAATGTAACTCTTTTATGCTTTAAATATTAAAATAACAAGCGTAATTAATTATACTATTATATGATATTGTATGTGGTACGTTCGATCACAATGATTCATAATCACATGAACGAAATTAAACTTGTGCCACGAGTGACTTCCAAACATAATTAATTTTCTTTTTAAATTTAATATAAAATATATAATATTTTCAAACCGACTTAAAACACTATTGAATAGGTACCCAGTGATAAGTATGTTTTGAGAGTATACTAGTTATACGTCTTTGTGTTCAGATTGTATTTACCTATAAGTAACATCTTCCGGAATCGTTTCAAAACTTTGATTCGCTACCAACTTTTGCGGACTGGATATCTGCGGAGCTCTGTTGTTGATTTTAGGAAACTTTGAAACACTCTGCAAGCTATTTGTTGACGAACGCTATTAAACATAATTCACAACAAATATAATATATTAATAATTTATCATGTTAAAAGATTTCCATTTTCATATAGGTAAAATAAATGGGTTTCCGGTCTATTTTATGGGAAAAACCGACGAAATTTAATCTATAAATCAACAATAAATTAACGCGGTCTTGATAAATGGATACACATTTAATCTGATCGTTAGTGTATTAAATTACTTCAAATTTTAAATGAAATATAATATTCATAACTCATTGTGTATGATTATATTTAATTTTGTTTACACAGTTTATAGTTTTTGTATTCAGATAGGACGAATCTTAACCAAGGTTTGCTTTGTAAAGTTTATCAAATGTGATGATTTATCATCAGCCTTAAATTTAAAGTCGCCAGATAACCAACGCATTATAATATCTATTACGCCATATATAGGCATTGTACTTTTTTTTTTAAATCATAATTCATAAAAAAATGTACCGTTGCTTCATTCATACAACATTAAATTGAACTATTCTAGCAATAAATAAATTTCAAATCAATAAATAGGTTGACACTGTTGAAAAAGAAATTGTAAGTGTTTCATAATGTTGTTTATGTTTTATACGTCTTCAAAAGTCAAAAAATAAAATAAAATAAACGCGCAATGAGAAATAATTTCTAGCCTACATATTTAATTTTACTACGCATAAACGATTTGTCATATTTTTTTTGAGTAGTTAACTGATAGTATTCAATTGCATTCACTGAATACAATTATTGAATTGCTATCGTCAAAATAGATGTTTTTTCGTACAGTAATATTATATCTTGTACTCATATAATAATATTATCATGTGTTATTATTTTAATCTTTACACTATCTTTACTATATTACAATAGTGGCGCCGCGCTACTATCATACGCGACGAGAATTTTACGAACCACTGAACAGTCGATCGAATCAATGGAAAATCCGCTTCCATTCGTGTCGAACGGCAAAAATGTATACGGCGTGAGCGATTGAAATCGCCGAAAATCCCTCGATTCGTGGGCGGCATTTGGCGAGTCTTGCGGTGTGGCCGCCGTGTGTGTAATTATCGGCGGCGGTGGAGCGATTACTAACGAAGTGTCTGCAATCACAACAATAAAATACAATAATTGATTAGGATTTGGTTTGTTCGGAACAATTATAGGTAATATAGAGAACCGCAGACTAGTTCCCGTACGCTTTTTCTCATAGACATGTGATAGCAGGCACAATATTATGTGCGATAATCCGTATAAAATATTATGATAAAACGAAACGGTAACGAATATAATATAGGTAACAAAATAGTCGTAGGTATAAGCATATGGTATACCGGTAGGTAGGTCACTGTGATCATCAGACTTTGACAAACGCACAACACGTGACAGCTCAATCGAATAAATTATATATAAATATCAATTTCGATTTGTATTGTTTTTTAATAATTAGAAGACGTTTTACATTATTTTTTGTCCGTACCTTGGTTACAACGTTGAACATGATATATTTCCGCTTTATTCAGATTAATTAAAACATAACACTGTTATTATAATCAAGTTCATAGTATTTGCAAGTAAAGCATTAAATTTCCCATGTCATCAATACATCAAAGGAAATCAATCAGTCAATATTATACTATATACTCAATTCATCAAAGTACGCAGAAAGTCAAAAGTACAAAATATTAAATTGTTTTCGTCAATATAATTAATATATTTATTTTTTTATGTTTTTTAGTTTTTGTGATATCGATTTTTAAATAAAATGTAAAATAAAAGTTGTTATTACTATAAAAATGATTAACAATAATACATTTTATTACTATGGGAGGAATAGTTTATGATACATTCAACAACGTTTTATATGAATTATTACAAAATAGCTTAAATTATTAAACCATTGTAGTTGAAAAAGTTGACCAATTTTTTTGGTTCACTTCAGGTGAAATCGAGTGAAATATTTTTTGAATAGAGTTTATTCTGATTGTTATACTAATAATACAAAGACATTTTACGGTGCACATGGTACGTGAGTGTTTGCCAAGACTTCTTGTCTATTGCTGAAAAAGTTTTTGAATTCTAATGGGGAGAAGAAAAGTACATACTTTACATATAAATAAATAATAATAGTTGACGTTTAGAATACAAAGCAGACATATTATTTTGTTTGTAAAACTTATTTCAATTTTAGATAAAACTAATCAAATTAGTTTTGTCTTATTTATAACTTACTATCCTATCTAGTTTACCGACTTGTTCACATACATAAAGTATATATATTATATAATATACTGGTAATTAAAATAATTATTTTAATTGTTGAATAAATATAAAAAAAATTTTCTTCATTCAAATTTAATGTTTTTGTGTCCTTTGACATTATACTGAAGCATATTGTAGACTAGTATTATAGGAAAATAAATATTATTATAATGTTGATGCGTGGTACGAAAGAACAGTTGTTGCAGACATGTAAACCACTTTAATTTCATTAAAATTAATTTTTGTTGTTTTATTATTTTATTACCTAGTAATTAAATATAATATAACGTGGACAATGTTTGTAAAGCGTCTACATCACATAGTATGTAATATTGTAAAATGCGTTATTAAATGTTATTAAAAAAAAGTACTTATGCATAATGTATTGTGCTGAAGTTACACAATAGTTGACCTACAGGCTACAACACACTTGAAAGTTTTTTAATTAAATATTTTTTAACATAAGAATATTGACCATGGTAGGCGAAACCCAATTTTAACTTGGTAATCGTTTATTTTTCGATAAATGATAATGCTTATTTTGAAATACCAGTCGTCAAAATATAACTTGCGATTTAGATTTTATTCGAAGCGATTTTATCTATAAAAATATATTCAATACAATATAATAGGTACATAAAAAAATAAAGCTAAAAACTAAAACTAAATCATATACCTGTACAGAATTTTACAGAAAAAATAGTCAAAGGAAAAAAAGTCTCGTGAAAAATAATCTGGATTGGTAGGAAAAAATTCTGATAAATTTAATTTAATTAAAAGTTAAAAAAAAAAATATCAGATAATTATGTATCTTATAAAATTGTCGTTCTAATTAACTGGTACCATAAAGTATAATAACTAATTACTGTCAAACAAGTTTAAAATAACTGTATTAACTTTTGTGACAGTGTTATAAAAATAAGATTTTGCTAAGGACACTAAACAAATGCATAATAATATTATGAGAATGGGTAAAAGATAAAAAATATGACAAGTTTCTATACTAAAACTTAAGTCTTCCAGGTTAAAGTAATGCATTTTTTTCCATTGCTCCATATCAATAAAGTTATTGGACTCGAGATTCAATTATTTTTCTATACAGCACTTATAAACGGCAAACGTCATGGTAGGTACATATTTTTATTATGAAAGTTATAAGTTGTTGTTTGAAGTTAATCTTCATTTTTGTGTCGGTATATAATGTATAAGAATTGCAATAATTTTGAAATATTAAATTTGTGTTCTACGTATATAATGTTAAGAACCAAATAAGTAATTGTCCCAATTAGAACATTATGATAACTACTTAAACCTGACAGGCTATTATAATTGCGGCTGTCGTGTCGTCTTATTAAAAACCTAAAAAATGATCGTTCTAATTATCATAATACAATAACTAATTACCGTTAGACAAGTTTAAAATAACTGTATATTAACTTTTGCGGCTGTTAAAATAAGATTTTTGAAATAAAAGTACTATTATAATATTATGGTACGTAGTATTATCATAACTTACCCTTGTGTGTATTACATTTATTGGTTATAATGTCTCTGTTTGGATTTTCAATTTTTAAGTCAGTACTTGATTTTCCATTTAGGCTTTTTTTATCCGTACAGAATTCACAATCCCCTTTGTCGTCACCATAACACGAACAGGTGCACTTGCACCACGATGACTGTTGCTGCCTCTCCAGCTCACGTCGTTCACGTTCTCTGCGTTCATTACGCTAAAAATATAATACCATTGTCCATTAAAAAATACTTTCGTTCCCGAATTAAACATAACTCAGATTTGTACGTCGGATAAATTATCCAAAATTAAAGGTTGGACATTTCATAGATAATTTAAACTTTAGACGTTGTCGTTTTACAATAAAGCAGGTCAAAACGTTGTTTGGTAATAATAATAAGTATAATTACAAATCGTTTTAGTGTTTATATCTATCAACTTTATTGTTTGATTGTATAAGACAATTAAATGTTTTTTTTGTAATTTATTGTTAGTATAGTCTATATTTTTCTATTTTTACTCGCGTTTGTTTGCGAAACCAGAATTAACTTTTAAATTTTAAATGAAAATTTATATTTTTTAATTCTTTAATTATAATTGCGTAAACGATGACGTATAAATATCAAATATTTGAGCAATGGTTTGTCATTTATACATTTTCATTCACATTTTTGATCAGACATATTATCATGGTGAATAGTAATCTGAGTGAATCGCGCACTCAAAAAAATGTGTGGTAATCTGTATTAAAAATTTTACCACTAAAACGCTCATATTGATAAAACCATCTAAAAAAAAAAATGTGAAAAAAGTTAATATTTTTGAAAAAGATAATAACGAGTGTTTGCTGTAATTCTGTTTGAAGATTTGCTGTCTACACCTACGATATATATATATCAGTAATCAGTTTGATAAGCTCGACGATATAATATACACTTACACAAGTATCTAATGGTACAAAATGACTTTATACTAAACTTCAAATCAACAAAATATACAAAAGAATCTCAACTGCATGCAATTTTCAAAAAGAATTGTTTCTATTCGCTTAGAGTAGGCGCGAGGCGTGTGGGACAACTATGCAATGTTTCTAACTGTGGCTATTACCTCTGAAGAAAATCCTTCAACCAAAATTGCTACCAGTAAATTGAACAGCACGTAATTGCCGAAAGTCATCAGCGTCACGAAATAAAGAGCAGCCCAATGACTCGTTTTTTCCATTCCGTTAAACAACACTATATTCCAGTCTTCTTGTGTCAGAATCTGTGCCGAGGTAAAAATAAATAATAATAATAAAGTTTAAAATCGTTTAAAAACACATAATATTAGTGGAAATTAAATTAAGAACTTATCAACTTATTTTAATATTATAGATTCGTGCAATATCCATATAATAGGTACGTAAAAATAAAACGCATTTCGTTTAACCCTAATAAATTGGACGGATATAATTTGTATATATTTTTTTTTATATTTTCATGTGTATCGAAAAAAGTTTATAGGTCCGACTTAATAAGCGGTGGTGTTGTTGAAACAAATACTAAAAAATAATTCTGAATCTATAATTTCGTAATAAAAAAAAAAAAAAGCGGTTGTTAGAAGCACAATCGTGAAATAGGTCACTAAAAGCATAGTACGACCATTGGTAGTATTGAAATGGTTTCAATGTTTCACTAATCGAACAAAAAAATAATAAACATAATATATTATTATAGATATGAACCTTTTTGTTTTCTAAGATAGGTAAATGAATATTAAATATCTAGATATAAAAACTATTATGTAGTACAAACGCATTTTACTGTTGCTAAAATGCACACGAGACGTATCTAACAATTATTATTTTTTAGTTTCAATCATATTTATAATATTTAAAAATGTTCACAACTATTTTTTTTTCAACAAGTCGTAGTTATTTGACTTTATCATTTTATCATTATTATTATTATGTTTGGGCCATTAAAATAATAAATTGTATCTCGTATTTATTTTGAACTTGTTGCGTTATGAAATACATGTCATAGTGTAATTACATCATGTTTATGTTAATTCTGATAATGGTGATTATAATGTAATATTTAGGAACAGAAAGTATGTTGGTTGTATCATGAATTTTAGTTGTGTGTAAAATCTGTATTGTTAGAATATAACACAGAATAAAACAATGGCATAACAAATTGTACACGTATTTAGATTTCAATGTAACGGGTGCATATTTTTTGTTGTTGTTATTTTACAAAATTAATCCATAAATGCATTTACCTCGTTCTCAAATATATATTTTTCGAAACACAAATAGGATTTTAAAATTGATATCAATGTAGCTAATTTGTTCTGGATATACAAAATATTAAATTAAAGTTCAGTGTTTAGTGTTTGTAAAGGTATAATAAAAAATGTACACTGATATTGTGATATTGTTGTAGGCACCACTACAAGCCCCAAAAACATTATTGATAAACGCAGTTGTCGATACTAGTAGATTAGAGAATATTGATAGATTTTTATACCTATCCTTAATTTGTTTTAGTTAATAGGGTTAATTCCAGGTTAATGAAATTTTAATTAAAATATTGTAGATGGGGACATTTATTCTAGTGTTTGCTCTGATCGATATTGCATAACCGTATTAGGGTACAACCTATAGTTTGCTATAAATAATTGATGTAATACATTAATTCAGTTAAAATGAACATGGTCGATAAAAAAAAAACTCAATAGCTTATAGAGAATAATTTTTAATATTATATCACGAAAGACGTGCGAACGTTGAAATACTAATAATTAATACGTCGCTTTACAAAACGTTTATTAACAATTGCTATTAATCACTCTTGTGAATATTATTATGTTATAATATTTTCTATAGATCGTAAATCAATTACAATCTGCAAATGTCATATTATTGCTCAATGGTAAAATGCGTTTGCACATTACAACACTATCTAAGTATTTGATGACCTACTTGAAAGACGGTGACTGTTGCCCATAATACATTATTAAAATGTTTTCGATCGCAGACGCACAGGGGATGTTTAGTGACAATTTCTTTGCAGTTGCATTCCCGGGCTCCGTTCCCGTACATGCAAAACTTACCACCGAAAAGATACATTCCGAGAATGCTGCAAAGAATGTATTTCTACGTAAAATAAATAGGTAGGTACTAGTTTTAAGATAAAAAAAAAAAAAAAAAAAAATGTTAAACAATGACAATTTCATTTTATTTTTTGTAATTTCTACGTATTCAGGTATAAGTACTTAATGTTTTACTATTATTTTTTTTTTTATACGAATTATCGGCTGGTTGTCGATTTTGTTTGTTTCAATATTTACATTGATAAATGTTTCTAAAAAAATATTATATTTTTTATATCGACTCATCAGTTATCTCGTGGTGTGTACATATTATTGTTCTCTCCGTGTTCATGTTTTTACTTACATATTTTCGAAGGCGCCGGACTCATCTGCAGTGTATGTACATCTATTGTTATACGATGTGATATGTATAATATGTTACACGGATGAGAGAAATTGTATAATGTTGTTATTGTAGTACTTGGGCTTATTAATAATTCGTTTTAATACTAAATAGTATTAAAAAAAAAAATAATAATAATATTATGACGTCACAAATCGTTCGGTTCGAACATGCAAGTAGACTAACAGTATAGCACGAGGACGAGTTCAGAGTGACAGAGGCGAGTTTGATAATATATATGATAAATATAATAAAAGTGAATACGTCCTAAGTATTAGACTATAATAATAAAAATACAAATTGCTTACAAATATATCGTATATGTATATTTATAAACATATGATATTTTTGTCTAAGAGTGTAATTATAATATATTGTTAACATTATTAACCTATTTATTGCTATTTAGGACTTACTACAAGACGTCTATATAATATGTCGGTATGATCTATGACGGGTGTGTCACAGTGTTTTTTTTATGTTTCTAAGTTTTACGCTATGCGTGTATGAGTACATGGGTTTTATGTGCTTTTTTCTGCACCTGTTGAAACATTCGGAAAATGTGCATTGGGCGTAAACTTTCTCTCTTTATTTAATATTTTTTTTTTAACTCAAAATAAAATATACGATCCACGGTAATAAAAAAAAAAAAAGAAGAAGTTTTTCAAGAGCAAGTCGATAACAATTTATGTGAAAAAATACACATATAAATAAATATAAAATGGATAAGGTTTATCAGGGGGGGGGGGGAGGAAAAAAAAAGAAGCTGGAAGATTTTCTCGTCAAGTTTTCCATAATGCACAATGAGGTTTTGTATCTGCACAATGCATATCCTCACTTGGTTTCAACAGGGACGAAAACACTTAAATACGTACACGTGATATTTACGTGTTTGCCGTAAATATCAAAATCCGCTCGTGCGTATTATACTACTTACAATATATAACATGTAAATTGAGTTTTGCCATCTAAAGGATTTGTTTGATAAAATGCTGGTTTAACGGTTTTCGATGCACATTAAAAATTATGGACATCGTTTTTTTTTGTTTGTCACCCGCGTGTCCTTTATATGTTATTATTGAAATGAAATAGCGACAGAGGAGATAATATATATAATATATACGTTAATTACAGTATGATAATATTAGCTGTTAGAATTAAAAATCTCGAAATCCTATTTAAAATATGGTGCAAAGCCAAAGCGTTAGGTAGAAAAAAGAATGTATACAAATTAAAAATAAGAAAAAAAGAGTTTATCTTAATTTGACTCATATATTTTAATATTATATGTTGTGTATAAATATTATATTATATTATAATAGGTATGTAGATTAATTTTAAACAATGTTATAAGTTAATGGCTGAAAATGCACAATGCAGCTAAAATGTACACTATCAACACTTTACGTAAGAACCTCGTTTGTGCAAAATTAAATCAAAATAACAATATAATATTTCGGCCGTTATACTATCGTTACGACAATAAAATTGGTCTCGCAACCATAACTCATACCTACATAATATTATTACGTATGAAATAATTTAAATTTCGTGTCGTTTTGCCCGCGGCATTATATTAATAATAATACGATGTAATTGATTGGGCATATTGTCCACCGGG
The DNA here is from genome assembly GCF_005508785.2 of Acyrthosiphon pisum. Lineage (NCBI taxonomy): Eukaryota > Metazoa > Arthropoda > Insecta > Hemiptera > Aphididae > Acyrthosiphon > Acyrthosiphon pisum. The sequence goes on from NC_042494.1 coordinate 126,712,833, forward strand.
ATTCTAAAGACAGAGCCTTTAGACTAAAACTAAAAGCATAACGGAATGGTTTCCAGAATTCCCGCGGGCGCCATATTTATGTACTTTACGACGGCAGTTTTCAATTTCTTCTAATGCTAGTTCGTTACGGTTTATGTTTTTTTTTTTTTTTTTAACGGAATCTCGAGATTAGATTACAAACCATTATTTTTCGAGACCGTCCGAAGCGCATTAATGTATTATTCAACATAATATTAATCAAAAACAATAAAATGTACCTACGTCTAGAAAAGCTATCATTAAACATTCACCACCGTCGTCCTACGTTTACGGTAAAGTTTCAGACCGTCTACTCGTTTTACAGAAGCTGCCGATTGAAAAAAAAACGAGTATTTTTCTGTTGCAATTAAGTTTGTAATTATAAACTATAATGAATCGTGTAGTAAAATAATATCATATTAATTTATGATAAGCATTTTTTTAATAATCGAACGTAATACGAATCCGGAAATAGGAAAAATTAAAAAGAAGAGTATTAATCCCATTACAACACGAACCAATCGAATGGGTATTGACTGCAGAAAGCCGGTATCGCAATATAATATACTTGGAAGTATATATTTAATTTATTTTTTTTCACGTATTTAATAATTTATACACCATAAACTATATCATATTTTATAGACTTTAAGAACACAATTTCATCGATTATATTACTATAGATAGGTAGCTATATATTTTTTTAGCATCTTATAATAATATAAACATTAATGTTATCGAATGAGTTCTTAATATGCTATGTCTGACAATGTCATCTGATAATGGGTTTTTTTTTTATTATTATCACCTAATGCTTTTTATGTGTTTGTCGTTGAAAAATAATTAGAAATTTTATTTTATCTTACGTCGTCTTCAGCGTAAATAAAAAAAAACGGATCAGGCAAAAATATATTCCGAATACCTGGTAAAATAATTATTTTCCGTGCCATATTTATTTTTAAAACGTTGTATTTTGGATATCCGGTAACCATGTCCCGTTGTTTATATATTTCTGTACTTTTATTCAGCGTATTCAATTACCGAAATGAAATATTCGTGTTTCATTTACAGGGGGAAATTAATAATATTTCCCTCGTTTATTTTCTTTTTGCACAAACGGGTTTACTGTAAAAATGTTTTGTATGTCGCGTGCTGCAATTTTACCAGGAAGGCAGAGAGAAAACTTGAGAGGAAGATTTAATACATTTTAAATAACCGGAAATCTTTCCAGGTACCTGAAACACAGTGACTAACGCCCACAACAACGAGTCAAAATTCTTTCTGTCGCACGCTACATCATCCCCTGTTCCATCATTCTTTCGGCTACAGAATTTACATCCGAATAAGTTCATGCCCAGTATACTACAAAAATATTAATTGTTAATAATTCTAATCTGAATTCATATAACGGTTAATTAAAAAAAAAAAATTATACAATAATATAATACTGTCTTCAGTCGTTCCCGTGACGGGACATAACTGAAATATTATTATGGAAGCTTAGTATGCAATCTCAGCTGTATGGTGTATACACTAAACTTTATTGTGTTCACACAGTCATGAGACAAAACAGATTTTATCTCTTTGTTTGGCTATGTTTATAATGCAAACTAAATTCAAATACCACTTGAGAGGCAACAGTCAACATTTTTAAATATATTACTTTTCGTTCGTTGTATTTATCCAGACGACGATATTTATCATGAAAACATTAGGATATTAAATTCATTGAACTGTATAGTAGTGGTATTCCGTGTAAAAGTATGTCAGAAACTTAAATTTTATATTATTTATAAAGATATAATAAACATTTTTATTTATTTTTTATTTCAAGTTTAATGGAAAATAGAAATCACTATGATAATTAATAATTTAAGACCGATGCGGTAAGTCTACTAGTAAATTAAAATAAACCCAGGGACATTTCTCTACTGTAGTGTAGGTAGTAGGAGTTCAGTGTTCCTTTGAATATTAAATGTCATCAACATATGAATTGCAAACAATTAATTCAATAATTATTGAATGTTATTATGAATTTTAACTACCTACAAATTAATTTTCAAGTTTTAGCGGTTTTTGACAACTTTTGTTAAGATTATAATTTTAGGTTAGGTCATACTTGACACCACTTATAAGTACCAACTATATTCAATTTTCTAGTATAAATCACACACGAAATTCAATATCTAAGCTTTTTATTTACCATAAAAATTTCATTAGAAAATGAACACACCATTATAAAACCTGTACATTCTAAACAAGAGAGAAACATGTAAGTTTCTATTTTTGGATGGTCTTGTCTCTCGTCTCGGATGCCATAATTTTTTTTTTGCTTATTGTTTATTTTGTCAAAATCTTAAAAAAAATAAATCTTTAATAATTTAAATATATAAATGTTGAAAACGATTGCTCTTTGAGGTTAAATAGGTATAGATTGTATACCAAATTTACTTGATAAGTAAATTGCCCATAATAAGATATTGTAAACAGGCAGTTAACAATCATAAAAAAAACTTTTGTTATTTTTTTTTAGCAAGATAGATTTATATATTAATGTGTTTAATTGATAGGCCTATAATATCCTGAATAACTGTACAATTACAATGTAGTAATTAAACTTATAAAATAATTCAGACTTATGGATTTCTTTACTGAAAATATGAGGGTAGTGTATTCTATTATGTTAACACACTTTGATTTCGTATTTTAACAACAAAAACATGTTGAAGAACATATAAGTGGATCAAGTGGATGGTTAAAACAACTGAAAAAGTTGTTATCGGTTTAAGTTTTTTGTTTGAAGAGAAGAGGCCTGGGTTAAAGGAAATTAGTACAAAGGCGGTTTACAAGTCAAGATTAATCCCAATACCACCAGGACTAAACCCTACCAGCTTCCAACAAATACCAAAGCAATGGTTTCTGATTGGACAAACATTAATCAATTTACATTTTAGCCGACTATTGAGTTTATTGTGATTGCGAGGCTGTTGAATTCTCCAGTGAAATTTATTTGACTACACTTCTGCTGAACTAAATGAGAAAAGCTAAAAGGACAACTCAAATCTTACCTCGATTGGAGTTCTCAGTTTAAATTTCTAAGAGTTATTTGAGGTGATTTCCTAATTGGTTGTTTGGAACTTAATACCACAATTATATGGTTTCAAAAGGATTATTTTTTAATGGTTAGGCAACAACATTTATGATTTAGAAAACAGAAATTTTAAATTTATATATAGCAAACAACTAACAAAGTACATTTAAGTATCATTAAAAAGGATAGAGTTATTGGTAATACTCCAATGTCGTATTAACTATTAAATTAATTATATCCAACATTTGTTATTAATGTTTCGTTTTAATTTAGTTAGTAAATAATTAAAAGTATAATATATTTTTATCTAACAATTTATTTTTTGGTCATATTGGTAAGGAAGTCTAAGAGTACTTAATTGTAAACTAAAATATGTTTTGTACCTATCCATATACATAATACATATAGGCAATAATTATTCATTATATTTATTTACACATTATCATAAATTAAATTTGTGTAAAACCAAGATTAATTTAAGAGTAATCAAATTAGGTTAGTACTGTAGCAATTATATACCTATTATGTTAGATTATATTATTATTATGTAACTTAAATAATAATTTGTAAATATGTATAAATATTTCATGTCAGGTACTTGTTAGAATTAAATTCGTATTAAAAATAATGGACTTATCATATTTTAACTATAACAATATGAATAAGAATGGTAATTACAAAAAAAAAAATGAACCGTTTTTAAACTGGTGATGAATAACTTAAATGAAAAATATCATTTGTTTTCGGCGCAAAAAAAAAATGAAAGAAAAACCAATTACAAACTGATTCTACACAAAAAAATGTTATTCAACATAGGTAATTATGTTTCAAAAAAATAATAAATTAACGGGAGCTTAGGAATACAATTTTATAAATTTGTATGGTTTGTAGTAAGATCGTACATTCAATGAGCTATAATATTATTATGTTATAATAAGCTGTAATAAATCGATATTAAATCTTGTTGCTTTTAATCACACGCAAATTCGATGTCATCAGGGTTTTGTGTTTCATACCCTAAACACATTGGACTCACTTAGAGTTATCAGCTGGTTTCGTCCGTATCAATTATATCAAATTTTACAATTCCATACGCGTCAATCCATAACATTGCATTTCACTAGCCCAAGTTTGATTGTTTTAATCAAATCGAATTTTGTCGAAATCTTATGATAATCATCGTGCTTACCCATTTGCACGACACAAAAAACGGAAATTTATGACTATTTATTTAAATATCGATACGAAAAAAAAACCGTGATCAAATAAAAGGTAAAAAAGGTGGGTAAGTAGATGTCGCTCTGCTGTACAGTAGGTTACAAGTGGGTCACTGTATAATGGATGGTATTAAATTTGAATTCAATGATATAATATCATTGTATAAGAAAAACGATTCTGAGCGGAGACGGTATGTCAGTCTAGGTATAAGACATAATATTATATTATAGTCTATAGTATTTAAAAAAAATTGACCTATAATAGGTACATATAATAAATTCCAAATTAATCATATCATAATATCTATTAGGTAATTATAACGCGATATACATCAACAAAAAACCGTGGTACTATCATAGATATATAATAGTATACATTAGAAGTTTCAAGTACCCACGAATAATATTATACAATCATAACAAAATAACTAAAATAGTTATCCTAGGTTTTTAATATGTAATTTCGTCCAAATTTGTACTTAAAATGACTATAAAAATTAACTGTGTAAATGTATTTTTT
>NC_042494.1:126718724-126727046 GCF_005508785.2 Acyrthosiphon pisum
AAAAAATGTAAGTAGTTAATATATGGTTGCGAGCGAAGCGAGTGGTTTTTTTTTACCCATTCGGGCCGGTCAAAACCTTTGCCCCCCTCTATTAAAAACTGAAATGACGTCACTGCAATGCACCAACGATATTCACTTTCTGATCGAACAAGATACTGAAGTTGAAAATCGTAGCATTATTTCGACTACTTATCGTGTACACAGACAAAAAAAAAATAAAAAAAAAACACACATCATTGTAAAATCAATACATTCATCGTTCCACTCAGAATCTAAAATGAAATAAAAATTGCACAAAAAGTTTAATAAATTAGAAATGTGTCGATATTTATAGACCCGACGGGCATAGATTTGTTATTGAAAAATACTATCGACATATTTAGCTTATTGATTTATCGGTGTAAAGATACGTATTGTAAACGCAAAACAATAAATTAATGTTATTTTTTTTTTCGTTTGATTCAGTTGTTGTGTATTGTTTCGCACACACGGTTGTTTTTTTTTATTTTCGATGAAATTACGTGAATAAGAGCGAATATACCAACGCGTCGATTGTTAACATGAAATGTTACGTACGACATAAGTAAATAACGCGTAACAGTGATTTTGTCATCACTTATCGATTGGTTTTCCTATAAAGTTGATTTGAAAAGTCTTACACGAACAATAACGAACAAATAAAAGTCGCACGTACCTATATAATATACGCACATGATTGTGTTATATGGATGATTCGACAATGCATGCTCACACTCATATTATTCTTTGTTCTTGTATTTATTCAAATTCTGATTGATCATTCAAATTTAGATTTGGTAACGTCGAGGTTTCAAAAAAAAAAAATAATAATAATAATTCACTCGAACAACTATTTACAGTTACAAAAATAGGTTCTCGTTTGAAAATAAAGAAGTGTGTACCGCTTAACAGAACACTCATTAAATGCGAAATACAAAAAAATTATAATTTTAGGATAATATAATGGTCTGAAATATGCTTAAAAATTTCATAAATTATAATAATTTAAAAAAACGTCCCCGCATAACATTTTACAGTAAAAAATTAGGTTTTCGTTTGAAATAAAAAAGAAGTGTGTACCGCTTTACAGAACACTCATTAATTGGAATGAAAAAAAAATCTTATTACTGTAGAATAACATTATAGTCTCGAGGATGCTTAAAAACTTCATAAATTAAAAATGAAAAAAACGAAAACGTAAAACCAAAGAACAAAATTCGCGGTCGAGCATATTCTTGGCGAGAATCGCTCTGCGTATACAGTTTCGTTTATTTATATTATCATATGCCGCTGTCAAGACGGTAGTAACTTGTTTTGACGCGTTTTCGCACATATCTTTAGACGCCCGTATAGTCTTATCGCAATGTGAATTGTATCAGTTGTGTGTGGGTAGGTGGGTGGGTGGGTGGGTGGATGTGTGTGTGTGCGTACAATAGCACGACGAAGAGCGCTTTGCGAAAATTGGATTAGGCGTGTGACATATTTGAGTGTGTCTCGGTTTATTGTTTTGCGGTAATGATAAACCGCAATAACAAAATGGCAGCAGCATCATTAAATAGGCATTGTGAAAGCTTGGTGGAACGCACGCCGGTGGCTGTATTCTCTTGAAAGTTTCGCTTTTGAAATACGATGCGCTCATAATATCATAATATATATATATATATATATAATATATTATTGTAAAATCTATAAAATACGCCACATTATTATTCTGTGAACGTATCCTGCTCGAATGGCTCAAACGAAAATCGCCACAGCCGTCGCGTGTCTCACAATATTATGTCAAAACACGTTGGTGAGAATAACGGGGAAAAAACGTGGCCACACACCGTCTGTAACTGCTTATGGGAGAACGGCGAGATGGTTCGCTCTCTATGTCTCTGTTCTCAGTTACCCTCTGTCTCCCCCTCTATCTTTCTCTCCCCTTTTTCTCTCTCACTATCTAGAGCTCTCTACCTCTGTCAGCGTCTCTCACCCTGTCTGTCTGTCCCTGTCTCTGTTTCTGCCTCTGCCTCTGCCTCTCTCTCTCTCTCTCTCACTGTGCAAATTGTCTCAAGGGTAAGAGAACTGTGCGTGGTAAATAAATATATATGAAATGGTACACCCTCCTTCCGCTAGACACTGCCATGATTGTGTAGAGAGTATAGCGAGCGTGGCGAGATAACAATGTGCTACTGACAAATTGAATTTGACGAGGGATTTCGTCGAGACAAAAATAACAAACTGCCCTGTAGTAGTTGTAGCGATGTTTTGTTTCGACCTCTGTCACTGCGGAAATCCTACCCACAGTTAATTTTCGGACTTTTATAATCAAATTGTGTCTTTGGCGGACCGATAAATGTGTTGCGGGAAGGAAACGGCGAACGAACCGAAAACAAAATATCGACTACGTTTATTTCGCTGTTTAGAGTTAATCGTCGGCGGACGTCGGCGGCGCCTTCTTGTTTCATCGAAACTGGTATAATATATTATTATCATAGAATTAATGACCTCCACAATTGTTCGAAATTAATCCCATAATATTCAGCTATATCAACGGTATGTTTTAGTTTTCGTTTATAATATTTTTAATTTTTACGTGAAAAACGTGTGGTTAACAAACGAAACCAATCAATATGCATGTGTATTACGTATTATATGTCGACAAACTTGATTAGTTGCAATAATTATTAATAAAAACATTTCGTCAAGTGATTAATTGTTTTACCTGAATATGAAGATAAACAAAATTAGGAGTGAAAAAAACACTGCGACGTTATCCATGGTACGGAGCATGACGAACAATTGACGACGTAGGTTTGGCATAAATCGGACGAGTTTCAATATTCTTAATAGCCTAAATGTTCTCAGCACGCTCAGCCCCGAATTGCCTTCTCGTTGTCCACTAGTGTTCTCAAACGACTGAGTCAATTCCACTATACTAAAAACAAAACGGTTCAGACTAAATATTTAGTATAATAAATATCGGTGTCCAATAATATTATTAACTGCATCAAAAAAAAATATGTATATATATATTTATATTTGTTAAAAAGAAAATACAATTATTTAAAAGTAGTTTTATGTTTTGAGTTTATTTCAAAATAATTTGAATAATTTCCTCGCACGATCTACAAACAATAACTTTATATGCATGTTTTATAAATCTACCAACCCTCAGCTTATTCTATAAATAAAACTAATTAATAAAAAAGAACACCTACGCAATAATATAAATAAACCAAACAGCTATTTTTCATTAGAAACTGGTCATTTTTACTGATACCAGTATACCACAATTCCCAGTAGAGTGTTAGCTATTTTTCTACTAGATCTATCGAATTGAACCGTCGGTGCATCGGTTTATTTGAAATTTATATAAAAAATATATAGTGTAAATGAAAGGAAAATATTGAATGCAATGACGTGGAAAAAAAAATCGGATGAAAATTATGCTTAAACAAAAAAATAATTTCGATCTGCGTGGCTCGTCTCGACGATTTTGAGTTTTTGACACGTGAATAAAAGTCATCATTTTTGCAGAGAGATAAAGACTACAATGAAATCTATCTGTGACATTATTGGAATTATTATCTTTACATTTCTTCTGCGACAACGAGTTCGGTTTGTTCATTGTTATTTTTTTTTTTAGAATGTGAACACTGTGTAACTAATCGACATAGAGTTCTATTAATCTTATTACGTTTCGATGTATTGATGAACATTATTATTATCATGGTTTTCGAAAAGAACTAATGAACTGTGGATAATATACCTTAATATGACAATGATTCCATCGAATACGTTGAAACCGTTACTGACGTAACCGCACGGCCCCTCGGCGATTACCTTCAAAAACATCTCCGCGGCAAATATCGCAGAAAAAACAATATTGCTATATTCCACGATTACAGTGAGTTCCGTGGGCTAAAATCACATTTTAATAAAACATAATAATATAATAAATTAGTGGGGCAATTTTTATTGCCAACAGTTGTAGTCTAAAATATTATATTATTATCATAATATTTCAATGACGGCGATCTGTGTAGGCAAATTCAGTACCTCCGCGTATGGGACGCATTATGATTCTGTCCATCATTAGTATTGCATAATATTATATTATTATTAACTTATTTAATAAAACTATTAAGTAATATAATATTCTTAGAGTCGTATCATTTTTTGGTTTAACAACTATTAACTATTAAACAATTCACTTTTAATATATTATTATTATTATAATAGTAATAGCCGTTTGTGTTTTTTTAGTTAGCGATTTGTATCATTAATTATTATATAGTAAGTATCTGACAATCTGACATGCTTAATCGTGACACTAAAAATAAATAATGAATAATTTATTAAAACTTCTTTTTACTTTTTATTTTTTATTAGATTTTAACTTTTCATTCGTGCATTTACTTTTAGTTATTAATATTAAATTAAATTATTAAAATAATAAATACAGAACAGAAAAATTAATTAAAAAAGATATTGCAACAGAAAAAAAATTAAGCCCACTATTATTATAGTCTGCAAAGAATTTGCTTTTGATGTAAAATAAAAAACTAAAAATAATAAAGTGTATAATACATAAAAAAAAATACAATTGTTTTAATTCAGCGTAATAACATTCGACAGAATAATATAATATTTAATGACGTAATTGTTTGTTATTTATTATACACACAGGTGACGTGAAGTTCCTTATTTAAGAACTAGGCCGCGATATGCGTTTTAAATAGATAAATCATATAGGCAATAACCAATAATAATATATTTGAATATTATACTTCAAAATTGTGGTGACGATTGTTTACGTTTGTTTTTTTTTTTAATACGCCCCTAAACGTTATACTGAGAAGCATAAGAATTTCGAATTTCGACGCGTGTGCGGTGCAGTGACGTGTAATGATGAGGACAAAAAAAAAATAATAAAAATAATAAATAATGAAAGAAATAAATAATAACGGAAAGGTAAATCGTTTTGTTCCTCGTTTACCTGATTGTGGTACTCTATGCCCATGCTGAGCGTGTTGATAAGTATTGCTAGCAAAATGCACTGCTGGAATCGTCTGTGGTTGACAAGGAGCTTTATACACTCTCTCAACAGGGAACAACCCACCAGACAATAAATCTGCAGGCAACCCACGGCGTCGGTGAGACACGCTTTGTTTTTACTCTCCAAATGGTCATTGTCCATCATAAGTTCGCCGTCCGATTGCCTGTCCATCTGCGTGGGGCGACGATGGTTGTTACGATTGGAAGGGGGGGGGGAGAAAAATATAATTATATTATTATTATTGTTATTGCTATAATATTACTATGTCGCTTCGATACGTTTCCGTAAACCGTTTCGGAACGTTACGCATCATCGGGACGGGTTATAATAGGCGATTATATTATAATATTTTATCAACTCACGAGCGCGTGACGTTTCGTCCTATTGTTGTTCCTGTGGTTGTTGTTGTTGTTGTTATGGATGTTGCTGTTGTTGGCGGTGCGGTTTACATTTTGCACGATGGTCGCCACGGAGGCACCCCCAGTCTTGCCGAGAGCCTTCAGCAGCGACGTCAGGGCCGATTGTCCGGTGGGCAGAGCTGCCGACAGGGCTCCGCTGATGGCCAAAAGTTCTTGGCACGTCATGTCCTGGTCGTCCGGGTCGACCGCGGTGTTGTTCTACAACATCATTTTATTAAAATTATTATAATTGTACGAGCCTATACAGTCATTTTTGGTTTTAGAAATTATAATATAATATGATATAATATCAGTGCTGGGTGCCGACCCGTCCACCAAGTGTGTCCTCGTCAAAAACGATTTTCTAATATTAAAACGTTTAATCATGGTTTTGGAATATTGTTATTGCATTAGAGAGCTCCTGCGGTTCTGATGATTTATATAGTGTTTTTTGGTTTACGCACACCAAAAAGAGGATAACAACAATAATAGTTAATGTCAAAAACTGCCATGGCCAATATTTTATGGAGCCAATTTATGAAAATATTTAAAAGTTAAAATTATTAATATTGTCGTTAAGTACGTATCAATATTAAAAATTGCAAACAGTTTTTAAAAAATTATATGAAATGTGGGTTGAAGGCGTGTAGTTCAGTATAAAATGTAGTCAGCGGTCTGACACTTTGAGATTGATAATATGAACACGTCATGATAATATAATAAAATATTAATTGCATTATTATAATTATTATATTACTAGGAGAATATACGTCTACTAAATCATGCTACATTTCTACATATTATTACATACATGCGAAATAATTCGATAAACTTCTGCAGTTACCTAATATACATATATATAGGTAGGTACATTCAATGTTTTATTAAAATCATGACAATATTACAGAATAAAACGGTATATTTTTGCGACCAAATTCGTGTTTGTCAAAACAGTTACAATTATTATTAATTTCGTGCATTCTCGTTTTTTTTATTGTATCGTGCATGCATATTTTTCGATATTCAATAATCACAGTAGGTAATTATAATATTATAATATCGTATTTTATGTGTACGGCGGACGATATCGATGTGTGGGTGGGCGGCGGTGGTCAAAACCAAGTTTATCCAATTACGCCAAAGTTACAAACAGTAACAAAGTCGTTGGCATTTAAGGGGTCTTGGCACGTATAGTCAACAATGTTAAACGAGCCGTGGAACTCGTCTCCGCCACCATAAACACCACTCGTCGACATCTAAGACGCCAATGTTTATATTGTATACTAAATTACAAATGTTATTATATAAATAAACCAAATTGTAAATTATAATATACAGAGTGATTCGCCGCCGAGCCTATTTTTTCATATAAAAATAATCGTATTCAAATTCCGACTTGTTGGGACTTTTAACAATATATTAATTCTGAATAAACTTTATTTTGAATTATTGAAATTCTTTATAGCTTTTAAGTAGTGCGTTGTGGTGATACTAACCTCTTTTTTTTAAACGAGACCCAACATTTTTTTTTTTAATGGAAATCGTAATTTGTATGATATTTTTTAAAACTGTTATATAATAATATCTACATCGCGATTTGAGCGATTAGTTTTCGAGTCATTAAACTTTGGGTACCAAGGATAAACACTAAATCCATTATTATAATTTATATTTTATGTCTATAAGGACAAGCATCCTTTGTATATACATTTAGTATCTTAGAAACTACTCAATTGAATTTTGAATTCGATATAATATAATAGTTTTCAAAAAATTAAAATGCCCAACAATTTACAATAAAAAAGGTTGGTCATCATTTGAAAAAAAGTTTGTATCGACATAGGACACTCCTTAAATGATTTAAAAAAAATCTCTACAATTGAAAATAATATGGTCCTTAAGTGTACTTAAAAGTTCAAAAAAAGTTCGAATTTGAATAAATTTATCATTAAAGGAACAATATGGGAGTGAAGCATGCTTGTTGAATCACTCTGTATAATATGCAATGGAAAGAAAGGGATGGCCCCGTTTATTTAAATGCAGTGTTTGTGGATTTTAAACTTAAAACAGATTATATATTTAGATTCCGGTAGAAGTTTTTTTAAAATATTCTCTTGATGCCATACAGGTAAGTATTAATGGACTCGGGGAAAAAATAAAAATGACATATTAAGTACATTGTTTCCTCGCTATTAAAATGACATTTCACCCCTTAAATAGAAAATTATCATAATATGCCGTAATAATATTTCACGGTCGAACAATGTTAAACGTGTATTATACATTAACGACTATAGCAAAATAAATTTCCCTAGAGTACAGAAATATAATACGTTTAATATTTAACCGGCTTTCAGTGAGCAATATATTAATAATTTCTTGGAAAACTCACGGTTATTTCTGAGGGGAATAAAGAAAAAAAAACATTGTTCGATTACAATAAAATATACGACGTATACATAATAGTAGTGCTTGTAATAACATAATATTAATATAATAATATCATAATGTCGTTTGTGCGACGAAAACGTGAAAACTGTTTCATCGACGAACCGAAGTCTTGTAGGTACGTATACAGTGCGCACAATTTCACTACGACGTACTGTAAGTTAATAATATTATAAAACTACGGTATACAATAGGTTTACATGGAGGTGTTCAATAGATTTGAGTCGTGTCATAGATATTATTAAAGAATGGATAGGCAATGGCTATTATAGTATTATTCAGTGGCGGATCCAGGGTTTAATTTTGGGAGGGGCATGGGGGGGGGGGAAAAGTACAAAAAGTTGAAAAATTGGCTACAAAATTGGCTAAACACAGTGTAAAACAAAGGAAAACTAACGGTTTTTTTTGGGGGGG
>NC_042494.1:126727128-126812639 GCF_005508785.2 Acyrthosiphon pisum
CCACTGGTATTATTGACAATTTAGAAAGAAGCGTGCCGAGATGGGAAAGAGAGAAAGACTATTTTCGTCATTGCCTCTCATTTTAGCAGAGGTCTTATCATAATATATAATTATACATAAACATATTTGTGATAAGACCTCAATATTTTCATGTCCGTTCCGGTATCACAAATGGCCTATCCATTCTATTATATATATGTGTGTCACGTGCATTGTTATAACGATGTACGAGAAGTATTATAATAATATTATGTGTATAATATTGCCACGACTAAGATATAGTATACCAAGATATAGTGCACTAAGATGTACTATACTGACAGTCTTGTAAAGTATTTGAGTGATATTGTAATTTAAATACTTTTTAAATTAAGTTTATGAAAAGTAGGTAGGTATTTTAAATACTGCCTTGGATAAATATGTTTGAAAATCTAATACTTTCGTTTAATACTTTATCGTCTTTATTTCAATATAATATCATACATTTTTTTTCTAATCAGAAGTAAAATCATTGAAATTTTGAAATTTAATATTTGACAATGCCTTCTAAAATAAACGCGAAAGGTAAACACTATTTCTTATTATTTTCGTCGAAGCTTGTATTAGTATATATTGTGAGATGAAGCTTGAATTTAAAACTACAATTTAACGGCTACGGTATACAGGTTTGATGTACATATTTACATGTGTGCATATGTCATATATCTATAAATATTAGGTACTCTAAGGAAGAAATATAAAAATCAATAAATGAAAATAATACAATACATTGACACAGCGGCGGATGGCATTGCACGAATTTATACTAGCAAGTAAGTAAGTAATATTTTTCTCGTAAAAGCAGTAGTATAGTAACTAAAATATTCAGTATTGATAGTAAAATGAAAATAATATGTTTAGATAAGTACTGATTCGTATATTATTTTGTTCTTGAAAGATTGTTGACAAAAGTACATGAAATACTGTATGAATACTTTTTAAGTTGATGTATTTGAATCTCTATTCAAAAACAAAATACGATAAGTATATTTTTACAAGACTGTATAATATACTGAGTCATACTTAGTACAATATCCTAGTTCGTAAAATATACATCAAATGATTCCGATATGGAGACCGCACGTGATATTCAACTAAAAAATTATACAACTATAATGGGTAAAAAATTTCGATTTTCGGGAGTCGGACTTCTCACGACGGCTTCTTGAAGTTCTCTACGTGTTTCTTGTGCTCCTCACTTTTCGTTCTATATACGGTCGATCGTCGTCTACGGCCGTTTTCAACACGACACGGGTACCACCACCACGGTACACAATAATATATATATATCTAACGGTTTAGACCGCAGTCGTAGTCGTGCGTGCGTGAGTATACGAGTTTTGGTGAATCGTGCACGCGGGTGTGTGTATGGGTGTGTGTGAGCGTGGGTGTGTGTGTGTGGGTGTGTGGTATTTGCGGTTCTGTGATTTACCAGTGCTACTATGGTGGTACTGGCGGAGGTAGACGTGTTCCACGGTGTCCCTTCGACCGTCTGCGTCGTCTTCTCGGTCGAACAAAGTGCGACGTTTGCCGAGGCAGTGGCGGCGGTGGCGGTGGCGGTGGTGGTAGTGGTGGTGGTGGTGGAGGCAGTGGAGGCAGTGGACGTCGTTACCGCAGCGGACGGAGCACCGGCGTCGGCGGCAGCAGCTGCAGCGGCAGCAGCGGCGGCGGCGGCAGCGGCGGCGGCGGCGGTAGTGGCGGGGCCACTCCTGGTAATTAGTTCGTCGCTGAAAGCCACTACGACGCTCCGTCTCCTTGACACGATTCCGCCGTTGCTGGATGTCGACCCCGGACTTAGGAGGTTCCCGCTCTAGAAAAGGAGCAACGGTGGGAAAAAATTAAAAAGAAAAAAAAAACCCTAATTTTTCATTCGGGTCAAGTGCGTGTGTCGCCCGCCACCACACCCTCCCCTCCCATGCTTCTAAGGGTCGAGGGGCGTTGCAGGGAAACACATAAATAATTACATACACACACACGCAATATAATATTATATATATGTGTGTGCGATTCGTACGCCAGTGCCCATCAAACCCCGTCACTGTCGTCGTATATATTATTGTTGTGTAATATATTATATTGTATGCAAAACTACCACCGACACACGTCACTCACTCTCTCTGTCTCTCTCTCTGTCTCTCTCTCTCTCTCTCTCTCTCTCCCACACACACACACGCAATTATTATTTCGGTCCACTTAAGTATTATACGATTGTAGGAAAATGGTTTTTACAATTTTAAAGCTTGTACCTACTACACCTACTTACTGTTATAATGATATTATGTTATCGCGTATTCTATTGTGTAGACAGTATAGATACATGTATAGTACCTATATAATATATACGTGTGTATTCAAACTCCTTATACTTGAATAATTAAAAGGTGTTTAAATAAAATATTTACAGTAAGAATTTCTGGTTACATATATTATTTAATTGACATGCACTTGAGAGGAAACCTCCCCTTGGAGCCAATCCTATAGGTATAAAATAAATTAAAAAAAAAAAAATAACTCAATATTTGTCAATACTTACTAGTCACCGGTCTATGCGAGCTCTTCGGGACCAAAATTTGTCAACATAGGCGAGTGTTTTTTTGGTAAAATATATTTTATATATTTATGACGTTATGATATGAAAATATTTTTTTTTAAATCGAGTCACGACAGCCAACTACTAACGACATCCCCGTGGAGTTAAAGTATGTCCTCGGGTTTTTAGTATATCTATCTTATATTTTTAAATTTAAAACTACAATACATCAAGTATTTAAAGTGTATTTGAATCAAAAAAAATTGTATTTATACATTATATAATTCAAAAATATGCCGATATTTATTATGATGTGTTTAATCTTGTCATAATTTACGTGCGGTTCATGCGACAATACTACATAATAATAATAATATATAACGACCGACTAGACGTGACGACTACAACTGTATAATATAGTGATGTTATTAATAATTAATAATAATAATAATAATATTATATCAATACTCTGTTTTAACTACGTTTTAAGATTTTCTACGCAAACAGCGTTTATACCTATGCCGTGTCCATTATAGCTGTTAGAATATTAATGTTTTGTGCAAGTACGGCTATTATAGTCATCATCGGTACTAAAAGACATCTATCGATGGCGTCGCGGAGTTGGTTAAAAAAAAAAAAAAATAATAATAAAAATGGAAAAGAAATCCGGTCGCAAAATCATAATAATAATATATTTTTTTACGTACGATCCGTTTTTTAAACGTCATATTATTATAATAATAATATTGTATACGTAAAATGATAATCGGTTATAATATATGTTTTTTACGAACGTGACGCGTCGTTATCAATTATTATTATTATTATTATTATTATCGCCGTCGTCATCATCGATGTTGATAAATTGTGAGCATTATTGGAAAATTGTGAGCGTTATCGGAAAATCGATGTGACGCGATCGTTTTCACTGCCATTCGTTTGCAAATGTATGTTATTTATCGAGTATAATATAATATATTCGGACGTTTAACGCGATACAAAAGAACACAATCTCTAGAAACGTATCGAAATGGCCGACTAAAGTATATGGATTTTGTTTTATTAGTTTTACATAAGTTACGAAACGTAAACGATTATGTACCACAATAAAATATATTACACGCGAGCCATTCGAATTTTGAAAACTTTGTCGCAAATAAATTTCAAATTATTAGTACGAGTTCAGGTTCAATGAGTTGTGGGTCGATGCCTAAAATAGAGAGTCTCAATAGCGTTCGCGTCGTTATTAATAACAATATCATAGTTTATTAAATATTATTGATATTTAATTATTATTCTAGCAGGTATCTAACGTTTAATGCACCGTAATAATTAACTCCGAGGCGCCCATAAAATGATAGTGATACGATAAAAGATAAAAATAATAATAATATTTATTATTGTTATTAAAAAAAAAGGATGCAATTAAAAATATTTAATAATTAATAATATATAGCAGTAAGTTTATTATACGTTATAATTACGTTTCATTACTTACCGAATCGATTTGAGCGTTATCCATAAACCGGAGCATCGGCTGAGACGATTCTTCATCACCGTTTCTTGCTCCATTTCCGTACTTATTGTCGTTCGTTTCTACAAAATTAACTGTTTTTATGCTTCTATTAATATTGTCCGACAATGTTTGGAAAAAAAAAACTTAAAATTGATTTATTATTAAACCTTTTTTTTTTTGGGGGGGTTTCACATAAGTTTGTCAGTTTCTGAGTTAACGTGTTGGGTCTCAAGAGACAAATTGGTCGGGTGTGAAACTTTCGTATATTAATCAACGTTCGTATGGAACAACTTTATTTATAACGTTTTGCTCATTTAAGTCTGGCTAAAAGTTTGATCATTCTATACGGTACCTATAATAATGTTTCTTTTTTTTAATATCGAAGTATTATCCGAGCATGTGTTGTAGCATACAAAAACATTTAAACACGAAAGTAATATTTATGAAAGGATTTTAGAAATTCTAAAACAATAAAAACTGATCCGTCCGAAAAATGATAGAAATAATATTTTATATTTTGCAACGCCACAGTTTAATTCTTGTTTTTAACGTTCTATTATTATGTGGGCTAAATTATATTTTTTAGATGAACTTATTGTAGCTACGTATTTATTGTGAGATGATGTTAATTTTTATAAGTATATTCATTTGTTTAATTCTAGACGGTTAAAGTGTTATTTTCTTCTGAGTTTTCATGTATTTCATTTCTACTTGAATAATTTTATCGGTATACAAAAATATAACGGCATAGTAAGATAATCCGAAAAAAATAAGACCCTTTTTACTTTTATCAAACGAATTTCTTTTTATTTAGCAAAGTTTTAAATATTGTATATAATTTCTCATAACAATCTTATCTCTCGGAATCTCACCATATGTTATATTCTGATTTAATTTAAGTGTTTATAATATTGAACGGTGTTGTACCAAGGCTAAAATATGTATGATTGATTCATATATTTTAATGTTATCCATGTCTAAGTAATGGACATGATTTAATTAACTCGGAAACATAAGGAAACTATTAGGAAAAATCAATTTAATTTCGTATTATTTTAGGGAAATACGGTGGCGACCACTCCTCCTTGTTTATCGTATTTTTCTTTGAAATTCAATTACGTGAAAAACACTTTTACATTTTTTTCCGACGGCACTGCGGTACAACGGCGGTTCGTACGTATTGTCTGCTGATCAGAATTTATAGAAGAAAAAAAATACACCTTTTGGAATATTTTGTAGCCAACAAAAAACTATATTGTTGAAACAAGAGAAACACAAAAAAAAAAATGAATGGGATTAGATTTTGAAAAAAATGTTGAAAACAACCCTTGTTCGTATTATTATTGTTATTATTTTCTAGCGTTATTTTTTTACCAGATGATTATATTTATTATGCCAATAGTGAGTGTAATTTTTTCGATATAATATACGAAGGTGATAATTTTAGTGTGATCGGTCATAAACTTGTGCGACTGACGAAATATTGACGGCGAAATGTGAATACGACGGGAACTGATAGGGCTGGATCGCGGGCAAATACCGAATTTATGAAGGCTCGTCGACTTTGCGCGTCCATTATCGCCGTGCCGTTGTTATTACCATTGGTATACATCGTGGGTAACCACTACCCGTGTATACGTCCTACTATTTATTATTATCGTTGTTATCGTTCATATCGCCAGAGACGACGTCGCGTCTTCTTTTTTCCCTTACCGTTTTTGTCGTTGTTATTAGTGTTGAGCGATAGGAGCGCGACGGTGGTGGCGCTCTGCCGCTGCGCCTTCTCCTCCCTTTCGGTCTGCCGTCGCAGCATCCAAACCCGATACTTTTTGATCAGTTTCCGCTTGCCTCGCCTCCACAGATGAGCGACGTACCTGTCACACGCACACACAAAGTGACATTTTTAGATCATTAATATTCGCACGCGGGCTGCGAACGAGATGGGCGGGAACGGTGTCCCGGAAGCGGGCAGACGCGATAGTTGTGGGTGGGTGAGTGGGTTATGCGTTTTGGTTGGGCGACGGGTGTAGTCGGGGTAGAGGGGCAGGGCGGCTGGGTGAAAGGGTAGTAATCGACGACGGTGGAGGGCTGCAGTGATCAACGGTGGAGGGTGGTGATCAGACGTGCGAGCGGGAGGGATCGACGGTGTCGTCGTCCTAAGCGGAGAATAACGCTGGCGGTGGCTGAGGTTGTAACGGTGGCGAGGGCGGTCGGGAGGTGAAATGTAAATTAATGAATTGCTCTCGCAACTGGTGTGGCTCTCTCTCCACCATCTCGTCCTTACACTGGTGTAATGTATACTGAGAGCCTAACCACCGACGCACACGGCGCTTACAATAATAATAATAATAATAATAATAATAATAATAATAACCAATATTATAGTAAATATTATTTCTGCCATTCGCATATAAATATTAGTGTACATATACTACACCTGCGAACTCGTGGCGTGTTTCGTTTCTTATATTTAAGCCACCACCCGTTCAGTTCAGTGTGAGATCCGCGAATATGTATACTTTTAATCTAATATATTATAATAATAACGCGACCGGGAAAACGTAATTATTTGGGTATTTATAGTAGTTAATAGTTTTTGTTTTTTTTTTTTCAAAACTTGCAGACTTCAAAACTTTGTTTAAACAGATTACT
This sequence comes from Acyrthosiphon pisum, assembly GCF_005508785.2. Taxonomy (NCBI): domain Eukaryota; kingdom Metazoa; phylum Arthropoda; class Insecta; order Hemiptera; family Aphididae; genus Acyrthosiphon; species Acyrthosiphon pisum. Next base: position 126,733,866 of record NC_042494.1, read on the forward strand.
ATAAACCACATCAACTACTTAAAGGATATGCAATTAAACAGATTGTCACGTATATCATGCTAACGAGACTAAGTTTTATTTAATTATTTTTATTTAATATTTTAAATATTACAAGTTCTATTTAATATGGTTATATAGGGACGTGAAGGTGCTCTCTTACAATCTTCTTTGGAATAAGTCTGAGAAAAAGTGTATTTTTACCAGAAATTGTACGAATATGCGTTTTCGTCTTCATTCTTTGAAACGTGCATTAATTCACTTATCGCAAATAGGTGCTATAGAATGAAGTTGCAAACTAACATAATATTGTTAGACTTAATGTTTACGTCCAAAGTTGTAAACTCATAGTTTTGCCTAAAATATACAAACCAAAACTATTCGTGTGCCTATGTATAACTATATAATATAAATTAATGTGAATCGCGACATTATATATTAATATGTAAATAAATTTGATTAAAAAAATTATTTTTGGATGACTCTCAAAGCCATCCTTGAAAAATTAGATATTCAAAAAACTAAAAACTACGATACCTATAATAATATTATTATACTTGAACCTTTATCGATAGGTATCTATACTATAATACTATATACTATAATGTTATTATATAACGCTATATGCTCGTGACAACCGCCTATGTATTATGTTTTATACTGTTGGCGTTCAAACAATAGATTTCAATAACAACAAAAACCTATACTATTACATTGTAGGTACGTCTACAATATTTTGTTCGCGTACAAGCCTTTGTAACATTGTGTAATACACTGCCGCATATTATTATTATAACATGTTTTTTATACGACCATTTTGCAAATATTAATTACGCGGGCTTACGCGTATCATACTGTTCAAAATATACCTATACTTGTACGATCATATTCAATATATGTATCACAACTATAAAAGAATCAACGAGATTTCAAACGTGAGACAACAACCACGACCGGATAAGAGTTTTTTATCCGTACAATACAATTATGGATGCAGCTTTTTTTTTTTTTTTTTATTAAACTCGATTCAAGTTGTACAATAATAATGTACTGTGGACTTTTTTTGAGACCAATGCATCAAACTAAGGCATAATTCAGAGGAACATCGGTATCTCGAGCTCCTGCAGTATCTCGAAGTATCTGTACATCGAAATGGTTTTTCAGTCCCGATGATCATTCATTCACATATTTTTTTTAAATTATCACGCGGTAACTCGAAGGTTCGACACGTCAAATTTGTTTTTTTTTTTTTGGTCCCTCGATACTTCCAGATACCCTGAAGTTCCACTGTATTATATTGCATATTATTATATTATATTTTCTACCACTCTCCTCTGTTACCGACTAGTCGCTTTTCCTCGGCGTCGAGCTTAATAGTTCATCGTTAGAAATAATTTGTTTAATAAATAAAGTTCTCGGTCGATTTCCCAAAGGTAAATTTCCACTACTTTTATTTTACAAATGAGTTCATTTTTAACCAAACTTCCATTGCGTGTTTTATCGTGTTATTCTAAGACCTAAGTGTCGCTCAACGTGTTAATTTATTTCATCGAGTATGCAGAATATTTACCTACTGAGTTATTATTTTAACATAATACACTCATTAATTTAAAAAACGGTTCTTTTTACAAAATACTTTTTTTTACATAATTTAAATTCATTACCTATACCCACCAAACTACATTAAAAAAATATATATATTTTGTTGATTATTTTTCATCGTAACTAATATTGTTTTAATTTTTACTTTGTTGAACAAAATTATACATTTTTAGTTTTCTATTTCGAAGCAGAATATTTTTCTGAATATTTTGATACATAAAAATGTATTTGACTTTGAACATATTTTGAATTAGGTGTAACTTTATAAGTATTTAAATTGAACATTGAAGTAAACAATGGAAATCGTTGTTTTTGATTGCCTTCAATTTATGTAAAAACATATTTTCAAAAACGTTAATAGCATATAATAGTATATATATTATGATTATATGAAATGACAAATAATTTACATTAAAACAATCCCTCTGTTTAAAAATATTTAATAGTACATGTTATAAAAATACCAATTATTCGAGACTATTATTTAAAAAAAAAATTGTTTAAAAGTAAATAAATAATATGTAGGTGTTTGTTATCTTCCAATTACCTAGGTATTGTAAAATGCAACCACTACCAACTATTGATAATATTGACCCATCTGTTCGTTGTATGCTGAAATATTCTGTTTATTTAGAATATAATATTAAAAATGCCGAATTATATGTTTTCTACAAGATACGCAGGCATAATCTATTCGATTATTTATATTTATTTATCATTTTATTCATGATAGGTAGTCGTGAATAAAATGAATCATAGACTCGGTAAAAATACGTTTTGAAATATTATACATTTTCGTTCGACTTTATAAATCATAAACTATTTAATAATTTATTGACGCTTATCTTATTCTAAAGTTTTTTGTTGTATACGATATTCAGAATACTTGAATTTTTTCCACACATTTTGCATTTTGCATTTATCATATTTTGTTATAATAGGGTTTTTTTATTCGTTGCGTTTTACAGAATCTGTAAATAATATTATAATATTATTATACCTATGTAAAAAATAAAAATATATAAATCTGAACTTTATTTTTATTTATAAAACAAATAATTAAGAACTTTCATTCTTTCATAGTTATTATTATTATAATAAAATGGTTGAGCACTCCTAGGTTCAACTTATATAAAACGAATTTGTTTATCGTTATATATACTGCTCGGTAGGCACATTTTCTGAAAATATAAATATTGGTTTTTCTATATTGTATACTACTATTGGTTTGAGATCTTTCTGAAAATGTAATAATTCACCAGCGTAGAAGAAACCCTTAACAATTTTCTTAGCGTGACTTTTATTCAACATTTATAACGACCCGTGCAGAAGTTTAATACAATTTTCAGGAGTGAAAAAACTGCATTAATATACCAATGGGAATTGTTCGATGGGAAATACTCAATATTATGATTTACCTATACCACTTATACCTATACCCACATCGATAGAATTACCAAAATAAAACCATAGAAGTACAAAAAAATAATACGTTTTCACAATTCAACAAAAAAGACACACATTAATTGTAAGTAAATATTGTTGTCGTTGTTATTATTTTTCGACAAAGCACTACGACTACGTCTCTCAGGAGAGTAATATATTATGTATGTGACAATTTAGAATATATATTATTTCTGTTGACAATTATTATTATTGTTATTACTTATTTCGTTTTACATATTACGCATATAATATATTATTTGTATGTTGTTAAAAATGTACAAACAAGTACACAAGTTATTTATTTTTTTACTTTTATATTTGAGCAAAAACTTGTATTCGTATTGCTATTGTGTGTCCGACTGTCCAAGCTTCATCCCTATATTTTTTGCCTCGAGTATTTTCTTATAGAAGTAAATAATATGAAAACTATTATAAACTAGGATTTGATTCTTTAGAATGAATAGGAATATTTTTTTTTTACCTCGGCTCTTTATTTTTCCCTAATGTAATTATTTGAGGTCAAGCAGATTACATTGATTTGACTTTCATTAAAACGATTTCAAAGAAGGTATTATAATAAATTGTAAGCCCATATATTTTATTTACTTATTTTCTCTATATTATATCAATCATCTGACATCTTGTACAACACTGATAATTTTGTCAATTTTGCGATAAATCTGATAATTTATTTTCTCTTAATTCATTTGTGTTTTTTAGTTTAATCTGTGTACAATTATAGATATCATAACTGCTGAAATCTAATAATTGGTATTAATATTTTCTTTTACGTCTTCATTTTAAATAACTGCACTTGAATTTTTATTATCTAAATGTTATAATATTATCAATTACCAACATTTCAATAATAAAATACCAATTTATATATTATTGATAAACAGCTGTTTAATAATAAAAAAAAACTTAAGTAAAATTATGAAAACAATAATTATTGGCATTTAAACGGTGTAAAAGAAAACAATTTATTTCACTATAGTTATCTATGCGTCCAGTGCTGTTATCGGAATAATTACATAGGTACTATATGATTGTCAGCGTCATTTAGGCTTTTTTTTCATATAGTCAAATCCGCTTAATTGGGACACATCGGGCGGTGACCCATTAGTCCCCATTATCCCAACTGTCCCGATTAACCGAAGAATTTTACATATAATACTTTCATTCGGGACTGTCATTAATGTCCCCATTAAGCAGGTGTCCCCTTTAAGTGGCGTCCCCTTTAAGCGGATTCTACTGTATTAAACAAAACAATTTCTATCAAGCATGAATCTCAAATCAACTAAAATATAAGACATATTACTGTACTTAAACCTTAGACTTAAACATTTAAAACACATATTTAATATCTCAGAATGGCAAAATAATCTCATTAGAAAGTAATTAAACATCGTAAATGGAATGCGTTCCCCGCACAAATCGATCAAATTCTAATAATAATTAATGACCGTAAATTCTCACGAGTAAATCGGATTTATTTCGATTTTAATTCAACAGAAATTTGAATCAAAACAAATAATTAATAGGGCTGTCCGGCTGTGGACGATTTGCAAGCATTTGCCAACAAACACAATGATATTGTAAATTTTATTTGCTGCAATTGTGAGTGTGTTTTAAATTTGTAATAGATACAATTAATGTTTAATCACAAAGGAAATATCGTTTAAAATATATTGTCCTCTGAATTAACATCACACCCATTAAGTTCATCCTCCTGTGACATTCGTTGTATCCTGTTCGTATGTATTACACTTTACCTATAATAACACTTCTATGCGTATTTAAGCGAAAGAAAAGTTCAAGCCAGGTAATTCTAGATAATTCTCATTCATTAGAGCGTTGCACGCCGATAAACGTGTTACGTGTTTACCTTAAAGATTAGTGTTTATTTGGCTACATTATATTCTTGAATAACCATTAGACCCGAATACAAAATTATGTTAATAATGCGCCAACACGTAATTTTACTGCACAGATGCGTATCTAAGACTGTCCTATTACACTTTTTATCCCTTATTAAGCAAGTAAAATTATGTAATGAGGACTTTCACGAAAGTTTTTCAACACATTTTGATACTTCTCGACTTCAGCTAGAGATGTATAATTTAAATATTTTCTTTTATAGGGTACCCATGCATTTATACGTGAGCTAACAATTAATGTGTATTCAAGTTATTTTTAATACAATAAATTCATATGAAATATAGTCTCTGTTTGTTTTTGTTTGGTTAGCTATTATGACTATTATGCCCTTTGTAAACTTCTCAGATAAAGGTTCGAAAATACACTTCAACTACACTTTAATTGAACCAAAACATCTAGGTCACCGTTCGATTGCCCCGCCACGACTAGTATACTCCGTGGGCATACTTTATTTCCGATTTCCAAATCGTTTAACTGATTGCTTAACAGCTGCTGGCCTACGACACGACTACGGTAAATTGTATTTTAAGTTGAATTCGACATAGTCCGTTATATATACAAACCTATCGGCCGATGCGGAAAAATTAAATTAACATTTTATATTTTTAACCAAATATTGTCATCAGACACATGTTTGCGTTCCTATATATTATGTAGCTGTATAATACCTAGGCGATCGATAAAATTACGAAGATTCTAAATCACGTATAAAAAATTTTTTTTTTTCGACAAACATTGGCGGGTAGTGGGTACAATATTAACCACAAGACAAAATGTTTAATACATTTTTTTAATAAATAGACTATATAGAATTTGGACATTAGGTATATTCTAGGACAGAAGTCGCCAACCAGTCAATCATTAGAGGAATATTGGTCGGTCTTATTAAAAATTAATTATTCCAAGACTTGAACACACTTTTACTAGCGAAGAAAAACTTAAAATTTTCCGAATTCCGATGGAGAAACAATGAAAAAAGAATATTATTGTATAACTTATTACTGTGCTGCGTGTAATAAATAATAATATAAATAATATACTATATTATAGTATACCGAAACAAATAGTAGTCGACCACCTGAAGATACTTGACATTTTTAATGTGGCTCACTTGTTGGAAAAGGTTGTCGACTCTCCTCTGCATTTCTAGGCGATTCGGACTAGCTAGGTAGGTATGTTTAAACAGCTGATTTAGATTTGAACGACTGTGACAAATGTTCGTGTAAATAGCTTTGAAAAGAGTGCTGTTTATTTTGGTCATGGTCCATTCGTTAGTAAACAGCAAGCTTCCAATAAAACGTTTACTTACTCGGCTCTCGCAACGGATAAAGTTCAAAAGAAAACTTTTGTGGTATGCATTACTTGGAAGTTACCGTAACGTTTTATTGGGTCAATTTAGAATGCAATATAGTACACAACATAGTTCGCGGTAACGGTGCAGGCTTTCGTCGGTTTGCCATTCTCTCGACCGATGTTTGACGAACGGTTTCACATTTATTATATATTATTATGAATGACTGTATCATGATTTATTTATCATCATCGTCGTTCGACTGGCAAACGTGTCAACTATATAGTATATTTAAAATGTTTGCATAATAGTGTCCCGAAAAGATCCGTTTTGAGATTTACACCGCCACATTTATTTCTAAAACCGTTAGTGAAATAACTTGACGTGTTTGTTCAAAGAAAAAAAATATGAAAGCAGCCGCATAGCTTCCCATCAATGGAAAAACGACGTTTGAATTCTTATCTGTAGAAATCTTACGGAAGCGGAAGAAACTAATTTGTAGATAATTATAATAACAATATGTACGTAGTCAGGTATATGCGTAGGTATACAATGGTCGGTTTATTCCTTTGTCGACCGTGAATCGATATTTAATATAAGAAATATTACCAATGATTTGGATGGGTAGGTAACGGAATAAAATAAAAAGATTAAATTATAATTTTTTTTTTTTATTTTATCAATGATATAAAATATACAAAATATACACTTAAATATTGATCTAATATTGTTTCGCGCATTCCGATGTTTCAAAAACTTTTACCTCACAAAAAAGTTTTATTAAAAGCTATATTAAGTAGATAGTATTAGAAACTTGGTACTATATATATTTTTATTTTTATTTTAACAGCTTCAGGGTGCCTTCAAAGTAATAAATAACAGTAGACTTAATAATATTTATGAATATATATATATATATATATATATATATATATATACCTATGTGAATTTGAATAAAAAGTTTGATTTAATTTATTTTTACAATTTTGATTATTCGATGAGTACAATTTTCAATCAGTAAACTTTAGGAACTATACAAATATCAACCGTTTCCAATAAATATAATATACAAGAAATAAACATAAAAATTAAAGATTTTGGCTGTTTGATTATGTACAATAGATAATTTATTGATATAGTTAAAACAATAATATTTAATTACTAGGTAGATAATACATATGTAGAACTATCTTTTATTTTGTACCTAGTTAAAAATATATAAATGTTTAATATTAATATAACTCACTTAGATTTGATATTTTATCAGAAGGTTTCTCATACTTTTTTCTTGCACAAACCTAACATTTAAAAAAATTAACCACACCATTTTTTTCAAGTTTCCAGTTCAAATTGGATATTTAAATGAAAAGAGCAATTTTTTATTTTGTTATGTTTTGTACAATATTATAAAACAGATTCGTTATATTTTATAATTTTATTTGAAATCCTTTTATCTAATATAGGCCATGGAGTGGTGTTAAAAATATCTAGAAACAAAAAATAAAATAAATAACCATTACCATTCAACATTCTCCAGATAATTAATTAATTTTTTTAAATTTTAGCCAAATCCCGTGTTTTGGCATCAATGTGATAGTCTTGTGAGAATATTTTAGAGGAACTTCTGTTTTTTCACATGGAAATACTTCAAATTTAGTTAGCATTTCAACCATAGCCAATTTCATTTCCACCTCTGCAAAACGTTTTCCTAGAAATTTAAAAAATATATAGATTTATTGCATTTAAATTTTTACTATAAAAATATACCTACTTACCTATACAAATTCGAGGTCCATCACCAAATGGCATATAAGTACCATTTGGCCGTTTAGCTTTTTCTTCAGTCGAAAATCTTTCAGGAATAAAATTTTCAGGTTCCGGGTAATATTTACTATCGTGATGAATTGCATAAACTGGAATTATTACTTTTTGGTCCTTTTCAATTGTTAATGAATCGTTGGGTAATCGATATGTTTGTAATGCTTTTCTCATCAAAAAAACTAGCGGAGGATACTTGCGGAGTGTTTCTAAAAAATATTATTCAAATTATTTAAAAATATTATTAACCCAATTATTTGCTTAACTATCAAAAAAATTGCAATTTCAATTTTCAAAAAAAATAATAAAATATGTCGAAATTAAATTTGATAAATTTTATTGTTTCACAAATAATACCAATTAGTGTGAATATTTGTTTTGATAAAATATCAAAATAATAAGATTAATGAGCAAGAACTGAAGAGGGAAATAATGATTATAAACTTAATGTTAATAAGCAGTAAATTGAATGGTTATAACCTGAATTTACAATTAAATAAAAACATTTTATCTCATTAATGGGTTTACAACTATTTAATATTAAGAAATAGGTAGTAATATAAAAAAAAAATTACCTGCAAGAACCATATCCAAGTAATGAAGTTCCATCAAAAATTCATGATTAATTTGTCCGTCATTTTTCGACAGTTTTAGTTGAATCTCTTCACGTACTCTGTCTTGAATAGATTTATTTAATGCCAATTCGTACAAACAATAACTTATAGCCGAAGATACAGTTTCAAAACCAGCAGCAAACATTATAAAAGCATTTGCTACGATTTGTGATTCAGTAAATTTTTCTAAAACAATTTTTTTAAATTTATATTACAATCAATCGGGTTTTTTTTTATTTTAATAACTTAAATGTAAAGTATCTCACCATGTTTAGGTAAATCTGTATTCAAAACTAAATCATTTCTGGCTTGCATTAAACAATGAACTAAGTCATTTCTGACTATTTTATTTTCATGTCTATACTTCATTGTTTCTTTAAACGCCGCGTGGAAAAAGTCAGTCGCGTCCTTTGGAAAATCTTTCACTCTTACGACTTTCACAAGTACAGGACTAATCAACATACACATTTCTCTGAAAAGTTGCCTTAGCGAAGGTGCGAATATGGATTTGCCGTGTTTACGAAATGGGGATTCATCATCGTTTATGGCGTCCAACTTGAGCCCAAAAGCGCAAGTGCCGATGACGTCAGTCGAATACTTTCCCATGATGTCCCTTACTTCTATTTCGTCGCCGCTTTTCTTTAAATCGATGTCTATGTTTTTCATCAATTCTTCGCCACACTCTTTGATCTGATCGTACATTACCTTGAGCTTTCCCGACGTGAAAGCGGGTGTCAATTTGTTTCTTATTATTTTCCATTGGGGATTTTCCATGAGGAACAGGTTGTTCGACAACGGATTGGCCTTGAAGTCCACGGAAAAGCCACGGTTGGGGAAAGACGAGAAGTCTTTTATCAGCACGTCGTTGATTATTTCTGGATCGATAATCATTAAAATAGGTAACCTCATCTGGAACACTCCCGCGTATTTGTGACCGGCAAACTTGTGATAGAATTTGTTGTAAAAATCAATATGATGTTCTTTTCCCAAAGCTACATTCAAAAAGTTTCCAAACAACGGGACTGGTTTGATGTACGGCACGTTGAGATTTTCCCATTTCTTAAAGGTCGACACGCAGAAATAATAGACGATCGTGACTATTATCGTACACGGTGTGATGACATATATCCACCAATTGTCGGTGAACATGGTTCGAGATTGTTTGCGCGATGTACAACGAGCACGGTATACAGAGGTAAATAGACTCTGCTATACGTAGGTTTTCGGCACTAATGTAGTACCAACGAGGAGGGAACATATATACCGAAGGCTGTCTTCGAGTAGATACGTTGTTATTATGATTGTCGTGTTCGGAGGGGATTTCCGGTTTCGCTATCATGGTTACATGTTATTATCTGACGTCAGTACCAAATTACCGATGTAGTCCAGAACATAAACATAACATTATGTGAAAGGTTATTTTAACACTCGAGTATAAGTTGTAACTATAGTTTAGAATTTTAACTGCCATTTTTGAGTTCAAATTTGTATAACTTTAATTTTTTTAGGCAACTTTGATTTAAATTTTTTTTTTTGTACTTAATAAATTGACTTACTGAAAGTGAACAAAAATAATTTTGATTTAAGCATGTTGTACTTATAATATTTTTTTAACATTCTATTAATTATTATAAGTAAAAATAATGTAAATGTCCTTTACTTACGACACCACACCTGAGTTTAAAAAAACAACATACGAATTCACACGGAACTTTTGTAGAATAGTAGGAAGACTGTTAAAAAATATGATGAATACAACATATTGTATAGACGAAAAATCTAGCTCACTTTCAGTAAGTAAATTTTTAAGATTTTTAAGATTAAGAAAATCTTTATTAGTCAAAGGTGCTTACAACAATTAAAATAATTTCAATCTGTATTAAAAAATTTCCAAAAAAATTTTGTTGTGCATGCGTGGACAAATTAAAAAAAAAATAGGTGTAATATTATATTATTTAATATTACTAAGTCTTTTATGCAGTAAAAAAAAAACCCAAACAAAGTTCAAAGTCATGTGTTCGAAATATTTCGTTATACTTTTATCATTGAATACACTGTATAATATTCAAACAAACAATATTCAATACAAATTATTAATCGAAAACTGGTAAAACGACTATCCCGAGACATGAATCACGAATGACGTATATCTCTAAATATCTGCAGCGTAATAATATCACAGAAAAAATAACGGTTTAGTCAGACCTAAATAGACTAATGCAACATGGAGCGGTAAAAACATCATAACTAGATAAGCCATCATGTACATAAGTACGCAATGCAATTTTTAATGTACTGTCCGATAATGAACTGACTGTCTACAGTGATTAGTACGACGGCTCAATTATATTTAATAATATACTAATAGAATATATGTAATCGAAAACATGTTGATTGATGACAAATTAATTCTACTGAATGACATGTCTAGCTGTTGATTTCATTATTTAAAACGACAAAACATCGGCAGCTGATTTACATCTCACGAGGTCAATTATGGAAATATATCATCTACTTATTAGAAGGGGGACGTACTCGTTGAAGAACTCTCAAATTATCTTTTGCCGATATAAATAAAATTCGAAAATTGCCAATATTTAATTGAAAAGAAAAACAAATATATTGATAGAACATATCGTAGTTGGTTAATTAATTACGTATCACTCAATAATATCCATGCGCCTTATTTAAGACCTCCGTAGACTATAATGTCTTGTGTAGAATTGAATGCTTGAAGCCTAAAAATCTATTTAGTAACCTATTGTCGATAAAATCTTTTTTAAATTAATAAAAAAAAACTTGAAAATGTCATGATTGCTTTAATATCAGCTTAAAAATATTAAAGACACATAGGCATGATTATTTTTAATATGTATTTAAAGCTGAAATGTTGACAACATTAATTATCAAAGCCTTGAACATTTTCAAATTATTTTTCACAAATGTATAAAACTGTTTCTTATATAGGTATAGCTAACATAAGAAATTTGAATAGAATATTCCTACAGCCTATACAGGAATATTTCACGTTACCTTTATCGCTGAACACACTTTATATTTAAACTAACAATGTTCAATTCAAATTATTTATCGAAAACTGGTTAAAGATTGACCCGCATCTTCAAAAGAGCACACACAAAAAAAGTAATTGTCTTCAAATTATTATTAAATGCTAAATCATTGTAGTCAGAATTACTATACAATTACATAAAAATGATATTTAAAATAATATATAATTTAAAGAGATAATGGGTATCTAGAACAACAGCGTGACTATGACGTCCATGGGCCGGGCACGGTTTAATCACCTAAAACACGCGTGTTAAAGTTACTCGCTTTACACAAAGATTTACCAACCTACACATATTTTTTTTTTTTATGTTTGATTTATGTCGAATATGTGATTTTTTTGAGCTAAAGACGATAGAAGTATCAGAATTTCAATGTGACGCTTAGTTTTTTTTTTTTTTTTTAAATAATAAAAATACTAAAAGAGATATTTTCGTTAAGTACCTATATAAATTGTAGTTACATCGTGGCAGCGCGCCATTTATTTTAATTCACATATCATGTTAAAAAACGACTAAACACTTTAGAAAAAATTAGGTTCCATTAATGTTTTCATTACATAAAAATACACCACATATACGTACGATGATAATTAGGAAATCTACTTTAAAGATAGGTAAATTATTGTGTGAAACGAGTAACATTTATTCGTATATGACAGGCAATACGACTGCCGGTAATTATCGACGCGAGCTAGGCTCAATGACGTCACGCGTCTATTTTCGATTCCTCATCATAACTCATTGAATAATATTAGTAGAAACGTTATATCTAATCGAAACCTGTATAATTTTTCTTGGAACTGAACACATTTTTTAAAATTAAAAAAAACTTAATTAGGTAACATAATTTTTTACACATTGCGCAATTACACAATGTGGATAACTTTTCACGAAACCGACACGGATATTTGTCAGTACGGAACTTATCCCGTAATATATACAAATATATGATGAAACAAATAATACGTGTATAATTTGTATTGATATAGAAACAACTTACCAGTTATAGTTATTATATTAATTATACATTATAGAAAACAATTATGTTAATGTATGTTGCGAGTTATTAATGTAATAAAAAGTGATAAAAATAAACTTCATAAATAATAGACGATATTGTAAAGCTGAAAGCATGCAGTTTATTATTCGTTTGGACATGGGATAGTAATATTTTATATTATTCTGTAACTACGGCAGTGATGTTCGCGGAGTCTGATGGACCTCTATCCACATTTTTTCTAATTTTATAAATTTTTATAATAAAAACTTTTTTACTTAGTTAAAATTGCATGAAAATGCAATGCAATGAAAATGTAATTTCTCATTAATTGGTTTTATATCGGCTCAAAAATATTAAAGATACATAGGCACGATTAATGTTTATATGCATTTAAAGTTAAAATGTTGAAAACATTTATTAAAACCTCGACAATTTTCAAATTATTTTTCAGTTAGAAATTCATTAACTGTTTCTTTATTGTATAGCTTTATTGTATACCTAACCTAACCTAACCTAACCTAACCTAACCTAGTTAACAATAGACATTTTAATAGAATATTCCCCTCAAGTTTTTCTACCTTATGCAAAAAATTAGTTTAACGGAAAGTTACGTTATTTATAGCCGTGAGTTATTTTCGATTTTTATTGGGTTTTTAAATTATTAAATTCGATTACTTATACAAGTAGGTATGTACTAGAAGCCTAGGATGAAATAGAATCTTTTTCTTATGCAATGATTTATCCATTTACATTATACAGTTTGTTTTCCCTTATGAGTTTTGTTTACTCGTCCATAACTGACTTCATCAAGGCAAACTACTCACATAGGTACATAAACTATTTCGTTTCGAAGTGTATACTGTGGGCAAATTATAGTTTATCTTTGAAATACATAATTATGTCGAGAAAAAAATTCATATTTAATATTTTTATAATTCACATACAACAGTATTACATAACTTGTTATATTATATTTTTATTATAATTATTTATGCCCATGTGTGATGTGACATCACAAGTCCGCAATCGGCAAAAAGTCGCATTAAGTTCATTGTCCAACTTTGTCAAACCCTGGTTTGTTGAACCTTATGAGTTTTTATCATATATTTTGCCCTCGTCAATAACTTTTTTTTCTATTTAATATTATATTCTCGGAAAGTTATAAGTTATAACTATACTATAATTAATGTATTTTTTGTTATACCTTAAATTGTGATTTTTTAAATATTTTTACCTGAAAGCCAATTCATAGATATAATTGATGTACTTATCGGTTATCGCTACTACCTTTACGCGGCGTAATTTATGAAAAATTAACTAAAATTAATTATAAAAATTAAAAATGAACTATAACCTATATTCGCGATAACCGAATTGTTTATTTATTACCGAACAGTTGTGGCAGCCGGCAGGGTAAAGACACTGTGTGTATTGGCAAAATCGGGTGATTCTGGCCTTGAACACGGTCTCCGGGGGTACACGTTATCAACTAAATATTTCATATTAATATTATAAATTATTTAAAGTCGAATTATTGATATCAATTGAGTAGGTACCTGTTCAAAATATAGACATAATGTTAATTGAAACCTGTATGCAGTTCAGTAACACGTGTTAGAGTCGTATTATAGAAGTGTATTATTACAATATATAGTACTTTATAGTGGGCGTGTACGAGTATAAAGACGGCGGGGACTAGTGGTAGATGAACTTTATCTGGCCCGCAGACAAGACAATTATTGGCATAAATGCATAATTATTCGTATTGTAATACTTTAAAATTTGGTGTGTGACGTTAAAATATTTGATTATTTAACCCCCCCTCCCCTCTCCCTCCACCGCTATGGCACTATGCTATGTGCGTCTGCGTGAAAACATTTCTTAGTCAGTAAAATTCTCGTCGAGTGTTACTGCTGGGTAGCTACTCCCCTCACGCCTCCAAGTCAACTGTATAATCTAGCTCATATGCTCATTGTAAATTCTATTACAGATTGTATATTTTTCAAATAAATGTTAAAAAAAAAAAGTCAGTAAAATAACAGCTATAGTATAGCAAAAACTGAAATTACGCCATTGTATTTCCTGTTGTATACCATACAATAAAATAATAATATGTACCTACTATAAAATATTGAACTATTGGTCAGGGCCGTCAGGGTAGGTACATGTTCCGTGCAAGCATTTTAGTAAAATAGTGTAAAAAGTGTTTAGTCATAACGCTTACGAATATATAGCCATACTCAGTGAAAATCAATAACATTAATTTAAATGTTTCGGAAACAACATATTGGCTTTAGCATTGTTTTGAATTTCATAAAAAAATAACAAATTACATTCGAATTGATTTGAATAAAAATAATAATAAACAAAGTCAATACTCAATACAGTTATAATTTGCAAAAGTTTAGCTTAAATCGAAAATGTAGTGTTAAAAACCCGTTTTTAAATGTAATTTCTTCTAAAATCCTATATAAATTATCAAAATGGAAGGTTTTGAATATGTCACCTTTCGGCTTTTGACGATCAATATTTTGGTATTTATATAACCAAACACAAATATTATCATTCAAATTGGGATTTCCTTAAATTTATGTTTTCTCGTGGTGTTTTTACTGTTCAAATATCCGCATTAAATGAAATAAAAAAAGGTTAAACATTGTTGTATTATGTTTTATAATTTAACTAAACAAGATGGGATTAAAGCTAAAATACGATAACTCTATAAATTGGATAAATATGCACACCAAAATTAAATTAAAAACGTCGTCAATATATCTACTCTTAAATAAATATGATACCCGACTATTATTTACTTGTAAATTCGATTTTATTTTTAATTAATACCTATAATATAACATTAATAATAACTAATTTAATATAACACACAATAATATAAATATTTTAGCTTTTAAGTACTCTTTATACAACATTTTTAATTTCAAACAAAATTATGAACTTAAATACCTGTCATTACAATTTACAGGTTTTAACTTAATATGTGTACAGCTCAGGATAAGTAATGAAAATAAGTAGATTTTTGCAGAAACCCAAAAATTTAAAAAAAAAATGCATAATTTTTGTCATACATATTTAAAGTTCATATTCGGCGAAATTGGAAATTTAATTATAGAATCATGATTCTTATTCTGTTATGTTTTGTACAATATTATAAAAACAATTCATTAGGTATATTTTATATTTAATATTAGGCATGACATATTTTTTATTTAAAGCACAGATTGATGTTAAAATATCTAAAAACAAAAAATAAAATAAAAAATCATTCAATTTTCTTCGGTTCACGGTTAGATTAAATCCTAAGTGTTTTATATTATTCCATAATATAATATTAATATAATCTTTAGTCAATTAATTCTTTTAAACGTTAGCCAAATTCCATGTTTTGGTACCAATGTTATAACATTATTAGAATATTTTAGAGGAATATCCGTTTTGTCACATGGAAATACTTCAAATTTGGTTAACATTTCCACAAATGCCAATTTCATTTCCATCTCTGCGAAACGTTTTCCTAGAATTTTAAAAATATAAACATTTATTACGCATAAAAAGTTTCATTTAAAAATTGTACCTACCTATACAAATTCGAGGTCCATCACCAAATGGAAGATAAATACCATTTGGCCGCTTTGCTTTTTCTTCAGCCGAAAATCTTTCAGGAATAAAATTTTCAGGGTCCGTGAAATACTTATTATCGTAATGCAATGCATAAATTGGAATTATTATTTTTTGGCCCTTTTCAATAATTAATGAATCATTGGGTAATCGATATTTTTGTGATGCTTTTCTAAACAAAGCAACCAGTGGAGGATACTTTCGGAGTGTTTCTGAAATGTAATTTTTATATTGGTATTGTGTAGTGTTATGTAAATATTATTTTAGTTTATTTTAATCAATTATCAAATCTATAAAAAAAAAAATAGTTTTACATTTTTAAAAAATGTAATTTACATGATTTACACTATTAATTTGATGATTGATCAAAAATATTGCAATTTTCGTTTTAATAAATATAAAAAAATACATCAAAATAATACCAAGTGTCAATATTAGTTTTAATAAAATAAAAATAATAAGACTAATATAAATGAGCTGAGGCGGAAAATAGCCAATAGGTATTGGTTCTTTGACAGGGTGTTACCACTGGGTATCTTCCCTAATCATATTATTCACATCACTCTTACTTCACCTATCAAACCTACTTATTATACTAAGAAATGTATAGATTGTAGATTACTTCAAATAAATAAAAAAAAAAAAAAAAAAAAGGTATTGGTTCTATACATTATAGACTAAGTCTCAATAAACAGTTAATAAATAGTTAAATTAAAACAACGTTCTACTCCATTGATGATAGTAAAGTCTATTAATACAATGTATTAGTATTATAATAAGAAATTACCTGCTATAACCATATCCAAATAATTAAGATCCATCAAAAACTCGGGATTAATTTGTCCATCATTTTTGGACAATTTTAGTTGAATTTCTTTGCGTAGTCTGTCTTGAATAGATTTATTTAATGCTAATTCATATAAACAATAGCTTATAGTAGAAGATACAGTTTCAAAACCAGCAGCAAACATTCCAAAAGCATTTGCTACGATTTGTGATTCTGTAAATTTTTCTAAAACAAAATTTTAAAATTCTACACAATCGGTATTTTTAATTTATAAATGTTTAATGAAAATTAATATTTTACCATGGTTAGGTAAATCTGCATTCAAAACTAAATCATTTCTCGCTTGTATTAAACACTGGACAAAATCGTTTCTGACTATTTTATTTTCTAGTCTATACGTTATCGTTTCTTTAAATACCGCGTGAAAAAAGTCGGTCGCATCCGTCGGAAAATCCTTTACTCTTACGACTTTCAATAGTGCAGGGGTGACCATCAAACACAGTTCTCTGAAAAGCGACCTTAGTGAAGGTGTGAATATGGATTTGCCGTGTTTACGAAATGGGGATTCATCATCGTTTATGGCGTTCAACTTGAGCCCAAAAGCGCAAGTGCCGATGACGTCGGTCGAATACTTTCCCATGATGTCCCTTACTTCTATTTCTTTACCGTTTTTAATTAGTTCTATATCGATGGTTTTCATTAACTCATCACCGCACTCTTTGATCTGATCGTACATCGTCTTGAGTTTTCCCGACGTGAATGCGGGTGTCAATTTGTTTCTTATTATTTTCCATTGAGGATTTTCCATGAAGAACAAACCGTTCGATAACGGATTCGCCACGAAATCCGAGTAAATACCACGGTCGGGGAAAGAGGAAAAGTCTTTTATCAACATGTCGTTGATTATTTCTGGATCGCGAACCATTAGATAAGGCGTCCTCATCTGGTACAACCCTCCATATTTGTGAGCGGCGAACTCGTTATAGATCTTGCCGTAAAATTCCAACGGATGGTCTTTGCCCACAGCCACATTCAAAAAGTTTCCAAACAACGGAATCGGTTTAATGTAAGGCACGTTGAGCTTTTCCCATTTCTTAAACGTCGACACGCAGAAATAATACGCGATCGTAACTATTATTGTACATGGCGTAATGACATTTATCCACCAATTTGCGGTGAACATGGTTCGAGATTGTTTGTGCAACGTACAAGAAACACGGTACAGAGGTAAATCAACACTGCTATGTGGGCATTTAGTTTATAGGCACTTAGGTGGTTCGACGTCTTAGAATATGTTATCAATATAATGGCTGTCGTGTTTGGAGGGGTCTACCGGTTTCGCCCGTGATTATAATATATTCTAATTGTATGTTTACTAAATCACCGCTGTATTTCAGTCCACAATTAATACGTTTCAAATGACAAATGTAATTTTTATACATATACATTTTTATAAATATTTTTATACCTTGGTATAGTTGGTAGGAACCTACCTATACTAATGTAAGTATCTATAATTAATTCATTTTCAACAAGTTTTTCATCGGAATTATTTTTTATCAATATATTATATATAATTGTTTATTTACCGATGTGAAGTACTTAATGGATTTTCAAATAATCAATATTAAAAAAAAAAAAAAAGTGGGCAAGTGGATGTCGCTTTGCTGTACAGTAGATTACAAGTGGGTCACTGTATAATGGATGATATTAAATTTGAATTCAATGATATAAAATCATTGTATAAGAAAAACGATTCTGAGCGGAGACGGTATTAGACATAATATTATATAGTCTATGGTATTAAAAAAAAAGTTTACCTATAATAGGTACCTATAATAAATTCTAAATTAATCATATCACAATATCTATTAGGTACTTAAAACGTGTTATACATCAACAACAAACCGTGATACTATCATAGATATATAATATTATACTTTAGAAGTTTCAAGTATACAGACGAATAATATTATACAATCACAAAAAAATAACTAAAATAGTTATTCTAGGTTTTTAATAAGTAATTTCGTTCAAATTTGAACTTAAAATGACTATAAAAATAAACTGTGTAAATGTATTTTTTAGATTTTTTGGTAACAGAATTAATTACTTACGTGGAATATTGATTTAAATTTTTAGTTCTAAGATACAAAAGTTGAACATTTTATAAATTTTTAACTACAAAATAATTATTCAAATTTAAATTTGATAAATTTTGTCCAAATTCGATCTTTAAATCCTTAAAAAAAAAATTGTGCCTTTGTATTTTTAATATTTTTTAACTACTATTGTAACAATATATCAGGAGCCTTGTATTAATTTTTTACACTTTTTGGCCCAACAGATAAAACTTTATTGATATTTATAGAAAAAAATACTAAAAAAATTGAAAACTGACAATTACCGTAAACAGTTCAAAAAGAGTCAAATTATTTTCAAAATTTTATCGTATATAGAAAATGCTAATATAAACATTCTGGGAAATTTTCAAGTATCCACAGTCATACGTTTTTTAATTACAACAAAATGAGAAAATCGTTACGTGAGAAATCGAGTGAATATCAAATATTTTAAAAATATGAATTTCAAACGCTCATAAAAATTTAATTTGACTTGTTTGTAGACATTTTTTTTTAAAAAAGGTAGACAAACTTATGAGGAATCTTGTATTATATTTTTAAATCTTAGATTTAAAAAGAAAATTTTTCATGAATTTCTAACTAAAACTAATTTGCAAATTTTCGTCATTTTAACGTATTTTGTCAATATTTGAACTTTAGATGCTTATAAAAAAAAATTGTGACTATGGATTTTTAATTTTTTTCATCTGCCTTTGAAACAATATAATAGGAACCTTCTATTAAATTTTCAAGCTTTTTAACCAACAAATAAAATTTTACTGATATTTATAGAAAAAAAAACTAAAAAAAATGGAAACTGAAAATGTCCGTAAAGAGCTCAAAATAAGTCGAAATATTTGGAAAATTTTATGGTGTATAGAAAATGTTAATATAAACATTTAGTAAAACCAAAATCAATTTTCTCGAAAACAGATTTTGCGTATAAATTCCCGTTTTTCCTTAAATTTTCTTTTGTTTTTCACGGTGCTTTTGAAAACTACTGGAATATTTTCACTTTTGACTCCCCCAAAGTACCAATTATATTCACTTTCCTATCAGAAAAGATACTGTTGAAGAAAATCCAAGCTTTTTTACTTTCCTAAAAGGTGATGACAGACACCAAAAAAAAAAACACATCATTGTAAAATCAATACATTCATCGTTCCACTCAGAATCTAAAATAAGTTAAAAAATCATAAAAATAAACTTATACGACGATCTACTACTAAATAGTTTTGTAGATTCCATAGACTCAGTGATAGATACACATCTCGAGTCATATAAAAAGTATTCAAAGAATCAAAAAAAATATATTCAAATGAACAGTGTTCAATTCAACTTAATAGGTAGACGAAAACTGGTTAAATGGATCTAAGTCAAGGGACTAATGACGTATAACTTGAAAGATCTGCAGCGTAATAATATTATGATAAAAATAATCGTTTAATTATTACACCAGACTAATAACAATGTAATAAGATGGAGCAATATAAACATCTTCGCTATAAATTATAATACACATCTACAGAAGACAATTTTTAATGTACTGTCCGATAATTAACTGATGACTACCGACAGTAATATTATGGTACGACACTACGACGGCTAAAATCTATTTGATAATATATTTATAAAATAGATGTAGGTAATCAAAAACCTGTTGAATGATGACAAATTAATACTACTGAATGACAAGTGTATCGATTTCATTATTTAAAACGGCAAAACATTAGTAATTGATTTACCCCTCACGAGCTCAAGTATAGCAATTATCTACTTATTAGAATGGGATGTAGGTACTCGTTGAAAAACCCTCAAGTGATTCTTTATGAACGAAATTCGACAATTGACAATATTTAATTGAAAATAAAAACAAATGTATTGATAGATATTATTATTTAATTATTTACGTATCATAATATTATGATATACATATGCACCTTTTTTAAGACCATCGTATACTTATGTCCCGTGTAGAATCGAAGGCTTGAAACCTAAAAAGCTATTTAAATAAATATATGTATTATGTAATATATTATGTCGGATCCATTCGCGTTCTGACCGGTTTCGTGAAATGGATAGAAATTTAATTTCCTGATTTTTCCGAAGTTTGTTAATTGTTTTTAAATTATTATCAATAACATTTTTTATGTATTACTATAACATCCATGCACCCTATTTAATACAACCATGTAGACTAATGTCCCGCATAGAATTGATAAGGTTTGAAGCCTAAAATCCTATTTAAATAAAATATAATATAGGTATAGCCGTATTATAGGTGTGTACCTATACATAACAATTTAAACCTTTTCAAAAGTTATTGCGCAAAACTTTATATTGCACCTGCTTTTTAATAAAAAGTATAATATATATATATGTTTTTTTAAAGCCCACATAAAATGACTACCACCGTTTAATGTATACACGTCAGTTTATATTTCTTTCCAAATTTTACGGTAAACTAAAATCCAGATAATAACGTAAGCTTTTTACTATCATATCTTCAGTGTTGCGTGAAAGGAACCAAATTGAAATGGTCACCACTATAATAGTATTCTCGTCGAGGATAAAGCCGACTTCCTATTGTTCAGATTCTTTGGACCGTTATATTATCGATTTCATCCCGAGCAATCTTGTTTAAATATTTTACCGTACACCTATACTATATAACTGACTAAACAATCAAAACCGATTGTTCACTTTACCCGAGATTTTCAGGTACAAAGTTGTTCGCAATTATTTTCAATGAATGTTTATTAGGGGAAAAGTACACAACGAGAAGTTGGGAATAACAAATCAAAACTGGCTTTTTTGATAACAGTTTACGGTTTGAAATGAAACGGTACGATATTATAATCATTGATATGAAAAGTTTACGATATAACTAAACAATGTTTTTTGGAAGCAACATTTTATGCAGAAATCGAATCGTTAATGAACATATTATTATTATATTAAATAAGTATCTCGAAACATTCAATGATCAATTACCATTTCTATTGGAAAGTTAAAACGGGGGGGGGGGGGGGGTATCTTATATGCGTTATAACAAAACTATATTAAACTATCAAAGTTTCTACAGTCGTGTATAATATAGTTTCTGCTTACACCAACAGTTTATAATTATAATATTATAGAATTGCGAATTTCTAATAATTTCTATTAATGTAATCTTATGGAAATTATCCTCTAATGCTGACTCTGTGTTTGTTTTCTATATCAACTTTTCACAATATTGTTGTCGACGACTGTCGTACGTTACGCACGCAGTAGATACCTTAACACTATTTTAGGCCGTGTGTCAAAAAAGCATATCAACAAAATAATCAGGTTTATGTGAGGAATTGATTTCAAAATGTAAAATCATTGAAAACGAGTTTGTTGTCATATATTTTTTTATTCGATCAGTTCATATAGGTACACGTATGCAATAAATCCGATTTTTTAATAATTTTCAATTAATTGCATTATTAATAATTAAGTTATAAACTAAAATATGTAATAATTGTGTTACTAGAGATAATTTTACGTTGAAAATCTAAAGATAAGTTCTTCTTCTTCGACTTCACTCTTCCAGACAATAAGGGGTCGGCCACCGATTTCCTACACCTCTTCTATATTTATTCCAATAAAAAGCTATAATCTATATTACTGTTATTTACAAAGGAGTTATTTATTAAAATTATAACAAAAATTTGGACGACCTACAGAGTGCTGTTTTAAACGTACCTAAATTACGAAAAACAAACGAATTATTGAACTTTCAGGATATTTATTGTTCAATATACTGTCCATTACAACGATTTATAATCTATAACTTAAACTTATCGTTAAACATCCAACTAATGGAAACTAATGAGAAAAATCAAAGAAACATGAGTTACTTAGGTCATTGGGTCGTGTTCCTTAATCACTGCTTTCAAAAAACGAGTCCCTGCAGTGAAGCTCTGTTCAACCCTTAAAACGTTACTGCACGTTTTATTAAAGGCAAGAGAGCGAAAAAATATTTTTAAAAGCACAAATTATCGTAAAACCAATAGTCTGCATATCTACACTAAAAAAAGTTTGTGATCAATTAGTAAATGAATACAATTTATGAATATATTCAAAATATATTTTGTTTCATGAAACAAATTATAATAACTAATAACAAGTAAATCGAGATAAAATATTACGCAATTTGAAAACACTGAGTGAAAATTGGCTTTTGAAACGTATGCCATTTTATTATTTTTTTTTTTAGTTGAATCATAGACCTATAAACTAATGGATAGCAATTTCCACTTCACTCTTCCATCAAGGCGTGTTGACGAGTAAACGAGGACGAACACAAAGTAGTAAATCATGGATGAATTAATAACACATTTTTTAATTTCTATTTCCGTTATCAATTATAAATATATTCGTATAGGTGTATGTTATTCACATTTCATTAGTCAATAATCAATTTTAATCAGGGAATCTCGTACAATAATAATATTAATAATAACAACAAGTGTACTAGAAATATTAATTTTAATTGGCCATCATACACATTGTATATTACTATATAGCTAGCTTTGTATTTTTCTATTTCACTCCATTCCGTCCTCCATGACTATAATAAAAACCCATCGATTGTAAATTGCATTATAAAGATGTGGACAAATTGGTAAAACAATCGAGTGAATCGTTGTTAATACTGAGGTATAATACTGAATTCATATATTTCGGAATTATTTTATTTTTAATATTTATTCTTTTTCGTTTAAGAACTGCACTACACGCATTTCCACTTAAATAATACTTCAACCCCTTTTACAACTTTATACTTTTTTTATATACTTTTTATACCAAATAATTTTTTTCTAATATTTTTCAGCATGTGTTCTAGAGCGTATCAGTTCTTCCGGTTGATATGTCTATACTTCACAAGAGGCTAAAATACCGAAACAACAATAATTTAGACTCACAGACTCCACGAATATTATGTCTATCTATATTATGAGCATACAGTTTTCTAGAGCTTTAGATCTATTTTTTACCTACATTTCTTGAGTGACTTTTGCATCGAAAGAGGCAATGGCCATACATTTTACATATGCATGCGTATATTGTAATATTTATAATATATTTACGCAACCACAGCTCAGTGTTAGCTCAGTGCCTTTACAAATTGTAATTTATTAGATATATATCTAAGTCATTTAATGATGAAAATATCATATGTTTGTTTATTCATATCTACGAAGTTTCTATGATTAAGATATGCGCTCACTTTAAAAGGATAATAATTGCTCGGTAAATTCCATGATAAATACCTGCGGACATTAACGCAACTATTGTTCCTGTATCGATAATTATTTCTTCTTATATGTCACTAGACGTTCATATTATACTGAAAGCAGCTTTATTCAATCAAAATACCATTGAAGATACTAGCGTAAAAAATGAAAAACAAAAATACCAAGTATTATGGATCAACTCATAGTTTTTGTTAGTCTCATAGATATTATAGTAGCAGGTATGGTTAGTATTAATTTATCGATATTCCCTACTAAGTGGAGTTCGGTCGTCGTCAATACCGCTCACTTCAAAAAAGGTCATCGTTCAAATCCGCACAATTTTTAAACATAAATTCCCCACATTTATCACAAATCCAAACCGTTCAATACCTCACACCCAGTGTGACACGCTGATACGTATCAATAAAGCACATATTTCTCTTAAATCGCATTATCGTTTGGAATCGTTATAGACGTTGAAACATTAAATTATGTAGTGTTATGGTCACGCAAATGCAGATGTAAATATATTCATTAAAGCATTAAACATAACCACGAAGTAATATTAAAGTTTTTTTTTAAGGCTTCGACAACTAAGGTCAATAGCCTGTTACTGTGAGGGAGGGTGAAGTTGGTTTGGACACGCGTATGTGTGGAAATTATGTGTCGCTAAAAACTCGGGTGGTCACCCATCCGAGAATTAGTGACACCAGCCGGTGCGTACATTTGGAACACGTTAAGTGACTGAATACACACATCATCGGGCCACATCAAGACACATTTTATAAAGTATCATGTAACGATTTGTTTTATAACAATAATATATGTAAATAAAATATGTTTAATTTTTAACTGTAAATCAAACGTGTGTGGTTTTGAATTATTATTGACCTTCTAATTTTCAGTTTTCAGCAATAGAAAAAATGTGCACAGCTTAAAATGTGCGGTTAAGCATGATAAGTGTGAGGTTTTGAACGAGGCCCATGGAATTGTATACAATTAGTAAGTGGTTAATGTTATTCTTTGTATTCGTGATATTTTATTTTGAGTTAAAAATATACATCGACTTTAATTTTACGTAAAAAAATACAAAATCAAATCATAATAATTATTTATCCCATCGTTTTCATTTAAAATTATTTAGAATAGTATGATAATGGTGAAGATTAAATTGATGAATTTAATGGGGTTTTAAAACATTAATTGTTTTTACAAAATATTATAATTAATTAACATTATTTGTGGAATTATTGCTGAAATCAAATTGATTGCTGTTAAATTATTATCATGAACAGATTATAAAACATAAATATTTCATTTTTATCTTGATATAGGTACCTAAATAAAAATCCATTTGTCACGATTGTGTGTATCTAGCTGATGCGTTAATGGTTAAGACAAAATGATATTATTTGTTTTACAGCTGATCAATAGTCAAATAGAAATAATTTTCCGGAATTTCAGGTATCTCTCTTGGTTTTGGCAAAAGAAACTACATTGACGAACATGAACCAGAGCGATGTCCAACAACAAGCGCTTACAAGCGAGCGGCGCGTGAAATAGTATATTATGAGTTATGACGCATAATTGTCGAAAAAAAGGTACCTAATCTATCTGACGTCATTTTTATTTTAAAAGAGATTCCTGATACCTCGACTTCCTCGAGGCAAACTACTCACTCAACTAGTACATTAACTATTTCGTTTCGAATAATTGGATTGTACTGGTTGTAGGTAGGTTAATTATAGTTTATCTTTGAAATATATAATTACATCGAGAAAATATTCATACTTAATACTTTTATAATTCGTGTATTATAACAGTATCATATATTTTGTATTATATAACAATATGACCAGGTGCGATGCAACATTAAAATTTGCAGTCAGCGTTGGGTTATGCAGAAAGTCGTACATGAAGTTCGTTGTCCAACTTGAGCCGGGGTGGTTTATCACGAGTTTTTTTAACCATATCTTTCCTCGCCAGTAACTTTTTTCCCGTTTTTAATATACTCTCTAAAAGTTCTTATAGTTATCACTATAGTATAATTGTTACAATTTACAGTATTTTTTTGGTTTAGTTTAATGTTTGATGTTTTATATTTTTGTCATCTGTAAGCCAACGCTTAGCAATAATTAATGTGAATTTATTTTAAAGTTAAGTTGTTGATTTCAATTATATACCTATTCAAAATATAAATAATTTTGTTAGTTGTAAACTGTAAGCTGTGTAGTAGTTGTTAGAGTCATATACGTGTATTATAACAATTTAGTACTCGAATGGGTGTTCCGAGTAAACACGGCGGAGACTCCTTACTATAGTGTTAGATGAACTGTGTATGCCACCACAGACAATATACTACCTATGTTAATATTTAAATTATTTATTTTTAATGTTAAATTGAGCTGAATTTAAATGAAGTGTTCTGGTTTTAATTTAATTTTTTGATTTTTACATTCAAAACTTTCCAAATTTCTAAAGCGTTCCTCCGAAAAAATTCACTGGTAATTCCTGCTGTATACTATAAAATATATATAGTGTATAATATTAAACATTTGGTTGGGGTACAAAATATTGACCAGGGAGTTTTAGTTAAATAATATTGATTATAAAGTTTTGGAAACATCATATTAATTATTATTGGCTTTAGAATTGTTTTTAATTACAAACAAAAATAACAAATTTAATTAAATTGATCCTTAATTTTTTTTTTGTCATTACAGTAATAATTCACAATAGTTTGACGTAAAAACAAAAAATGCTGTGCTAAAAACTAGTTTTTTTTAAAACGTAATTTCTTCTAAAATCCTATATAAAAATGGAAGATTTCGGATACGTCGCCTTTTGGCGATCAATGTATCGGTATTTGTATAAGCCATACAGAAATATTATCATTCAAATATCATTGGGTTTTCTAAATATTTATGTTTCCTTATGGTGTTCTTACAGTTCAAATTTCCGCTTTCAATGAAATAAAAATGGTAAAATATTGTATCATGTTTTATAATTTAAATTAAACAAAATCGAATTAAAGTTAAAACACGATAATATTATAATTGAATAAATATTCGTAGTAAAATTAAATTGAAAACGTCATCAATATACGTTTTAATAAATATAATATGATACCTTACTGTTATTTACTTGTAAATTCAATTTTGTTTTTAATATATCAATAACAACTAATTATTATTATAACATACAATAATACCTATAAGTATTTTAACTTTTAAGTTCCGTTTAAATAACATTTTTGATTTTAAGTTAAATTATGTATCTAAGTGTGAACTCTCTT
This sequence comes from Acyrthosiphon pisum, assembly GCF_005508785.2. Taxonomy (NCBI): domain Eukaryota; kingdom Metazoa; phylum Arthropoda; class Insecta; order Hemiptera; family Aphididae; genus Acyrthosiphon; species Acyrthosiphon pisum. The sequence continues at coordinate 126,761,754 of NC_042494.1, forward strand.
TGTCGTTACGGGCTTGAATTAGATATTTGGTTAAGTACTAAATTATGTTTACAGCTCGGCATAATATTAGTTGGCGAAACTGGGTAATCAATGCGCGTCAATGTCAGTCAATAAAAACTTTGTTCTAAAATTAGAATTTAAAGTCTGATTCGTAATATAATATGATTTATGGAGAATATTAATATCTACGAGTTACGACCTCGTTCTATACCGGTTTTTTGAAAACGAAATATTATGACGTATATTTTGTTCGGTCATTAAACTAACAATAATATATAATATTATGACGTATAGGTACTGCAGTACTACAGAACAGTTATAATCACCAGTATGGTAATATTTTCTTATGAGATGTATTTGGAGTACGGATAGTTCAACGGTTTTACACACTACATTTATTATTGCCAAAAACAAGTTTTACTTGTTAATAATCGTCAGAGAAAGTACAATAATATAGTTCAGTTGGTAATTTCTATTATAATTTATCGATAATCGCGTAAAACCCGATACCCACTCAAAACAATACAACCGAAAACATTTTCACTGACAAAATGATCATGCCACGAATGTGTGCGACGACTATATTATTGTTTGCATTTTATTTCGACCGATCATTCGTATTATAATCACATGGTGCGTTTGTCGTGTTTTACTTTTACCATGCACACTATATAGTCAATTAAAGTTTTCGTTAGGTACACTGCACAAAAACACTGTCGTCGTCCAGATGACGGTGAACTATTAAATTTGCATATTTTGTGTTTATTAGTACCTACATCAGAGTTTTGTAGTTAAGTCTGCGTTTAGTTTGTATTATGGGTTTGGGACGCAGGTCATAGTTCTTAGGACTTGTAGAATAATAATAATGCACAGACCTTTACTTTGTGTTCGTCATCTACAACGACCCAGTCCCTCAGGCCAGTTGACGGTTTGTCCAAAAGGAATTACCCTCAATTACCCACGACCCGTCAGTGAATAAAACTAAAATAAAGGCAATGTCCGTTAGTGGTTTGATATCATATGGATATTTTTTAAACGAAGTGTGTTATAAATGTAGAACAATATCATCAGCGTGCAGTGGTGTACACAGCCATTTTCAATTGTGGAGAGGGGGGGGGGGGTCATTTTAAAAACAAAAGTTTGTGTAACAACAAGACACTTCGTAAGAAGTAAATTAAGCCTCAAGAATTTGAAAATATGGTATACTTACAAATTCCAAAAATAAAATAAAATGAATAAATTCATTATTAAAGAAAAAAATGGAAGTTAACAATAATCAGTAGACTTGGTGAATTATCCTGTATTGTGCTATCTAAATAATATAATTATAATACATACATTTATTTGTATGCATTTGGTATCTATCACATTATATTATAAGATAAATAATTTCATTTGTGTTTATTATGAAATGTATTTAAGAGGATGTCAGCGCACTATTCGTTTTCTCTCTCTGGCCCACGCGCAACATAGACAAAACGCGTTTACGCAAAATCATTTTTCTATGCCTTTAAGTAGGTAATCTTAGAGTAAAGTCGCATATTACAAAAAAGATAGAGAATAATATTTTTGAGGGAATGACATATCGAATTTATATTTTATTATTATTTGACTTTGTATTCCACTTTCAAAATAAATAAAAAAATGTTGTAAATTTAAATGATGTTTAAATTTATTTGATATAATATTTTGACAAATCGATATGTCATTCCCTCAAAAGTAATATTTCCTATCTTTTTTGTACTAGGTGACTTTACTCTAAGATTACTTAAACGCATAGAAAAAATGATTTTGCGTAAATGCGTTTTGTTTATGTTGCACGTGGGCCAGAGAGAGAAAACCGCGAATAGTACGCTGACATCCTCTTAAGGAGATAGACATAATATAGTTTAGTAAGTACCTCTGATAAAACTATATGAAAGAAACATGGTTCATTATTTAATAATTTTTAATATTTTAATTCCAAAATTAAAACCATTGTATAGTGTTGTTAAACTATTTTTCAATAGTATTTTATAAATGTATAAACATATTGTGTCTTTATTTATATTTTTCGCTTGTTAACAATGTGTTATTATAACTCAATAATAACAGTAAAATATTATTATATAGAAATAGTACGAACCATTTTGACTTGATAACAATCTTAAAAAAAAAATTAGGTAGGATGGTTAATCATAAGTAATATTTTAATTTTGACTAAAATTACCTATATCCAACTCTGTAAAACGCTAATATACTTTTAAAGGTTATGTTATCATATAATATTTTTTGTTTAGGAAGATCAAGTCTTATTATATATTTAGAGGAAATAATAGTTCATTGAATATAAAATTTAAAAAAATTTTATTTATCTAAAAATCATTTAAAACAAAAATGTCATAGCCCATAGGTAATTTAAAATTTTCTTGAAATGTGGAACATTATATTAAATATATCAATTGGTACCTATTCATGAGCAAACATTTCCAAAAGGGAACTTTAAATAAATTAAAATGTTTTCTTTAAAAGAACCATATTATTATAGTTTCAAACAGTTTATTGTATATATTTCTAAAAAGGCAAATGCGATTTACACAACTGTTGTATACGTGTCTCGAGCGGGTTTTATTCTGGAGGAAATTGTTCTCTGGTTTTAATCCGAAAGCTATTATTGCATACAAAAACCAATTCTGAATCAAATGTTTTTCGTTAAGAACTTCGACCATAATATATTTTTAACCTGAAAAAGGTATTTTTTTCATAGTAAATAAAAGGAACTTTGACTCGTTCAAAAATTTAATTATTATCTGACTCCTATATATTATATTATCAGATGTTTTATTTGACATTTTATGCACGTTTTTGATTTGGAAAATTAGGGTACAAATATAAATAATTAATGCAAAATATAATTGTTAATTTAGGACTTAATCTATTTATTATGTTTTTTATGATTTTAAATTTTTAATAAACACATTAATTATGTATCTATCAAAAAAGAAAATAAGAATTGTTGATCCATACTTTTATTATAAAATATTATAACTTATTATTTTTATTTAAAATTATGTATGAGTCTAGTAAGTTATAGTGTTGTAATGTCAATAATACTTATTTGACACTTTAGAAAAATAAAGTATTATATTTTTTTTAATTTCGATTTTATATAATTTGAAACCAGTTAAAAAATGTAATAAATAAATTAATTGATAAACCTAAATATGTTTTCTTTATTTTATGTCCTATATCTAGAACTTAAGGGTTAAGAACACGCTCAATTTTTAACTGTAATAATTTGGTTTAATTTTGGCACATGGTATGTATTTTTAAAAATAAATAAAAGAAAACATACTCTCGTAGAAAACATAAAACATTTGTAATTTTCAGAAGATGAAAATGCTGTAAAAATATTGATTTTGGCTGTTTCATAGTAAATTATACTGCTGTGTTGTCATTTCATTGTGTCTGGTGTTGTTATTTCAAGTTATGTCAAGTTTCAATTATTTACTTGACGGTAAAATAAACTCGGGGACAGCTTTGGCATTAAACTATATTTAATTTAAACAAACCGTATAAAGATTTAGAATTTTTTTTTTCGAAAATTGATAAGCGATGCAATTTATCAATACATTAAAATGTATTAAAAACACGGTAACTAAATAATATTAAAAATTGAAATATTATTCTTTTTAAAACAATATGAGAATTCAATTTGAAAACCACATAAATTATTATTTGAACAACGTGAAATTAACAACTATTATTATTACTCGCATATAATAAATAATGAAATAACTACCAAAGTACATATTGTTTATGGTTAAATATTATTTGATCATAGCACTAGATTAAAAAGCGGTATGCAACTTTTTATATTAATATCAACTCAATAGAATTGAAAGTAAAATCTATTTTTATTAATCATTACTGTGTTTTATTAAATTTTTTTAAAATAAATATTTGTAAACTATAACACTAAAATTGTGGAATGGGAATCCTCTAGTAATATCAGACACAGATCAATACGTACAATTTAGTTTGTTTATATACAATTCAATAAATACACGTCCAATTAAAATCGAACATTCCAGAGGCCAGAATATTTCGTTTCATTTTTATTTTCAGCATCATAAATAATTATTTATACTGCAGGTAATTAAATGTTAATAATTGGTTTAAAACATTTTATGTTTTTCGCAATAGTATTTAAACTGAATAAATTATTACTTTATCATTTTTACTACGAGAAAACATGTGTATCATACGATGCGATCATGAACTATACCTACTGTCTTGTTTTCTCATATTTAATAAACAAATCTTATACAGTCGGTATAAATTGTTCCTAAGAACTGTCCCACAGTTTAAGAATCTTTTCAACTCGTCAACAGTTTTGTTTTGTTTTGAGTTTTCTGCACAACGTTCAACAGCTGACAAAATAATTTCGTATAGTTATTATAATACAAGTCAGGTATTGGCCAGTAATAACAATATTAATGTTTTTTTTTTCTTTTTTGAATATAAACAACTTGAAATAATTTTCCAATCACACGTTGAAGTATCACTTCAAATAAATAAATTATCTCATTTCTTCCAGAGATACAACAAAATTAAATTTAAAAAAAAAAACGTTTCACAGTTTTGATTTGATTATTTTTGATTATGTTTAGGTAAATATAATGATTGAATTATTGACTAATTATTTTGTTTATTTTAATAAATTATAAACGAATACACCGATTGTAATGTCTAAATTAAGTATCGTTAGAAATGCTTTAATATAAAAAATAAGTATAATTCAAATTTATTTATTTCAGTTTCACTAACAACAATAATAATATGTTATTTTAATTTCAGTTTAATGAACTGAACAATAATAAAAACGAAGCAACGTAATATGTAATTTAAATATGTTTATGATTAAAAAAATATAATTAATTAAATTATTTACAGGTTTTGCGAAATCTCTACTAAGGTTACTAAGAAGTTTTTTAATTAAGAAAATACTAGTTTGGTTATATACTTTAAACGAAAAAATTGAACATTTTAATGTATTTTAATAGCATGCTATTTTTAATAAAACCTATATTATTTTCTTATTTCTATTGTCCTAACAATGAACTTTTTGACAAAAAGGGTTAATTGTTTTTACATTTTAACTCAAACACGTCTTAATTAATTACTAGTTCCCGAGTTTTTTTGATTCCATTTCCTACCCATTGAATTTTTAATACATCATTAAAATAGCTATGATATAATATTTTCTAGAGGAAATCAAATTTTGATTAATTAATGTTGTAGTTGTAGTATACATATTTAATATTTGATGCAATAAATTGGAGCTTTTGGATTTGTATTAAAATAATAAATGTATAAAGTATTAGATTGCAATATCATGTAATAATGTATAGGTACAATGTAAATTAATGAAATAATATAGAGCATAATACGTTAAATTATATAATAATATCGAATAGGTGGCTTGGTGTGGCGCGGTGATTGAATTCAGTCACAAAACGTGATTTGAGTGCAAGCACCGGTCGGTGACACTAGTTTCCGGATGGGTGACCGCCAGGGTTATTATAGTGACAATAATCCTTGCCACACATTCACACACTACGTGCTCCAATTCAACTGTATCCGGCCCCTACAAGCAGCTATTATAATGGCCCCCATAGTTTCCTGCAGGCTTACGATAAATAAAAAAAAAATAATAATAATATCGTAGGACAATAATATTTGTTTTAATTAACTAAAACGATATACGTTTTCAAGAAAAGAAAGTAGAGTAATTAAAAAATAACTCGGCGATGTGTTATGACGAGAATAATTCGAACAAAAAGTCGTAAGTATATACTTACACAACAAGCGTTTCGCATCGTTTTGTTTTTTCGTGCTCTCGCGTTAACTACGTTAACAATGATAACATTGACTCGGAGAGATGGCACGAAAACATAATAATATACATCAAAAAGGGTGGGGTCGTCGTGAACAAGGGATAATCGCCAGTGTTGGTATAGGACGAGAGGGCTCGGCAGAGCACTTATTCGAAAACGTATTGCCGGCATCAAGTCGTGTTCCAATTGTTTTTTATCGAATCATTAGTCCCTGTAGGGTGTTAATCGTCGGGATCGGCAATGGGGAGATGTCGGGGTAGTTAATAACTGACGGCCGGGTGTAATGTATTCAGACCTTTATCATTCCTCATTGCCAGGCCATAATGATAGTTATAACCGCTAATGAGACAAAACTCGACGTGTCAACCCGAATTGTTATTACTCGGGTGTTTGCTCTTGTTTTAACGGCGTTTCAAGTAATACTCGTACATATATGTGTATAACGTGTTTATTATTATTATTATTATTATTATTATTTTCATCCCTAACGACCCCCGTGAAGTACACTATATTATTGGTTATGATTAAACGTTGTTGTTATATTATTTTGTCTTTGCGGACAGCGCGCATTATGTAACATGCAAAAATGCATCCATATAACAATATGCGCTTTTATTATTTCTATTTAGTAGCCAACTTCTCGGAGGGGAGGGGAAATGATCATAAATTATGCACTATAACTATGTACATGGCTACACATGGTGTGTACTATTTTTAGAAATTATTATTACTGCTATTACAATATGACTATAGTGAATTAATTACAATGCATCGATAAATTAAAACTAATGTGCCTATACTATCGTTTTAATATATTATTTTTGCAAATAGTACAAATTGTGCATAATATAATTGGACACGGCCTTTGGTATAAAACAGATTTTAAATCATGCTTTATCGATACAATTATATCAAGTCTATAAATTTATCAGTAAGACATTATTTTGTAGGTAAGCGTAATGAATATTTTCAAATAAAATTATAAATATATTATTTAACTGAAATTAAATTATATTTTTACATACAAATAATTCAAATAATATATTTTTCTTCGTGATTTAAGTTTATATAGCTATATCATAATTGTCCTAATCGTTTTGAAAATAATAGATAATATAGATGAGTAGACAAATTAGATTACTGTTTTTTTTTAACTATTCTCCTCACCAAATTGACTGTGTATATGGACTATGCACATTAAATATAAAATAAAAAGTTTGATATGTTCCAAACTTTTTAAAATGTACTTAATAAAGAAGTATACGTATCGTTGTGCATAATATGATTGGACACGACCTTTGGTATAAAGGAGATTTTAAATCATGCTTTGTCATTAAATTATATCAAGATTATACATTTTTAAGTACGACATTATTTGGTAGGTAAGCGTAATGAATATTTTCAAATAAAATTATAAATATATTATTATTTAACTGAAATTAAATCATGTTTTCCATACAAATAATTCAAATAATATATTTTTCTTCGAGATTTAAGTGTATGTAGCTATATTAAAATAATTATCCTAATCAGTTCTAAATCATAATTATTTTGAAAATAATATTATATAGATGAGTAGATAAATTAGATTAACGTTTTTATTTAGCTATTCTCCTCACCAATTTTACTGTGTATGGGCTATGGACATTAAACATAATACAAAAAAATTGATATATTATGTTCCAAACATTTTAAAATGTACAGAATAAAAAGGTATGGTATCGTCGTGGTATATTTTTCTTAAATAAATTGAATTGGTTTTGAATACAGAACAACATCAATGTGTTAATGTAGTATAGGTAGGTATACCAAAGAATATTGTATAAACGTTTTATGCATAAAATGCTTCAATAATTCAACAAGTAGGTACACCCATATTAAGATACAAATAGCTAGTAACGATTGATATTCAATTAATATTAATTGATTATTTTTAACAAAACCGTTTTTATTATGTTAACGACTACCTACTACCTACCAGCAGTGAAACAAATACATATCGAAAATTATAATATTATTGCGAGTATACGGTTAACTTGCTAAACTAATAATATTACATTATTCTACGAACGGTAATAATTAATTTCCGAATTTCCGTATTCACCATGAAGCACTATTATACCGTAGCTGGTACATACATGCATGTATATAGTTGTATACACAGCATTACGCATACAATGGTATTTTAAACTACCAAGTTGTTAATCTAAACATTCTAAGCGAAATAAACAATGATAATGTTGCTGCGATGACAATGACAATTTAATCGGAGCGTTTCATTTGTCAGAAATCAGTAGTTGTGCCCTCTATCCTATTTGACGCAGGAAATTTATAACGATTTATTATAATTTATTGGCAATATCAAACCTTAGGTATGATACACGTTAGCTGCACCGTGCGAGTCATCCCATAGGTTACGTAGGTAGGTAATAAGATATTATATATATAATATAATATATACCTATCATCGATGATAATAATACGGCTGGAAGTCGTGTGAGAATACGTGTAACGAAACGTAAAGAAACCTACACGTGTACTGCTGATAATTATTTTCAAAATAGAATAGTTTTGAAAATATCGTTGTGGGCGTGTCGGTGGAATCATGCGCCCGCACGACGGTACGATGAAGATGATAATAGTATACTTAAATAAAAGGTGTTGTGGGTTTATTATCATGATAATACGTCAATACGTCATTAGGTACTCGTTTGTAAATGATTGGAAACGAGTTGGACTGAACCAAGGTTAATACAAATACAGTAAAACGTCATGCGTGTAATATGAAACCTGGTTACCTGTATAACGTGGAAAACTGATTTTTTTAAGAAAAATGTTGGCCCAATCTCATCGAGCTTAGTGTATTGTTTTTCTACTTGCAATAAATCTGTCTAAAATGAAGACGGATATTCGGTACCAACCGTTTCCATATCAAGCAGGTTTTATTGTTTGTAGGAAGGTCGATCGTGTTGGAAGGGGAATAAAATAAAAATAACAGGTGCGAACTGCGAAGTAGATAATAAAATGACGTCATGATAGTACGAAATATTATATGTATAATAATATGCTGCCGTGCTAAAATTTATTATTTTTTCTTCGTCCATACCAATTACAGAAGTTTTGGATTTATAAATTTAAACATCCTACTGTACATATTATTTTAACCTATAACATAAATTTTGGAATATATTACACGGAATGTTATTTTTGTATTGTTATAATACTGAAGTGAAAATACAACACCAGATAATTTAAACCAATAGGCAATTATCACTCGAAAAGTACCTAAGGAACCTAACCTACACACGGTAGTGAAATTAAGAATAAAAAATTAAAAACAATATAGTTTTGCATATCGAAATTGAAAAATTATAAAATATATGTAACAAACGAAATTATATTTCTAAAAATTAAAATATCCAATTAATTTTGCAATTATTTACAAAATAAATTATCTTAATTGCTTAGATTTTCAAGTGTTGTTTTTATAATACAATATCATTGTCTACTCTAATAACAAATTGATATTGACAAAATAAACTAACCAAGACTATAAATAAAAAACCTAAAATCTTTTTTAGCCATTAGGGAGTTATTATACTGTTTTATTTTGCTGTTTAAAATATTTTAAAAAAAAAACAACTTTCAAAAGACTTTTCAAATCTTAAGTAGGTATTATAGTACCCATAAATATATAATATATGCAGCCATGTTAGTAAATCATGTAATTATAAGTTATATGCTATTTTATTATTTGTGTATAAAAAACATTAATATTTTTTTACGTTTGATCATATTATGTTTGATAAAATAATTATTAAATAAATATCCAAGTTTTACAACATTAATAAATTTAATTTAAATGCTTAAATAATTGTTTCAAAAAATAGGTTACTATACGCTGCAGTTGGCTGATATTTTAAGCAATTGGTTAATTTGTATGATAAAATCGGTCATTTTTACTAACCAATACGCACAAATTCACAAATTCATATTATCTGCATTAGTATTATATTTATATTATATATTATATTCTATGAATTGTAACTACATAATTTTAATTTAAAATAATTTTTAGTCACTAAGTATATCAGGATTGGGAGCACGACTTGAATAATAATAATTAACTCTAAAATAATTTTTGTTTTGTAATTTTTGTTTTGTAATTATTGTGGTTTTTAAATGTTTTCTGAAATTATTAAGCCATTTTAAAATTGGTCATGATTTATAATAGTTATATAACCTGTGTTCAATTTCGGATAATACGGTATAATACTCGTATAATACGGTTTGGTATAAAAAATATTATTTTTTTAAATACCGTTTAATCTTCACCGTATCATATCATCTAATTATTATTATCCGTCATAACTCATAATATTATTATATCAGTGGGTAATGATTCCGCTGCGAATAATAAATAACGTCATATAACATTAACATCTCAAGTGATATCAAAGCGGTTGATAACAATATTATCATTATAATAATATATTATAGCACGGGTATTGTCTTTATTCGAGTTGTGTTCAGACTTCAGGTATACCTACAACACGTGATGTAATTAGTGGTCCGATTTGCTGCAGCAGTGTATCCACATCGAGACGTCCGGTCCATTTCCACACCCCTTCGGTCATCCCCAACCCCATCCCCAACAGCAAACGAAACCATAATCACCACCGCCGCCGCCTCCATTTATCCAACAGACCTCGAGAAAGTGTGTGATACGCGTGTGTCTGTGTTGGTTTAGTGCGTATAATTTAGTATACAATAATAATATTATTATTATGTATGCATATCCGACGTGGCAATTAATAATAAATTAACTCGGCTAATGACGCACCGGAATTTTACTCTCCGATGGAGAATTTTTGTTGGTCGGGGAGTGCTGCCGAGGAAGGAGCACGATGGGGCGCGTTTATATATAACATATTATTATTATATATAGTGTGTTATATAATATTATTTTACTCGTATGGATAACGCTCGGCGGCGACGACTGCGACGACTGGCGCGCGTAATTTGTCAAAACCGTCACACAAAAAGCCGCGTACATTTATAAACCGGCACGATGCAGCTGTACCATTAAATACCTCCTGAGACTATTATAACAACAAACGCATATAGATAATATATTATCATATATGGTAGTAGAAGTCGACGACAGTGGCGGCGTGAATAGCTAGCAGCTGCCTCGTGAAAAAGGGGGGGTGTTGACTCCAGCCTCCAACACCTATAGGTGGCTAGACCAGTTTTTAGTTTTATATTCGCAAATGGTCCCATACGACCTGCGCTTAAAACGTGTGAAAAGATAAGTGTAAAATATGAAAAAATTGGCGCGTGGGTACTTGTTTAAGGTATAGTTGCTTCGTAGGAAAAAAAAGTTCATGTCGCCACTGGTAGTAGTAGTAGTAGTAGTAGTTGTTGTAAACACGCGTCGACAGTTTCGAGACCAACACCCTCCCCCCGGAGGCGATCAACCATGGCATAACCCGTCCAGTTCATCTTAGCCATCGACTGCTGACGTCACAGTCGGTATTAATTTACATTATAATGATACATTAACTTTACATTAATGATTTTATATTCGCAAATAGTCACATACGACCTGCGGTTAAAACGTGTGAAGAGATAAGCGTGTAAAATGTGAAAAAATTGGTGTGTGGGTCTTGTTTGAGGTATAGTTACTTCATAGGAAAAAAAAAATTCACGTCGCCACTAGTAGTTGTAGTAGTTGTTGTTGTTGTAAACACGCGTTAACAGTTTCGAGACCAACACCCTCCCACCCCGGAGGCGATCAACCATGGTAAACCCGTCCAGTTCATCTTGGCCGTCGGCTGCTGACGTCATAGTCGGTATTAATTTACATTATAAGACATGAATATCGTAACGGTCGCCGATGGCCAAGATGAACTGGACGTCTAGACTGGTTATATTGAGGTATACGAGCGCAGAGATCCGACCGCATACCACGTCATAATAGACGTCATAATATTATTATCCGGTGAGATCAGAGACGAGACAGTCTTATTAATTACCAATTTATCGAGGAGCAACATTTAGGCAATTTCCAATCTGGTCTTAGCCGCCGTCGTGTTAGTTGTAAATACCACTGTACACTGGTATCCTCAATATAAAATAAATAAATTAAAAGTACCTACACATAGTTCGTAAAAAATGGTAACAATATTGTGATGTTTTCATACTAATATAAGTGACATATTAAACAAATTATACAAATATTCTACAGTTTTTGTCCCTGCTTGACCCCCCCCCCCCCAAAAAAAAAAAAAAGTTTTCTATGTTGCCTGGTAATAATTTGAATGGCCTGCAAACGTTTGAGCACCAAAAAAAAAAAGTTGAAATGACGCCCCTGCATGTTAGCAACTCGATAACAATATAAAATTCAGTATATTATGAACAAATATTTTACGACAATTTATTTCTTATTTTCACAAAATTAAAGTTACCTAATGTCGTCTGATTTTGATTCTGAAAAATATTTGAATTTATCAGAAAAATGTTTGTAGATCATACGAAACACTTTCCGTATTATTTTCATGTTTTCAATAATTACATTTCATAATGATTAAATATTTTATTTTTACAGTGTGATCCGTACAATCTATAGACAATTTTTTGTCAAGTTAAAATTTTTTTTCAGAATCAAAATTTGATAACGTAAATAAATTCGAATTCTGTCAAAAATCTTTTGAGCTAAAATTGACTGCATAAGTGAGCTCCCTTAAGGGGCTTCGCTACGGTTGATATTTAAGGAGCAACATTTAGGCAATTTCCAAACTGGTCTTATTCGCCCTGGATCTATGTGTTAGTCGTGAAAGATTACTAGTGTGAGCGAAATTCAATGTACGAGCACGCTCGTCATGTCAATAACTCGATAACAATATAAAATTCACTATTCGAATTTTACGACAATATTTACTAATATTATTGTTTTTTTAACAAAAAAGTGGTATCAATGCCGGCCGTTTTTAAGGAGTTCAATATAGGCAATTTGCCATGTTTTTACACGAAGGTCGTGTAAAGGTGTTCGTAGTAAGTGATCATTAGTGTGAGTGACTGTGTATAAAATAAATAGCAAAGTGGTCCCGCACGTGCACAAACTTGTCGAAAACCCAGAAATGTACGCACCAATTTATATTATAAATGTGCATATTAGTGAAACACTGAAACTCGATTTCGTATATTTTCCAACAATATAGCTTATTGACAGTGACATTTTATAGTATGAACACTTATTATACAAATTAATGAGGAGAAATCTGTTTACCTAGGCCTGTACACGAGTTGATTTTCAATAATTTACTTGCAATATTTAGCTCTCTGAATGTTGTGAAGTTTTACTTTTTGTATTTTAATTATTGAGTTTAGTATTTAAAATATCAAAATTTGACTCTTGTGTAGGCACTTACTAACTTCTCTTCTGCAATTAACTCTCAAACCACTCAATAAACCATATTATTGGAAATACAAAAGTTCATTTTCAAAGAATTTTTCCATACTACCTAAAACGTTAGTTTGTACCCCTTAACTTCGTCTGATTTTGATATGAAAAAATATTTATATTCAGCAGAAAAATGTCTGTAGATCGTAGAAACACTTTTTGTTTTAGATTGAGCGGAGCGAGGATGCTAGTGCTTTTACAATGGTGTTTATTTTTTATTTTTTTTTATCCTGTATACAAAATTTCTTTCAGAAGAAGTGCTTCGATTTCAATATAATATAGTATATCTTATATTTTAGCAAATTGGATCAAAATGGTACTTTAGAGAGGTTCAATTAAGTTTACTGTTTTTGTTAAAACATTGTTTTTAACTGTTTAAAACTCAAATAATTTAACTATCGTTTTAAACAGTTTGAAAAAAATACAGTTTTTTAAAATGAAAATAAAAAAAAAACATAAACTGTCTATTGTTGGCTAAAATTTTTACTTTTTAAATTTTAAATAACTTTTTTTTCTAAAATTTAAAATCTATTTATATGTAATCATTTAACGATTATTATTTCGATATAAACAATACTATCGATTTTTCTTTTCAATAAAAATATAAAGTTTGAATATCGTAAAAAGATGTTGACTGATAATATTATACTTTAGATTTTTATCGATGTCTAAATATTTTGATTGAGATTTCAAGCCCTGCGTACACCTTATGTTATATACAATACATAGTGCTGTATTATACGTCTTTATACATATCAACCTATGTGAACCTATGTAACCTATGTAAGTATAACGATATCCGTATACTCGTATAATATATTATCATCGTCATTATATCGGTGTGGTTGATTATAACTAATCCACGGCCTACATCTATAATACACTTATATCGTGCGTATACCATAGAATTACACACGGAGCATCATATAGGTATAATAGTATATATGGTTCGATTAACATAATATGTGTGAGCGCTAATCGTCGATACTTATATGATGACGTAGTGCACGTATATATAGGTAAGTTCGAAGAACACACAATACAAACAGCCATCGGACTGAGTTATATGTGATCGCCGACCAACTATACTGTGACATCTCATACGATAGGACATTAATTCCCGCATACATAATTTTGCCACACAATCATTTTGGTGAACTGCTTTCGATATTTTCACATCATGTATATTCAGCAACGATTATTTTCACTCAATTACACTGACGACCACAGATTGTGCGATATTTATATTTTGTATATTTTCGTTCCTCAATAATTAAATATACTTCGTTGGTTTTATGATAAGCTTATTTAAAGGCAAAATCGATTGTAGAATGAAAAAATAAATGTGTTGTTACAGGCTCACGGATTTCACACTGATATTTTCACTAAAGCGTAAATGTGTTGTTGTCAGGGCCGTAAACTCGGGTGGGGGTTAGACACTCTGAACCCCTCCCTACGCCTTACAACAGGGTATAAGTATATAAAAATGTTTTAACAAACATTTGAAATTAACAAAATATGTATTATGATTAACCCTCTTTTCCTCTGTATTAAATTCCACTCTACGGTAAGGGTTAAATAAAAATCGTGCCATCAGGCTAACTGTAAAATTGGTAGGACGGTCGCATCCGAATTGCGCGCTGTAAAAACTCAAATTTTGATCGAATTGCATGCGAGTTTTTTTCTAGTCAAGATATACATGCACAGAATAGATTACCTCGAAAAACCACAGCAAGTGATGATGAGCAAAAATGATAATAGTATAGAATCATCGGTCTAGGAATATTGAGAGCGCTATATTATATTATATCGAGGTCGAAATTCAGAATATTCACATATATATAACAGTCGCTGAGCCCCGCACACCTTCACGCCATATGGCGTATAATAGTCAATATTATTGTACTTTGAAGTTGTTATGATTCTATCAAAATATTGAATTTGAGCGCTTCTGTTTGAACGTATTATTATTTTATTTAACTGTGAACTGCGTCTGTACGATATTACAATATAAAATATTATTACAATTTAAAGTGCTATCGTCGACCAGTGCAGTTTTTTTTTGATATTGTAATGCACGCAACAGTATGATGTATCAGACGTAATAAAATATTAAAATATAATATGCCATTGAAGTATTTCACACTATACGGTGATGCGAATTGTTTGTTTTCGCAAAACAAAAACCTTATACTATTGTCTATTATGCATTTATATTTTGTATATTACGTATAATATCTATAGGAGTAATATTGTTTATAAATTATAATATATTATGTATATATAAGTCGAAGATACACGTATTTTGTGTTTGATTGTACTCATTTAAGATGTATCAGAGTAAAAAAAAAAATGACAAATGTAAAGTCCAATCTTAACGACGGTTTAAAACTAAATTTGAATCGTGTGATGATATTTATCATAACTTTTTGCTCAGTATATAAAGGTACAATAAATAAGTATATTTAAATATAGATTTATATATTTACTTAGTTGTAGTTTAAGACATTCCAATAAAAGTGTCACAAGTTGTATTAGGTATACGATTTATGTTCCTCGTAGGTGGAAAAAGTCGTGCAATTTGCACTTTATTATATTGTTAAGGATGTTTCATGGACACGATAATAAAACACTCAAACTACTTAAGCTATCACATTCTCATTTGAGATAAAGACGGACAGAAGAACAATTCTGACCTTGTATAAAATGCCGAGTTCGCTGATTGCAAAGTTCAGATGTAGTTGGGGGGTAGTAAAATCATGCATCGGCCACATTACACGATCATCAAATACCCTTTTGGTCGGAGTCTACAATAATTATTGTTTTAATTATATCTGAATATAATTCCCTATTAATATAATACCCATTCGACATCACATAATATACGAAGTAATACAAAATAATTTTTTACAGCCGTAATTATAGTCGTTCGTTTTCGTATTGTTGAATTTAAGTTAGAGGAATCCAATATTTGGGTACCTTCTTGATGACTTGATGAAAAAATTAATTACAATTTAAAATTTAAACAGTGCTTATTGATTGCGAAAACGGAATTCCCTCATCGTAAAAATAACCAAGAGCTTTTTTAATCGTTATGGGTGATATCATTAATTATTTTATGGAGTAATGGGGTATTTTGTTTTTATATAAATACGTATATTATGTTGTTAACAAAATGCGGTCTTCGTAAAATGTAAGTAGTTATTATTTTTTAAATTTTTACTCTTAAAAATGTCTTATAAGTATTATATTATATTTTATTTTTACTGAAATATTTAATTTAGTGATGATTTATAACAATATCAAGCACGCATTTCCAAGCTTTATAATTAATGCAGTAGATAAAAAGCGTGTAGAAAAATACAAAATTAAAAACCCTGTCTAGAAGTGTTTTATAAGTACCTGGTATCACTATACCTGTAGTATGGCTGCTACATACCTAGTTCCACTTCAAGTATGACTCTTAAAAATTGATATTATGAAAGTTAAGAGGTAAATCTTAAACTAGAATAGGTACTAAAAGTTAAATAAGAAAATACATTAATAACACAATATAATATTGTACTTTTGAACGTGTAGTATCATGAGTGAAAAAGTTCTAAACTTTGGAAAGCAATAGAGATTTTTCTACGTGCAGATTAAATTATCACCAACTTTCATAACTATATATACATGACATAGCACATAAATAATATACTGGGAAATTCGTTACAGCGTAGACACTAATTATCTCAAAAATTAATATAAACGCTATTAAAAATATAGTATTTTAATTACTATACAGAATAATATGTAAAGAAAGAATACGTTTATAATTTTTGAGATGATGAATGTTTATTATTAAAAGAGTAATTTGTGTATATTACAATTTTATTAATATAATTTCCTACAATAGTAGTTATTGGTATGAAATCCGTTTGTAACAGAAAAAAAAATGTTGTTTGGTGGTTATAATATTAACATTTAAGATATCAGTTGACAATATTTAATAACACAGTAAGTATAACAATTTATATTAAAATAGTTAACTTAGAATTTAAAATATTTTTCTTATATTCTCAATTGCGTATACAACTATTACACAGGCATAACATAATTGATATTGATATTTCAAAATTAAAAATTAATATTAACATTTTAAAAATACTTCCAAATATTAAAACTAATAGAAGACGGTGAAATGTAAACACATTTATGAATTTGATAGATAAATGATTAGAACGGGCAGATATTTGTTTAAAATTAATATTCCAGATTGAGTTGTTTAAAAGCGTTGACACTTTGGTATTCACAGATTATTTCACTGGAACGTGGGAAATAGTCACTCAGTGATTTCGAACATGGCTTTGGTTCACTTGAACAATTCCCTAGGGCCACGTCGGAAGGGTGAGAATATTTTCATTCAAAATTGTAAAAAGATTTAAGGGGGAAAAAATAATAATAAGAAAAAAATAGCTGTGAAAACAAAAATGTTAGCCAGCACCACTGAATTCACTTAAGATGCACTGTCACGCGCAACAGGATTTCAATTTCCCGTCATATCCTCACCTATGAGCTCGCGGTGGGATAGATCATGAAAAAAAGGTAAACGACTATAAGAGTGCGTGGAGGCTGGTGGATGAACGAACGGCCATAGGGGTTCGGCAAGGTATTTTCAAGCAATGTTTTCTCTCCGGTGTGTCGAAAACTTAAAGCCGTTTCACAACGGAAACTTTATTAAAACTTTAAACGAGACAAGATGCCGGGTTTGGCATATTGCTTTAACTTACTAGTTAAATACCCCATATGCGTAGGTACGGAGTTTTTGCCATCATTTAAACTTTAAGTATCATTAGTCTATTGGACAAGGCGAAATAACAACAATAAAAACAAAACGCCTACAATCTGATAATGAATATCTGACCTATTTGAACATTTATAATAATGTACCTTTATAGCTCTTATAGTCAATAATTATTGTAGAAACGTATATAATACTAATCATATCATATAATATAAAATGTACAGTTTAAGTTAGTAAAATCGTATTAGACAATTAATTAACAAGACCACTCTAATCAATTATATAATTTTCTTTCGTCGTAGAGATAATCATTTTTCATAACAAACATAATATTCTACAGTCTGTTCTATCAAAATATATCGTTTTAAATAATATGTAAAGGCACAAAGGCATTGCAAAAAAAAAAACAATTTTATAACACGACATAACAACAATAATACGAACGTGATGGGCCTATCGCAGATAATATCGAGTAATCACTGTGAATAATTATTGCAGAAAATTAAAATGATATTTATCTAAAATATTACATGATAAATAATAATAATAACCTTTAAACAATTTAAATTATGTTTTTTAAGGGGCCTATCACTACGGGTAATATTTAAGGAGCAAAATTTAGGCATTTTCTAATCTGGTTTTAGTCGACCGGGATCTATAATATGCTAGTTGTAAATAGTTATTAGTGTAAGTGAAATTCAACTATGGTTAAGTGGTCAACCACTCTCGTACGCGCAGCACGTCATGACAATAACTCGGTAACAGTATGAAATTCAGTATATGAATTATTTTACGACAACTTACTCATTGCTTAGACAAAATTAAAGTTAGCTAACGTCGTTTGATTTTGATTCTGAAAAAATATTTTTATTCAGCAGGAAAATGTTTGTAGATTGTACAAAACACTTTCCGTTTTAAATTTTAATTAAGATTTGAAAAATTCATGATTTCAAGTTTAAATTACAGTTCACAGTCACTTAAGATTCAATTTCTACAGAGTGTTCCGTATGACATATTGGCAATTTTCTGTCGAGTTCAATTTTTTTTTCAGAATCAAAATTGGACAATGTTAATATTAACTTAAATTTTGTCAAAAATTGAGGTATTTTGAGCCTAAATTGACGAAAGTATCGAGTCCCCTCTTATTAAGTATCATATATACTATGGCTTTAAATTTGAACTGTATAAGACTATTATAATTTGTAATACACATTAGTACTTGAATGACATTTGGTTAATTTGGTTAATGCATCATTTTTTTTTTGTATTTTTTTTTTTACATACAATTCAACAGTTTTCACCAGTCGGTCACGATAACGTGCCGTGTACTAATGACGTCAATTGTCGTATTTCAATCACAATACCACTCCCAGAGACTGTCAGGTTGAATATGGATTAAATTCAGAACACTCATGCAAACCATAATAATTCCCGTCGGGATAAAATAAAACTTGGAATGATTGACCTTCCCCTGCTCGATAACGATCGGAAAAAAAAATAATACATAACATTCTATTGGTCGTCGGTCGACGGTATACCTAGAGGTATATACCGCATCAAAATACGCGTCAGCGGTTAGGGTAATACGGTGGACAAACGAGCTACGTTTTGTCTACGGCCGTACAAATTGGCAGTAAGTGCAGAGTGGCTGCATCCGAATCGCAGGTTTCCATATTATTATATAGGTACACCTACCTAAAAATTGACATCCGAACAATTCGGTTCCTGATATTTTCGGTTGCACACATCTGAATAATAATTGGTTTCTGATAAAGACTTTGGAAAAATGCAAAACGCAGTGTAATTGTTATTCAATATCGATATAACACGTTATAATTCACAACAGTAGGTACAAAAAAAAAAATTTAATAAGTAGATAAAAAAAATAAATATCAAATAAATGAAATACCCAATTAGTTTATTTTTATTAAATTTGTATAGTGATTTTTTTTTTAAATAAAAATTAAATACATCATGACCGGTATTTTGAAACCAAAAACAAAGTTTTTACCATACCTGCATAATATTATATTTAGACGGTCCCAAGACGTCCGTATAAAACGGGACGAAAAATTGAAAATGCTTTTAAAATAATCCGGGAATCTATTCGGATTTATACCTTTTGTAACAACTAGAAAACCAATATTCGTTTATATACCGGGCAGAGTTCCGACTGGTCAGGTTAGTGATGCTGTATGGCAAACCGGGGCAGTTCTATACATTCTACCGGGTTCGTTGATTATTTCGATGATATAGGTTGCTATAATACATATTTTATTTTAAATAGGTTACACCGTATATAGTTACGAACAACGACTATAATATTGAGCCAATGTGAATAATTAATAAGCGATAAGTTCATGGCTGAACCATAATATTACAGTTTATATTAATATTATGTATACAGTTGTAGGTAGATAATATTATGTATTATAAATGAATCGAGTATGCATCCATCATTAATGTTTTAATTAATCTGTAATAAATGATAATGGTGTCTAATGCGATAGCACGAATTTCAGATTTAATTTTAAAAATATAATATAATACCCTTATTGACCGCAGTTTTCAAACCGTATTTTTATTTATTTATGTTTAATGTTAAATATACGAATAAGTAGTAAGATAAGTTCATGGTTGGATAACCATCATACAGTTTATACTAATATGAATAATTAATTATCAAAGTATACCTAACATCCATCATTCATATTGTATTAAATTAATAATATTTATCTTTGATGAATGGTAATAGTAATTTGATATAGGTAGGTAATGTTCGAAAAAATAATACGCACTAGCGTGGACTTCAGATTTAATGGAAAATAAACGCCTACTTATAAGTATAATAATATGCTTATTGACCGCAGCTTATAATCTGTGTATATGCTGAATACACTTAAATTACTTAAATAAGTATTTTTAATTAGTAGGTATACTTTAATATACTATATTATGTATAGTGACATAGTGTTAACTAGTTAATAATTATAATAAATATAACTTTTGTTTTGTTCGTAAAAAAACTGCTGTTGATTTTGTACGCGGTTTAATCATCACTGCAGTTCTCTAATCGCGATAAAGACGAGATTAGTATAATTTCAGAGGCATTACACAATAGGACGTACGAGTAAAGTATACTGCCCGGTTATCCATTTAGACATAAATATATCTTTGTAATATCAATAGGCACATATAGGCCGGTATGAAAATGTTCTGTGCCGTTTATATTGTGAATACTGAGTACTAACCTATCCCAGTCCACCCTTATAATTTGTATTAATAATATTATTATTAATAACAACAACATCTGAAAATGCAAAAAGTCCTTAGTTTTCCGTACGGACGACAATAATGATATTATATTGTCTGACGGATTTTCAACGTGGACTGGTGTTTAATTTCCATTAGATTGAATTGAACTACAATGCGACAATAAAACTATTGTAATTCTATCACAATAATGATATAATACCTGTTGTGAACCTTTTCGTAAAAGCTCAGCATATGTTTGAGAGTCGAATATAAAAGTAAAAAAGAAAAAGAAAAAAAAAGGAAATACTCACTTAACCATTTGGGCGTAACAGGACGATGGCTCGGAGTTGTTTGTAGACGAGGTCAGTGTGCTGGTCGAGTGGAAACGAGCTCGTTCCATTTTCATTCTTTCCATTTCCCGCTTTTTTGTCTCGGAAAATTGTGTGGCTATGACCACCAAACATAGGTTTATCATGAAAAATGATCCGATCTGAAAAAAATAAACTCTGTATGAATAAATCTTTTTTTTTTCTGAAATGTAACTTATAACATATTGTCTTAAAGAAACAAACATTTCGATGCAGAAATCGTTATTTGGACGTGTATTATACTGTGCAATATAATATTATAAATAATTAATGTAAAAACATAATTTTTTATGTATACAAATATATACATATATAATATAATATATTATAATATATAATAATGTAATCAGTAAGTACATAATATATATTCAGTATTCAAGTGAATCTTTAAGGTTGTCCTAGTGTAATGTCTGTTGCAGGTGGTCGTTTCGTTGTAATTCAACGATTGTGTGAAACGCGACGACAGTTTTGTATTATTAAAGCTGTTGAAGCTTTCGGGATCGTTATAAATATTTTAAAAGTTTACGTTATTTCCACTTATCTATTAGCAGTACGAACTATACGAGTTTATCATGTTTCGAGTTACAGTAAATAACGCAACGTATAATTTATTATTCCATTTCAACAAGTTTTTGGTAAATTACATGTCGTAGCATGTACTTTTGTGTCTTAGTTTTTATTGTAGACGTTGGAAATGTGTGAGCAACATCAATACACATATTGTGCAACAATAATAATAATATAGTTAGAAATGTTTTTTTGCAACTCTGCAAGAATAACAATTTGTTAGAAGAAATATTATTTTTGACTTATTGATAAATTTATCGGTAAAATGTATTTCATTTAGATATAGATAGTATTACAATATTGATAAAGAGACATTTTTTTTTTGTTTCTAATTAACCCGCGGCAACTTAGGCCGTCGCGTGGTTTTTAACTGTGTGGTAGGGTACTGTAGGTTTAAACACGTTTCAACTTTTTGGCAGATATTTTAGTGGGCACCCGTAGGTATCTGCCATGCCCAGATGGGGGATGGCGGCACTTCTCTCCGGATACCGTGACTTGCCCGAAAAAATATGCCGCCCGTGGCCGAGGTTTTGACCCGGCGTCGGTGCGCATCGCAACCGACGCCTTAGTCCGCTCAGCCACTCCGTATCCCTCCCCCATAAAGACAAATTTTATTATGTTTTAACATTTATTTTGGTTTTATACATATATATATATACATTGATTGTAATATATTCGTTTGGCTCATTACATCGTAACTTTATCGGTCGTAAGTCACTTACCTATTAGGTACAAATTTAATCGCTATATTTATTTATTTATTTATTTATTAACAAGTATTAAACGGACAAGGCCCTATTACAATAAATAGTAATATTACAATCATTATGATAATGTATACAAATAGGAATATAAAATTAATGAATATAATAATAATAGTATTAATAGTATTACTCATAGACATATAGTAAATATGTCTATGGAAATTAATAAGAATAATGAACAATGTATAATAATTATTGAAATAAACATAGCATTTTTAAGAGTTCAGAATTAAGTAATTACAATACGATTTGAATGAGTCTAAATTTGGTGAGCTGAACATATCAATTTTAAATTTGTTAACAGTTTGCATTAATCTATTGCAGGGAGTGTTGTTTGCATAGTTAGTAATTTGTATGCTTAAACGAAAAGTGTTTGTTGATCGAGTGTTAAAAGTGGGAGTATAGAAAGTTAAATGGCTTAAAAAATCTGGACAGTCTATATTACCATTCAAAATCTTATGCAAGAAACATAAGTCAAGACTTATACGTCTGTTTTCCAACGTCTGGAGGTTTAATAAAGACAGGAGTGGATTGTAAGATGTGTGAGGTTCTCTAGGTATGGAGCATTTAAATGAGATGTAGCGTAAGAATTTGTGCTGTACTTTTTCCAATCTTGTTTTTTTTCCTGTCTGGTAGGGAGACCATACAATAGAGCCGTATTCACAGATGGGTCGTATTAACGAACAGTAAATCGATTTTAAAGTAAGTTGGTCAGTAAAGTTCGTACAGCTACGATTAATAAAACCTAGTAATTGAAGCGATTTATTAATTACCATGTGAATATGACAGTCAAATTTTAGCTTTGGGTCAAATAATATACCTAGGTCTTTAATAGGACCTGTAGAACGTAGAAGAGTTAATCCATTTATAAGGTAATTTATAAGGTAAATTAGTAGTAGATCTAGATCTAGTGAAAGTCATTATCTGACATTTATTAATATTAAGTGATAGATAATTTTTAGTGCACAAATCATAAAGGATATTTAATTCAGATTGATGTAAATCAGCATCCAATTATTGTGAATTAACTGTACGAAACAATTTAATATCATCTGCAAACATTAGCTCAGAGCAATTTTGAAATTGTATATCATTAATAAATTTATTGAATAATATTGGAGCTAAGTGAGATCCTTGCGGAACACCAGATGTGATACGCATTGGGGTAGAATTATAACCTTTATAAGAAACAATATGGAAACGATTTTGGGTAAAAGAAATTAACCAGTTTAGGAGGGAACCACATACTCCGATTTGTTCTAATTTTGTAAATAAAATCTGGTGGTTAAATTTATCAAAAGCTTTGGAAAAATCAGTGTAAATAACGTCAACACTATTACCAGCCTTAAGGGCATCAGATAAGAAATATTGGAAGACGAGCAGATTAGTAATGGTACTCTTATTACGCCGGAAACCATGCTGATCGTCAACGATAACATTTGTTAAAAGAGGTACAATTTTTGCTGCAATAATAGATTCGAATACCTTGGGTATAATAGAAGGTAGTGAGATTGGTCGGTAATTGGAGATATTAGATAGGTCTGATGATAATTTTGGTACAGGGCGAATAATAATAGTTTTTCATGCATCAGGAAAAATACCAGTAGATAGTGACAGATTAAATAGATATAATAAGGGCGTAGAAAAAGTATAAGTACAGTTTTTGAAAAATATACTTGGGATTAAATTAGGACCTGGACATGGGCTAGAAGTAAGTGAGTTAAGTGAATTAAAATTATCAAGTAAATGTATTGTACGTGAGTGCAAAGGAGATAGGAGTACATTTGGTTGATTTTGATGGTTATAACTCAAATTAATATTATTGTTATTTTCATATACACTAGAAAAATATTTAGAGAAAGCATTGACAATATCATTAGGTGAATCAAATTTTTCATTACATAAATGCATGCAATTAGGTAAAAAGTTGACTTTGAGTTTATTATTTATAAATTTCCAAAAATGTTTAGGGTGGACCTTTAAGTTTTTTTGTAAATTATTAATATAAAGTTGATAATCTGCTTTTAAGTAGAATTTACACTTGGCACGAAGTTCAGAAAAGGATATGTAGTCACTCACCAAACTGGTACTATTATATACTTTATGGGCAATTTTTTTTTTTTTTAAATTAGAGCTTTTAAATTTTTTGTAAACCAAATCGGGTAGTATGAATGACGTTTAATAATTTTAGGAACGAATATATCAATAATTTCATAAATAATACAATAAAAAAAATTTACAGCATCATTTATGGTTAAGTTTCTAAACGGATTACACCAATTAACCGAGGCTAAGGTAAAATTAATATCAAAATAGTTACAGTCATAGAAATTATAAGTACATAAATTATAATCAATAAGATTTATTATAGTATTGGGGAAAGAAATAAGTAAACCTGGATGATAGCTATCACAAGGAAGAAGCGGGCAATCTGACTTATAAACTGAAATGTTATTTGCATCAGATAAAATCAAATCTAAAATTGAACCATTGTTATTTACTATATGGTTAAATTGAAAAATATTTAAAAAAGATAATTTTGACAAAAATTCTGACTTAGTTAAAGTTAAGTTGGATAAGATAGGGAAAAAGCCAATAGAGCTAGGAAGCCAAATTAATTTTGGAAGATTGTAGTCACCAACCATTATTATATTTTTTTACATACCTATGATAAATTAGATAGTATATATGATTACTCGTATCTATAAAATATTTTGTATACGTTATACTCATAAAACCGTATAAGTATCTACTTACGAAGTCTAATGGTTGTCCATTTTATTTCCTTAATATTTCTAGAGCAAGTACAAAAAAAAAAAAGGTTGATTTCAGTCAGTGTATCTTGTTGCCTATATTTGCCTCAATGACTTACGATACACCAATAGTGTGAAATGTGATATATTATTTTCTATTTGTTTACCAATACTTTAATTGTGTTTTACGAGTATCAATTAATTTGTACAAATATTTTTCTATTTCAAGTAAAATTCAAACGTCTGCCTGACGGGTTCAATAGCTTTTTAAGAGTTTCGCGATTATTATTTTTAAATTAAAAAAAAAAAAAATCATTACTGTTTATGAATTCTGTTTAGTTATGGTTAGACTTTACAAACTTCTCAATCCTGAGTGATGCATATTTCAATAAAGTATTTAAACGCACAGGCTTATATGCACTCAGGAACTAACTTTTGATGTTTGAATCGATCTTTCCATCCACATATTGTTAAACTGTAGTTGAGCATGAATGTTTACCTCATTTTGCTTACAACTTATAACAAATCTAAATTAATTTGAATCATAATGTATCATGATTTTATAACTATAATATGGCATGTAATTTTTGTTTCAACCGTTTTTTTTTATTTAGATATGGTTTTTTTAGTTTCTAAACTAAAAAACCCGATTTAAGGTCGGTAATTAAAAACCATAATATATCATATTTAATGAGTAAATTTTATATTTTTTAAAAGTTTAAAGTATAAAATTGGAATATATTTTTTAACTAAAAATAATAACAAATTGTTATATTCAATAAAAGATACTGGCATATTTTTGTCACATTCATGATAGGTACTATAACATTTTTCACACGTTATATTAAATTGAAAAGGGTGCGTATCAGCTAGGGCGTAAAAAAATCCAGTTATGTGAATTTCCATAAAAATATGTCAAAACAATACACTCGAGAAACGTGAAAATATTTTAGTTTTAAAATATTTGTTTTTATACTTGCTACAACCAATACTATTTATTTGGATCACTCAACATCGATCACTTTACTTTTTTTAATACATAATAATATTATATTATCTTGCCAAAGTAATATAAAAATGACTTAGCGATATCCAATAAAAAAAGTCATATACCTACGTTACAACTCGCTGCCCACTGGTTCACACAAACGATTTGGCCACAACAATTCTCTATATATGTGTTGTTATTTATATACTTATCAGATTACTTTTGATGTATACTCATTTATATTTATTTATGTATGAACTTTGATATCTATACTATGTATGGTATGTATGGTAATTAGTATGTATAATTGATATGTTTAGTAATAAAACTGTCCAGCACCGGACACGAGATGAAGACCAAAATAATTAATTGTAATTGTTGTTTTATCGAATTTATATACCTTTAGTACGACTGTTTGTATCTTGTTCAATTTAAGTGCTTAGATACAATTGTGATAAAATTAATAAAAAAAATAATGTATTTTATGAATAAATTCGATACATTTTCTTAATAGCAAGTTTAAGTCGTTAAAACAAAATATTTTCAAAAACATGAACGTTTTTTGAAATAATGATAGTGTCTTGCGTTAAATGGATCGCCCTGTAACGGCAAGTACGGTAGGTATGAGTACCAGAAAAATATCGTTTTGTTCAAATAACCGAACAAAGTTGTAACCTGATTTTACGATTGACATTATTTTCAGCCGAGTAATATTTTTGCATTGAAATATAATATTCGGCCATTTTGAAATTTTTTTTAATCAATGACCTATCCGTACCTACTTGCCTTTATTATCTATAATATTTTACAATATGAAATTCAATACCATAAAACCGGTATTTACGACGGATGTATTTTAATGAAATTTAGGTGCATACGCCGTTTACATTTTAGTAAATAATTGTAATGTTAGATACGTATAATATTTCGATTCACGATTAACATAAAATCAAATAATTTTGTTTTTTTTAATATAAACAATAACGTTTTGTTGTTAACTTCTCTCAATTCTCTGAAAATAAGAAGGTATCAAACATAAGGTTCAGACTTTAATATTATGTACAATCAATAATCATCATAGGTAGTACGTCAAAAGTATTCTGTGTCTCACTCGTAACTTATAAAGATTTATCTGAAATTTGGGATTCATATATGATTGTTGATTACTTTAATACTCGTCGTAGTTTCTAGTTTAATTTTATGATACAAATCTAAATAAATAGTGATACAGTATGTATGCTGCAGTTACACAAAATAATATTATATTAATATGTTGATTAGGAAATGAATTATGACAATTTTTGTCAATAAATTGCTTTCTGAGTGGTTTTATACAAAAACATATCGAAGTGTGTTTTATACCATTTGTATTATATGCTTACTTATCAGGATTAAATCGAGTATGTAAAAATTAAGGACATGACAAAAGATAAAATATGATATACGCGCCATTTGAAGTAAATGTTCTCTAAATCGTTGAAAATACAATTTCAGATAACACTTATTAGTACTCAAAAATGATTAAATTGCATAGTATTATTTTATTTTATAGATATTGAGAGAAAATAATAATAACAAAGTAATTGTCAATATTCATGAATATTATCTAACGATATTCAATACTTTTTAAATTTATGTCAATATTTTTTTTATTGTTATTAATATAATTTTATCACTTAAAATAGACTTTTATAGACTTAAGTTTATTACTTACTAGATGATGATATCATTTTTACATTAATCGTTTTGATTAACTTGACGTTATTATTAATTGGTAGTTATTTTAAACTTGACTAAACGATAGATCAATTTATTACCTAACAGTTAGAATAAAATGTAATTGAATAAACGTTAATAAAATAAAATAGAAATATTTAATACACTCTATTTTTAACCAAAGGTAACGCAATATTTTTCAAAACAATTTATAATAATTAGTGTTAGACACTGTTCTGTGAGAGAAATTGTTTAAAACCTTACATTTTAGTGAACTTAGATAAAAGTTTCAACCTGGTGTAAATCTGAGCTAAACGATTTAATTTGTTGTGTCTGAATTTGATCAGTTTTTTCCCAGGATATTTTACGTAAAATTGTTTTGATGTATTAATAAATAAACTTCAATTGTACCTATTCCAAACAAATGTAAGTTATTCAGTAATATTTAAATGAAATTATTGAATAGTAACTAATTTGTAACACGATAACGTGATATAATATCTCTCAAATTAAAATTTTCTGGGGTGCAATCCAGTATGACAATCTAAATATACTAAAAGTGTTGGGTATCTCATATAATCTGTGAATATTGGTAAGTTTAATTTTAATATATATTATTATATACACAAATATTAATTTAAATTGTATATTATTTAAGCGTGTTAGATAAGCTTTGATTATTTCGTTATTATTTTTTTATAGTCGAATTAAATAATACATTGTTTCATCATTGAAAAATAAGGTTTTAAAATAATATATTGTTTTTACTTGCACAACAGTAAAAGAGAGTTTTAAATTTATTCAATGCGTACTTGCGAAATTATTATAATTATTACCTATACAGTTCATTATTTATAAGCCTATTTAAAGTTTGGACGGACCAGGTTGTGCACTAATAATTGCACTAAAGTATTAAGGAGATTTCTGCTGCCATCCCATTCTACACATACCCAAACTATAAAGTATAAACGCTTATAAACATAATTAATTAGGTATTGGTTCGCTGTATTATTTTACGTGCAGGTAAACATTGTGATGATTTACAGAAAAAATATTATTCTGTTTCAACGATGATTACACGTTGAAAAAATAAACAGACGCGATAATCATAAACCCTTTGCAAAGAAAGACCAAATAATTTTACCATGGCTGTGAAAATGTATCGAAATCAAATCTACTGAATAATAAAATCATCACCGCGGTAAACGGCCTGGTCCATGACGATCACGTTACCGATGATCTGTTACCGACAGTAACCATCTTTAGGCCCAATGATAGTTCGCAGGGAGATCATATCATAATATATTATATCTTCTGCACGCTCGTTTGTCGCATAAACGTTTATCTATGATAGTGATGAAAGGTAATACGCTGATACCTATATAAATATATATATATATATATAATATTATATATATGTATGTGGCACAAGTCCGCGAGACTAAAACTACATCAGTGACAACGTGCTAAGCCTCGGAGACGAAAACAGAGAGCATTGACGAGTTCTATCGTTAAACGATTTTAGACCGTGCGAAGAGAGCTTAAATGATTTTACGACGGTTTTAAAAATAAATCGAAATCAAATCTACTGAACAATAAAAATCTTCAACGGTAAATGCTGGCCTAGGACGATAATATATTATTATTAACACATATTGCGAACTATTTTTTCCTAAAGCTGGTTATTGTCGGTAAAGACCCGAGTAAGAAACAACTGTAAGTTCGTTTGTCGCATAAATGCGCAGGATGGTGACGCTGATATGGCACAAGTCCTTAAGACTACGTGACTAATGATTATACCGACAATGTGTGTCGAAGCCTCAGATGGGACGACTACAATACTGTAGAGAGCACCGACGTGTATTATCATTATACGATTTCAGACCATGCGAAGAAAGCTTGAATGATTTTACGACGGTTGTAAAAACAAATCAAATCAAATCTACTAAATTATAATAAAAATCTTCACGGGACACGGGTAAACGCTGGCCCATGACGATATTATATTATGGACACATTGCGAACTATATTATTACCTAAAGTTGGTTGCTGTCGGTAAGAACCATCCGAAAGTCCGTTTGTCGCGTAAATGTGCAGTATAGTGACGAACGGTGATGCGCTGATATGGCACAAGTCCTTAAGACTACGCGACAATGTGTGTCTAAGCCTCAGAGATGACGACTACAATACCTCTGCAGAGAGCATCGACGTGTTATATCATTATACGATTTTAGCGGCGTGTGTAATTGGATTTTATCATACCTATCTACTAGGTACTAATTGTAATCCCTGGAGTGTGACGAAACGTGCTCACATCTCGGGTGGGTGATCAACGTTGAACGCAATGATTTAATAACACGTTCGATAATAATATGCAGCTTTTAAAAAACAACTACGCGGATTTACGCGAAAAACAAAAATGGCTATACAGTTTGATGGTTTTATAGTATGTATATTAGTACGTCCTATCGATGTCTACAGTCCTGTCCTCGTGCGAAACTATAACTGCAGTTATTAGCGGATGTTGGTTTGTATAATATGCAAGTTTTTATGCGTAGGTATCGCATAATATATAACGTGAAATCCACCCGTCCAATTGTGCGATTTTGTCATGAATTATTAATATTCTGACGATAAATTTGTACCAAAACGACCGTTGGTCATTCTTTATAGTATACTATTTGGTCGAGAACGGTCGAGATAACGTAATCCGTCCAATTTGCTCTTAATCAAATAATATCATCAAAGTTGACTCCCAGAAAATCATTTGATTAATTTATACATTATAATATTATAGTGTTCTATATTGTTGTATGCGGTATTTTATGACTCAACTATTTGGGTGAATTAAATAAAAATCACGGTGGATTAAATCAGGAAAAATAATTTCAAAAATACATTGTTGAGCTTTTCTTTTAAATGGTGCAGGTTTTTAAAATTTTAAAATGTACGATTTCTTTTCCAAAAATATTATCTCATCTATGAGTTTCTTAATGATGAAATCTCATAATACATTAATATTCTGTTTTCTTCAATGTAACACATGAAGAATATATTATTATGCTTTCGGGCTATATTTTGTGATATTAATAAAATTTAAGTACCTATATACTATATAGTAAGTTATATAAACATTCATTAAAAATAAATTATCACCAACAAGTATTTATAGTTAGGTACCTCAAAAATTATCATTGGACATCTTTGTTTGCATTACATAATATTATTATATTTTGCTTAAAATCGGAAGTAGTTATTGTTCTCTATTAATAACGATTCAGTATAAATGTTAAATTTGATTATTATGCAGTTAACATAAAATAATTAATCACTATAAGAATACATTTCTGTAGAATATTGTAGTAACTTTAACATATATAAGGATTTTACTGACACGTTTACGTTAAGTGGGTACAACAGAAAATAATTTAATAATATATGAAATATTATGAATAGTACCATATAATATTTTTAAATAACCAATTTTCTTTAATATGTGTTTTTCGATTAGCACGATAGAAAAAACATTAAATAATAGATATGTTTTTAAATGCTTAAACTGGGTTTCTGTGATAACGTAATTGCGTAAAATTATTCATGCTAACAGAAAATGTGAATACCAAAAAAAAGTTGTAGGTATCTACATTTTGCTGGTCCATTTATTTTGTTACTACCTAAGTTAACGACTTAACGTTATTATATTATTCATCGGTTTCTATAGGTACCATAACGCCAATTATAATGAAAAATCTTCCACAATAAAAAAAATAAAAATCGTACCCAGCGCAAAAACATATGTGTACAATGTACATATGTCACAAGGACAATTTTATTTAGATGTACCTTATAATGTAGATAAAAAAATTGCGAAAATAAAACGCAGATTGTAATTTGATGATTACCAGATTACATATATTACCATATAATTACTATTATATGGTAAAAAACGATTTACATAGCAATTCATTATTTTTTTCAATTGTTTCTATCCATTCGTTAAATATATTGATAATTTACTTTCTTGAATATCTTTAGCTATATAACTAAGTAAGTAAGCTAAAGAAATAAAATACTTTTTGGATGTTAATCTTTATTACATATTTTATAATCTTTATCTTATTATTATATCTTGCATCATTTTACATTTATAATTTTTTCCCTTCGGAAATAGCATAATTTATATAATCCATTATACTATTTGTCACTCGACTGTTCAGTATTTATTACGCGTGTTATTAATGAGATTAAGATTTTAATAGGTAGCGATTTATCATAAATTATATGTATAATGTATATATATTAAGTAAAACACTTAGTATGCAATTAAATTGTTGTACAGATTATGATGATATTAAAGTACTTTATAGTTTATTTTATTTTAATGAATGATATATTATGACATATTATGATGTGTCTAATATCTGATTATATCAAATAATTATTTATTAAATACTACTGTTTTTTTTTTTTTTTTAAGAAATGTGTTTTTAAAACTAAGATGTACGCGTCATTGATAATTTTTTTCCCTAATCAGTATATTATGTAGTTTTATTGATCAATGAAATTTAAATGTCTTATATATTTTTATAAATCTTATTAAATTAAAAATTCTTTC
Source organism: Acyrthosiphon pisum (assembly GCF_005508785.2). Lineage (NCBI taxonomy): Eukaryota > Metazoa > Arthropoda > Insecta > Hemiptera > Aphididae > Acyrthosiphon > Acyrthosiphon pisum. Next base: position 126,794,907 of record NC_042494.1, read on the forward strand.
AATAACTAAAATTTAAATTTAAATTTAATTAAATTTAAAAACAAATTAAATTAAATAAAATATTCAGTTGATAAAATGTGCTGATAGTTTTGTGTTTACTTTATTTATTTTTTATTTTTATTTATTGGTTAATAACAATATTATTTTAAGGTCATCTGCAATCATACTATATTCTGTAATAGTGAAATGCATAAAATATTTTATGATTTTATAATACCTACGGTTTTCTTTTTGCAGTATAAACATTAGACATACAATTTACAAATTAATTTTATCATTAAAATTATATTATACAATAATTATTAACGTGTTTAATTTTTGCTGCATAAGTGACGCAATGTATTATTTTCTAATTTTGTTATAAATTGGTAGGACTATCAAATGTTGATATACCAAATTTTGGATTACTTAAATATCGTATCATGAAAAAATTGTTTAAAAAAACTAAATCCATAATATAGTATCTAATTGAATATTTAGAAATGTGTATAATATTATTATGTATATTATTATATTTTTATAAGATATTATATTGGAAGTATACTATTAGGCTAGTAGAGCAATATCGAATATTGTTTTTTTCAACGTTGAAAATTCCGTTGACAACTTTGGGCTGAATTTGTTTATGTCTAAAATTTAAATATGCACTCTGAAAAGTGCGAAACCAGAAAGACGTGTTTAGCCTGTTGCGTTTTTTTCACTTTATAGAATGAAAAACGTACGATCGGGGGAAGAAATTGAAACTGGCAGAACAGCTTTGCTTCGGAACACTTTGAGGTGAAATGAAATATTAAGGAAATATTCAGTGTGCAGTTGGTGTATAATATGTTTCAATTTGTCAAGATTTTTGGTGGGTTTTCTCCGAATCATTGGCCCATTTTTTTCTGTCTTATAATTTTTTTTTTTTGTCAGCAATACTTTAGAATATTCAAATAGTGAACATTACCTATATATTTTTTCAAAACGTTGATTCAATACAAATTTGATACATCTTTTTGAATACAACTGTCGTAAATAATCAAGAATGACATTTCTAAAAATTGCCCTTGTAGTATTCTTCAATACAATCATTAAAAAAATATCAAAATAAAAGTATTATTTATGTTTATTTATATCAATAATATGATTTCGAAATATTGAATTATATATTTTATATATTATCATAATAAGTCGTAAAAAATTAAATACATCCCTCATTTAGTTGTATGGCTTTAATGTAAGTGTCCAATTCTTGAAAGACCTTGCACTACATTTTAATGTACGTTCTATGGGTTGATAATACGTAAGCCATAAATTAGATCTGTCCCGAGTAGTTTAGACTTGATGTGACGTATTATCTTTAGTCAATATAAAATTAAGGAATTTTTTCCTATTTTTTTAATTTGTTCGCATTGTCGCGACATTAATTAAGTTTCCGACCAATTTTTTAGTATATTTAGTCAATATTGTACTAAGTGTGTGCTTGTCAGTGCTACAATGAGTATAAACGATGCACACATTTAATGATAAATATAATATATATGTATATATTTTTATTTATTGAAAAATGCTTTTAAATTATTTTTGGTTGTCAAATTTATACTATGTCAATTTAGCTATTGCATTATCGTTTACAATAACCTAGAAAACATTTGTGCTCAAAATAAATTGTAAAATAATATTACCTAATAAATTGTTTGATTTGTTTTTTTTTTTAAATTTATCACTTGATTTCTTAAATAAATAATATATTTGGTGTTCAATAATCGCATGTGTTTGGCAGTGATTTAGAAATATAAATATTAAGAAGAAGTGTGAAATAACTATTGTACGATTAAAAAATATAATAACTAGTTCTTTTTTAGAAATAAGATGAATGATTAAGAATATGATCTATTTTAACATTAATGGTGGACAAAATATACTGAATTAAATAATTTGTAAAGATTAATTAATTTATTTTTATTGTATAATCTTTAATACTATTATACTCGTGTAAAAACATATTTTTTTATAATTTGCCTAAACGTTATATTTATTACATGGCTTATTTTTCAACCCGATTAGAAAAGAATAAAGAATGTGCATATTATTATAATATTTTTTGATGCTAAGCACACTTAAAATCTTGAACAATTATATGTAAGAAATTATGTTTGTGACCTTACGGTGAACAATATAAACACTATATACGTATATTTACGATAGAAACATTGCACTTAACAATCACTTAAAGAGTATTGTAGGTGTGAAAACCAATAGCGAGCACTATATCCACTAAGCAGGAAATAATGCCTTTCTTTTTTTTTCCTTTTAGATTTAGAATTAAGCCTTCTAATAATTATAATGTATTGTGAACACACATCAATAGAAAACACTTTTTTTTTTTTTAATTCGCCTTGGATGTCCGTTGTGTATAGATTTTTTTTCTCTAACGCTTTTGTGGTTGTCAGTGTATTCAAAATGTGGTCCTCCGTGAGCACGGGAGGAGATGAACAAATTTTAAGCACCGTACCCGTACCATTACGAATGCATTAGGCTATTGTTTTTATGTACGGTCTTCGTCGTCACGTTAAAAAAAAAAACATAATAATTCTACAGTGAAATTAAAAATCTGGGAGCTACTTTAAAAAAAGGCTTTTAATTCGACGGGTAATTACTTCCCTTAAAAGGGGAGAATGCTATACGCGACCGAGGAAGGAAAATGGCCCGGGACAGTTTATTGTCTCATTTATGTGATTAAATTCGTATAACCCCCGCTCGCGAGATGATCACAGAACAATAAACCTCATAATTTATAAGACGCATCGAAATTTCCAAACCGTTTGTATATTATAAAAAACAACAAACGCATAAAATTACATTATACATATATACGCACTAAACACTTTGAATAATCTCGTCCTTATTACAGATTTTGTTTGGATCCATGACATAAATTCAGCACGCACACACTGCAAATTCTGCAGTGGTTAACGGCAAACTGCGGCGTGGTGAACATTTTGCCCTTATACAATAATAATTATTATGGCCACACCGTAAAATATGAGAGGAAATTCGAAAGGGGTATTAAGGGTAGCACATGGGAAGATGGATGACGCGAAAGTACAGTTCGCTGTTGTACCGATGGCCGCACAGCGGTCTTTACATTCGATACTAAAAGTTTTTCTCCCCCCACAGATGTCCCGTAGTCATCAGTGTTATTGTTAATAGGCAGCATCGCATCTACCGGTAGATACGCGGCCGCGGTTACATCATTATTGTTTATCAAAGTATGGTATAACAATATTATTATAATCGACCGACTTCCCCGACAAATATATTATGTTTTTAAATAGTGAACATAATATAATATAGGTAGGTATAGGCGCATTGCCGCCGGTGTTGGATACACTTGGACAGTTATTTATCTCTGACGTACCTACCCCGTCTGCAGTGACAAACGATTATTAATGACAATCTCGAGAGAACTATAAACATTATTATGAATGAATATAATAAGAAAATAAAACAATATTTATCCATTAACCGTAAACTTTATTACAAACAATAATAGCTGATCGCTACTAAAGATCATTGACATTAATATCAGCTGACCAAATATTTTATCATTGCCTTTACTGACTGATTACTATGTATTCCCATAATTCCTCTGTACACATTACACGAAATATTATTTTACAATAGATTTATAGACATAATATATAATTTCGACAGCTGTTTGTCTAATCAAGTAATAGACGTTATAGTGTAACACTCAGTAAAGCGGCATAAATAAACTAAGATTTTACAGATATATTTTATTAAGATATAAAAGTACTTTAAATACGCACTTCATGGTAAAATTTGCATCATCAATTCGTAATCCAATTTATTTACCAATCAAAGTATTTTTATAATAATATTGTATATATATACTTTCACATTTTCTTTAAGTTATACTTCATAATTATGAACGTTTCATCGATTCCCCCTATAACTACACGTAATAATTTATGGCACGATAGATATTTTTTTTGATGACCACTTTAATTAGTTTATAATATATTAACTATATGTATATACAATATTGCATTAGTGATCACTGATCAGTGCATCGTACTCTTGATTCGCTTTGAATAATTTTGTCGACCATAGTTTGTTTTTTATTATGTTTTACTATAATAATAAATCACAATTTAATTTGAAATAAAAAATACTTGTTCACCAGAAATTTAGAACAGTTGGTTACGCGTCTTATTATTTGCAACTTTTTTTACATTATTTCAATAGGATCATAATTTCCTTATTCATACTTCCCTAAAGTTACTTAAAAATAGTTAAATAATACATAACCAAATACACACAAACAGTTTTAAAACTTAGTTCTTATTTCTATTCTCATATCTACCTACCCACTGAATATTCCGTAGTTTATATTAGTTTTTTTTTTTGCACAGCAGAATGTTAATGTACTTTTTCATAATTTACTTTTCCAGTATCTTTTTTTGTAATCCTACTCAAGTAAATGTAAATACATCTTTTATTTTTATAACAAAAGAAATAATTAAACTAATTGAGTTAGCCGTTTCAAATCGACAATAGGATTTTATAATCATATTGTAAAAAAGTATTTTATAATTCAAGAAAACAAAAACTGTAGGTATGAAAAAGATGAACACTTGAACTTGTGTTAAAATATTTCATAATAAAATACTAACATTTCCGTTGAGAATATAATTTAATTTCGAAGTGTAAAATATTTTATGAAATCAATAATATTCATTTAAAAAAAAAAATAGAACACACAATGTATTCAAGTATGATATTGTTTATTAATTAAAAAAAAAACATGTAAATTTATTTTTCGGTTCAGTGTTTGATGGTTTAAGTTCAAACCTTTAATATTCCAAACCAAAAACAAGAATTAGTTTATGTCTCGCTGTATATGATAAAAATATAATAAATTACAATGTATTAATATGCAATCTGTTACTGCGAAGTGACATCACATACAATTATTGGAATATTGTAATAATATACTTTTGCTTACACAAACGTTCTGATCTGCTTTAATTAATAATATTGTTATTCTTGTGTGCATATAAGTAATTTATTTAACGTTATCAAAGCTACAATCTATCACAATGCATCAATAATAAATACGCATTTACTAGTAAATTAATGATTAGGCTTACATTTTAGGGTTATATACCTAAGTGAGGCGAGCGTCGTATGTTAGGGGGTTGAACTTGGCGTGTTTTCGATAGTACAAGACGTGTGAAAATAATATTACGATAATATAATGTAATACATATTATTATTTTCACATTTAATCATAATATTTTTTCGACTAAAATGTCTTCGTCTTCTAAATCAATCTCTAATCGTGCACGAAACTTACCACGATGAGCAGCACGAAGTAGATCCAGTCCCAGAACGAATGAGCGTCTTGGACGTAATACATTATGTCTACCCATCCTTCCAAGCTGATGACCTGGAATCGAAAAATAAATTAATATGTCTCAGCGCATTTATATGGGCGGTGGAAATTTCATAGAATAAAAATTGGTTTGGTCCGGAGAAAACGCGCGGTGGGTGTAGGTATAGTTAAACACTGTATTCGTTGTTCATAAGTACTCGGTTTAAATTCAACGCACCGTCTGCTCACGAACGCTTTTCTTCCAGCTTACTTCAAGACCCCTAGTCAACATTAATCACTTCTCCCGGGAACGTGGCCAAACAGTTTGCAATAGGGATGTCCAATCTCATCCGATAAATCAGCCGGAAAACTTCAAATCATTGATGTCTTTCCATCACCTTTTATTGCGGTGTATTAGACATTTTTTGGCTCCGATATAGTTTTTTTTATATATATATATATATATGTACATGCGAGTATATTATGTCATATATGAAGTAGGCTTTTGTGTTTTATCTAAGTTTATAGTGTACAGAAACTATGATTATAACTTATATATATAAATACGCACACAAGTGTCTAATACACACTCCTCGTCGCTGAGTGGTATTTATATTTATTTGTCTAATAACGTCTATATACTTGTTTTGAAACGTTTGAGTTTACTTTACTTCAATACAATTATCTGAACTTGAGACTTATATATCTGTGTACAAAAACACGGATGATTCAGAAATATCAGTTTAATATAAAATGTTATAAATATTTGCATAACATAATATGTAATATTATATAAAATATTATATGTAGGTAAGTAAGTAAATTTATAAAAACTATTTATAAAAATAAGACTAAGGCCATACAATTAATTAACCAATAAGTAACTGGATATTATCATCGAAAAAAAAAATCGTTAAGTTAGAATAATTATTAAAAAAAAAATTAAACTCGTTATGTAACTTAGTTATAAAGGTTACTTTCCTTTTTACCTTAAATTTATCTTATTAACTTGTTAATGCCCTGCCTTGTCAATTTTTTATTTATAATTTTGAGTGTTTTTATACACGAAAAATCTGAATAGCATTTTTGCTACTTGTATAATTGCCACTAATTGCTAACATAATATGATAGTGTTTCCTTACAATAAAGACAGCTAACTATGAAATCCATTTGGAAGACTATTAAAGAATAATTTAATATTATTTACCAGATAATTATGTGTTATTTATTATTGCTTTATTTACCATCAATCATCATATTATAAAGCTATATTCACTAACAAACCGGTTAAACTAAATTATTTTTACAGTTTTTCATAACGCTTGAATATTGTATAGAAATAAACTATAATTTTTGAAGAACCATAAAAAGATATTATTTAACTCGTCATTGATGTGCTGCAGAGCCTTGTTATTATTTTAAGAACCATTGCTTTAAATATTATTCAATTCTTTTGGAGCTATTAATATCTTCAACCTCCGTGTTTACGAGTATAAATTTGTAAATAAAATAATTTTTTAAACATTTCTTTATAACTTATATCAACCTATAAAGTCATTAGTATCACAAAGCGAGTGTCACTTCACATTATGTAGCAATAAGCAAAATACGCCGATGGAGACAAGATGATGGATATTATAACATATATTATAATGTATAATAATATATACGTTTATGTAAAGCAGAATAAAAAATAAAATAAAATTAAATACTTTATAGTAAGTAATCGCTTTATAATGTCTCTAAAAATTTTGGATTCTGATAGGATCGATGGATTTATTGATTTTACAATGATATGAGTTTTTTTATGTCATCACCATGTCATTTATATGTCAAAAGTAAAAAAAATCCAAGTCATTTTCTTAATAATTGGAGAAACCAACAAAAAACTACCAGTATTAGACAAAGTTTTGCGTAGGTATATCAAGGGCACCATTTGGGGTATCTTATAGAGTATACATTGGTGGCCCTATTTTTCGCCGTATCATATTGGCCTGCCATAATTTTATGCTGATACCGATGCCCGATGTATCAGTTAAATTGAATTAATTGAAATAATATTTTATAAATAAAGGGATATTATACTTTTATCAGTGTTATCACTTAAAATATTAATGATTTTTCATCCCGAATAGGAAGGTTAGAAATAACTCCAATAGGGCTACATTTCAATTTTCATTATTATAAGTGTGGCCTGGTGGTAGAAAAATGTAACCTGGTAAAAAATTTTGCATCCCTATTTAAAAACTGAAATGGCGCCCCTGAGGTATACAACTTAAATTAAAATGGTTATAACTCACTTAAAAACTGAACTATCATAAAAACCACACATACAAACATATATAACTATAGTTACACAGATGATGGTAATGTTCTTACCATGCAGTTTCATAATAGGTCGCTGGTCGGTTCACTCTAATTTTTAAACTACCCAACGAAGCTAAACGTGATCTGCTGAGCGTAAATATAGAGATTCGACTACAACTGCCCAAAAATGACCCCCCCTAAATAGGTACCTAACGGATGTTATATTAGATTAGTGGAAAAGTCTTAAAATTGAGGTGGCATTTAAAATATAAAATTTAATTTTCAAATTTTATAGAATTGTGGAAAATTTGAAAAACTACAACTTTAGCTTCGGCGACAGGGACAATTAGCTTTATACATTCTATTTTACTTATTTATGGTAACAAATAACAATTCGATCACAACAATATAGTGACCATTATATTATTATCATGTAGGTACGTTGGTATATAATGTTTTTCTCTTTCTTCTTCATTTGATCTGAATTCTGTCATCAGATGTTTTACTATAAGGGCAACTCCAGATGAGGTGCATTCCATTTCTCATAAAATATTATACTCTGCACTTTTCGTATAGAACGATACTCGGACAAAAGGCCGAGTTTTTAAAATTTGTTCACCAACGTTGGCCAAAAAAACTAACAAAAAGCTCAAATACACGTATAATTTAAATTATATCATATGAGTTATTTTTTCTTAAATATTATAATTTTTTTATATGTTGAATTAAGCTAATTTATATTTAAATGATTTGAAGCAGCAAAATTATAAAGTTGTTCTCGCACTTAACACTATAGAGATTATAGGCAATAAAGATTAAAAATGTACAATTTTAATTATTTGCATAAGGCTGTTTATAACACTTATCTGTAAGTTATTATAATATAAATAATTATATCAGATATAGGTGGAAAAAACAGTACATAAGATTAATGAGTGAGTCTTACAATACATGTTTACACGTATCTGTTCGATTTAGTTATCGTGGAGAGTTAATTGACAGGTAGTGGAAGACGTGCATTATAATTAAGATTTTTTACCGTTCCAAGTTATTAATTAATTGGTCTATTTCTAACTAAATTGATTATTTTTATCGTAATATTAAGCATTTGACCACAGAAGATATTTAAAGTTGCATGTATTACATATATCGAGCTAGAGCCGTTTAACCCGGTTTCGATTAATAATTTAAATTGAACATTGTTAGTCTCAATACTCTTTTTTGATTCGTCAAATACTTTTTATATGACCATGTTCACCGCCAGTTGGTGGATAAATGTCATTACGCCATGTACAATAATAGTTACGATAACCTATTATTTCTGCGTGTCGACCTTTAAGAAATGGGAAAAGCTCAACGTGCCTTACATTAAACCAATTCCGTTGTTTGGAAACTTTTTGAATGTGGCTTTGGGAAAGAACCATCCGCTGGAATTTTACAACAAAATCTATCACGAGTTCGCCGGTCAAAAATATGCAGGAGTGTTCCAGATGAGGACGCCGTATTTGATGGTTCGCGATCCAGAAATAATCAACGACGTGATGATAAAAAACTTCTCGTCTTTCCCTGATCGTGGAATTTACTCGGATTTCGTGGCCGAACCATTGACGAACAACCTGTTACTCATGGAAAACCCTCAATGGAAAATAATAAGAAACAAATTGACCCCTGCTTTTACGGCGGGAAAGCTAAAGACAATGTACGATCAGATCAAAGAGTGCGGCGACGAATTGATGAAAAACATCGATATAGATTTGAATAGAACCAGCAACGAAATAGAAGTAAAGGACATCATGGGAAAGTATTCTACCGACGTCATCGGCACTTGCGCTTTTGGGCTCAAGTTGAACGCCATAAACGATGACGAATCCCCATTTCGTAAGTATGGCAAATTAATATTCAAACCTTCACTAAGAGTCCTTATGAGAGAATTGTGTGTGATGATTACTCCTGCACTTTTGAAAGTCGTAAGACTGAAAAAATTTCCAACGGCCGCAACAGACTTTTTTCACGCGGCGTTTAATGAAACGATGACTTACAGACTTGAGAATAACATAGTCAGAAATGACTTCGTTCATTATTTAATGCAAGCGAGAAATGATTTAGTTTTGAATACAGATTTACCTAAACATGGTGAGATATTTATTTTTTTAAATTAGTAAAATTGAGAAATCGATTGTTGTGTAAAATTCAAAAATATTGTTTTAGAAAAATTTGCTGAATCACAAATCGTAGCAAATGCTTTTGTATTGTTTGCTGCTGGTTTTGAAACTGTGTCCTCGGCTATAAGTTATTGTTTATATGAATTAGCATTAAATAAATCTATTCAAGACAGAGTACGCAAAGAAATACAACTACAACTGTCCAAAAATAACGGACAAATTAACCATGAACTTTTGATTGATCTTAATTACTTGGATATGGTTATAGCAGGTGATTTTGTTTATTATAATACAATTCCATAATATTAAATTATTTAAAAATCCTTAAAGGGGTAGAATGTTTTTTTATGTAATATTGTAACTGTAGGTTATAACTAAAGATATAACGTCAATGACCTTATTAAAAACAAAAATGCCCTAAAAACCCCTCAAAAAAAATTAAGTTAAGAGAGCGGGTAAGAGGGTGTTGATCTGTTTGTAACTGGTAGCAACGGTGCGCCACTGTAGTGTATGGTGTTAAATTTGAATTCAATGTTATAATATCATTGTATACGAAAAATTATTCTGAGCGTGAACGGTATATCAACCTAGGATTTTATTCTGTATTATATTTATATTGTTATAAGTTTATAACTATTGTGGTAGCCGGTAAGCTAAACTTATAATATTTGCACATTTCGAAATGTCCTCTTAATAATATAACTTGTGAATGTTTAAGTACCCATAAATTATTTTTTTTAAATATTGATACTCTTCTTCTACTGTCAAATACCTAGGACTTACACTTGATCGCAGACTTACCTGGGCTCCCCACCTTACATCTAAGAGAAAAAATCTAAACCTACGGCTGCGCCTGTTAAAAACTTTTTGCGACAACAACAAACACACACACATTAAAACTAAACTCCTAATTTACAAATCTCTAATTAAGCCAATCTGAACATATGGCATACAACTCTGGGGTAATGTAAAAATATCAAACATCAACAAAATACAAACATTCCAAAATATAGCACTAAGGAAACTACTTTATGCTCCACCTTATGTCTCCAACCTTTCCATTCAGCAGGATCTCAAGATGAACTCCATTAAAAATGAAGCAAAAATATACTATAAGCGGTTTCACAGTAGGTTACTGAATCATCCTAACCCTCTTATAAAAAACCTAGAAGTCCCTTCGATTCCGGGTAACCCCGTCAGACGTCTCAAACGTAATTGGTGTCGTGACCTGCTAAATGCCTGAACCCTAGTTCAAATTTTTCCCTCCTAAACTGTAAACAAAATAGGTAGTGTCATCACTGGGTGGCTTCTTCCGTCATATTACTCATGTTTCTTTAATACTCTTATCTAATTTGCTTATTGTTCTTTGAATAGATTGTAAATATCATGTAAAAATAAAAAAAAATAAAAAAAAAATATTTATACATTCATATTTTTTTTTTTAAATTGTATGTTTTTTAACTAGTGTTGTCAGGAGCCTTGTATTATTCTTTTAAGTGTTTCGACCATACGAATAAAATTTATTGAAATTTATAGGGAAAAAAACAACAGAAATTGAAATTTGAGAATGTCCTTAAACAGATTAAAACAAGTCAAAATATTTTGAAAATTGTATAAAGTATAGGAAGTGTTAAAATAAACATTTGGAACAAATTACACGAATCTACAGTTATAAGTTGTTGAATAACAACAAAATAAGAAAATCATTATAATATAAAAATTGTTAACTTACGGGTGAATATACAATTTAGACGCTCTTAAAAACTTAATTTTACTTTCCAATAAAGTTGTATGTTAAATTTAGGAAAACTTAAGAGGAATCTTGGATTACATTTTTAAAGCTTATATACAAATATACACACATTAATGAATTTCTAATTTAAAATGATTAGCCAATGCCCAATTTTCGTGATTTTAATGATTTATGTCAACATTTTAACTTTGGACGCTCATAGAAAATTATTGCGGATTTACGCTCAACTTTTTTTTTTAATTTCCACTAACAACAACTTATTAGGAATGTTCTCAGGGTTACTCCCAGGGTTACTAGGTGTTAATAAATATCGGTAATCGGTTATTAACCTGTCAAAACTTATGATTTTATTTTAACGTTTTACGTAAACTGAAAAATCATCATGGTAACCGGTAACCGGTAATAAAAATAGGTTTGAAAATCTGCAAAATTATCAGTTTTTGGTAAGAACCGGTAACTAATTTCAAGCCCTGCAGTTATTGGTGCTGTTAGGAAAATAATCATATTTATCAAATTTAATATTGATTTGTTTTATAGTATCTATATATGAAAATTAAAATTGCCAAATCAATTACCCAAGTAGGTTCATAATAGTTTTTAAATAAGCAAGTCTATATTTTATTTTTTCAGTATAAATCTAATAATAAATTGACTCAAATAATTATTATACTTTTTAGAAACACTCCGTAAGTATCCTCCACTGGTTGCTTTGTTCAGAAAAGCATCACAAACGTATCGAGTACCCAACAGTTCATTAATAATTGAAAAGGGCCAAAAAATTATAATTCCAATTTATGCGATTCATTACGATAATAAGTATTACTCGGACCCTGAAAAGTTTATTCCTGAAAGATTTTCGGCTGAAGAAAAAGCAAAACGGCCAAGTGGTGTTTATCTTCCATTTGGCGACGGACCTCGAATATGTATAGGTAATTTTTTTAATGGATAATTTAAATGCAATATATTTTTATATTTTTTTATTTAATAGGAAAACGCTTCGCAGAAATGGAAATAAAATTGGCTTTTGTTGAAATATTGACCAAGTTTGAAGTATTTCCATGTGAAAAAACAGAAATTCCTCTAAAATATTCTAAGAAAGTTTTAACATTGGTGTCAAAACATGGAATTTGGCTAAGATTTAAAAGAATTAATTGACCTACGATTTTACAGTTATGGACTAAAAAAAAACACTCATGTTTTAATTCAACAATTTGTTTTTAACTGATTTAACTATATAACTATTTAACCTGAGAACTCGAATGATTTTTACTTTATTTTTTTCCATCCAAGATAATTTAAAAATCACTCCATGCTTTATATTTAATATTAAATAAGACGGTGTCAAATAAAAAAGTTTAAAATACATTGTACATGGATTATAAGAATTCTATGAATTATTTTTATAATTTTGTAATTTAAGTACATAGGTATTTATGTTTTTATGTTTACAGTCTTAGTGATTTATAGCTAATACCTACATTAACAACAGTCTTTGAAATTTCCAAAATGATTATTCAAAATATTTTTTTTATTAACTTATACATACCTAACTATCTTTAGATACCAGCTATATCTTTATTATATTTAACTATCGTATGGAAGTATGTCATATAGTTAAATATACGTCATATTATGTTATATATATTTATTTAAAAACGTTGTAAAGCCAATGAAGATCAGGATTAGTGGTTTTATATATTTTTTTAAACCAAAAGTAAGTTCAGTATTTTAAAATAACAACGATATTTATATAATATCCAAGAATAAATTACTAGAATATCACATTTCCTATATTTCTCTAACCTGAAACTTGTATATTATGATTATTTTTTATGTTTCATAATGCATTACAGTATCCGAAAAATACAAGTATTACTGTATTTGAGACTCAAAAGAATAACATAATAATTATATTTACCACATTTTTAGACTCCGAATGGCTGAGAAATGTACTAATGTTACAATGAGATATACAATACAAAGTAACAGGTACATAATATTTACATTCAAAGAATAAACTAATTTGTTCAAATTAATCTATACCTACGTTTATTTATTTTGTAGGTAATCATATAATGTCGTACAAATTTTATAAAATTTTTTATTTCCTAAAACTTGAAGTGTTATAAATTATAATGCTAGATCCCTAGATATCACATCTCAAAAGTTGTTTTTATTGGAATTAAAAAAGTAGTTGCCACATTTATTTATTAAGAGATTTTTATTTAAACGTACAATAATCAATTCTGCTCAAACGATTGCTGTATTATGTTGTGAATAAAAAAAGAAGTCAGTAAGTATGTAATTACTCTATTTTACAGTATATGTCGAGTGTACTTCGTCATTGAGTTGGGCACATCAATAGGTGTATTAAAATATGATGGTAAACCCAATCTTTTGCGTAAACTAGTTAGACAATTAAAGTTAAGTTAAAAGTTGACTTTTTTTTAAATTTTTAACTTAACTCTTTGAAATTTAATTTTCATTACTTAATTTTTAACTTAACTGATTTTCATTGATATAAACTTAATAAATAATGAGTTACTTTTAATCAAATTCAAATTACGATGATTTATAAATAACCAGCTGATCCCGTGCACTTCGTTGCCCGTTAAATTTACCAACTCTATATGACTCAAACTTCGTTAAATTCATTATATAATATTCAGTGTATAGTATTCAAAACTCATCTCAACTTTTCCGCTGCTTGGAATAAAAATTCTGATTCACAGCAGTATAGTATCAGGTATGCCATTGTTTCATGTTTGTACGTAAGTGTATGAATTAAATATAGAGTATCAAAGTAATAACAAGTTTATCGTTTTCACATAATTACACCTGCGGTGGATTAATATAATCAATCAATACAAATTCCTAACCCAACTGTACTAAAATCCGATGAATAATAATAAAAAAAAAAATGCAACCCTTTTTAAATTAGCTTCTTCCCAGAGGTCTAATCTACACACAAACATTCATTTTTATATATAAATATATTGACAAAAAATTATAATACAAATCAACAAACATGTCCGATTAACCAATAGCAACGATCTTAATATGGGTATTATAATATAAATTGCATCATATTTAGATATGAAAAACCAGCTAAAATATTAGAATTAAGCTAATTAATATTTAAACACTTTGAAGTAGCAAAATTATTAAGTGTCTATGGCACTTATCTATAAGTTATTATGTTATATACTTAAAACAGATATAGGTGGGAAAAAACAGTACCTACATACGATTAATGAGTGGGTCTTAAAACGCATTTTTAGTTTTTACACGTACCTATCTGTTCGAATGAGTTATCGTGGAGAGTTAATTAATAGGTAGTGGAAGACGTGCATTATAATTAAGATTTTTTTACCGTTTCAAGCTATTAATTAATTGGTCTATTTATAACTAAATTGATTATTTTTTTCGTGATATTAGGCAAGTGAACACAAAGGATATTTGAAGTTCCATTTATTACATATCTCGAGCTAGAGCTGTTTAACCGGAGTCCGATAAATAATTTGAGTTGAACAATGCTTTTTTGATTCGTCAATAATACTTTTTATATGACCATGTTTACCGCCAATTGGTGGATAAATTTCATTACGCCATGTACAATAATAGTTACGATCGCCTATTATTTCTGCGTGTCGACCTTTAAGAAATGGGAACAGCTCAACGTGCCTTACATTAAACCAATTCCGTTGTTTGGAAACTTATTGAATGTGGCTTTGGGAAAAGACCATCCGTTGGATTTTTACAACAAAATCTATCACAAGTTCGCCGCTCACAAATATGCAGGAGTGTTCCAGATGAGGACGCCGTATTTAATGGTTCGCGATCCAGAAATAATCAACGACATGCTGATAAAAGACTTCTCGTCTTTCCCCGATCGTGGTATTTACTCGGATTTCGTGGCCGAACCATTGACGAACAACCTGTTACTCATGGAAAACCCTCAATGGAAAATAATAAGAAACAAATTGACCCCTGCTTTTACGGCGGGAAAGCTAAAGACAATGTACGATCAGATCAAAGAGTGCGGCGACGAATTGATGAAAAACATCGATATAGATTTGAATAGAACCAGCAACGAAATAGAAGTAAAGGACATCATGGGAAAGTATTCTACCGACGTCATCGGCACTTGCGCTTTTGGGCTCAAGTTGAACGCCATAAACGATGACGAATCCCCATTTCGTAAGTATGGCAAATTAATATTCAAACCTTCACTAAGAGTCCTTATGAGAGAATTGTGTGTGATGATTACTCCTGCACTTTTGAAAGTCGTAAGACTGAAAAAATTTCCAACGGCCGCAACAGACTTTTTTCACGCGGCGTTTAATGAAACGATGACTTACAGACTTGAGAATAACATAGTCAGAAATGACTTCGTTCATTATTTAATGCAAGCGAGAAATGATTTAGTTTTGAATACAGATTTACCTAAACATGGTGAGATATTTATTTTTTTAAATTAGTTAAATTGAGAAATCGATTGTTGTGTAAAATTCAAAAATATTGTTTTAGAAAAATTTGCTGAATCACAAATCGTAGCAAATGCTTTTGTATTGTTTGCTGCTGGTTTTGAAACTGTGTCCTCGGCTATAAGTTATTGTTTATATGAATTAGCATTAAATAAATCTATTCAAGACAGAGTACGCAAAGAAATACAACTACAACTGTCCAAAAATAACGGACAAATTAACCATGAACTTTTGATTGATCTTAATTACTTGGATATGGTTATAGCAGGTGATTTTGTTTATTATAATACAATTCCATAATATTAAATTATTTAAAAATCCTTAAAGGGGTAGAATTTTTTTTTTATGTAATATTGTAACTGTAGGTTATAACTAAAGATATGACGTCAATGACCTTATTAAAAACAAAAATGCCCTAAAAACCCCTCAAAAAAAATTAAGTTAAGAGAGCGGGTAAGAGGGTGTTGATCTGTTTGTAACTGGTAGCAACGGTGCGCCACTGTAGTGTAAGGTGTTAAATTTGAATTCAATGTTATAATATCATTGTATACGAAAAATTATTCTGAGCGTGAACGGTATATCAACCTAGGATTTTATTCTGTATTATATTTATATTGTTATAAGTTTATAACTATTGTGGTAGCCGGTAAGTTAAACTTATAATATTTGCACATTTCGAAATTTCCTCTTAATAATATACTTGTGAATGTAACTAATTTAAAGCCCTGCAGTTATTGGTGCTGTTAGGAAAATAATCATATTTATCAAATTTAATATTGATTTGTATTATAGTATCAATATATGAAAATTAAAATTGCCAAATCAATTAGCCAAGTAGGTTCATAATAGTTTTTAAATAAAGCAAGTCTATATTTTATTTTTTCAGTATAAATCTTGGGGCCGGAGTGGCGCAGTGGTCACACAGTTGACTTACGACTCACACAGTCATCGGTTCGATTCATAGCAAAGTGCAAAAAAATGTGTGTGATTCTACGCAGTCACCATTTTCCCGTGCTGTCGTCCGATTGCGTCATCCGGTTTCCAACTAGGTCCCACTCCACTGGGAGTGAAGACCGCACATGTCTCCTCTTGGAGAAGGGGGGTAGTATCATGCATATAGTGATATATACATAGATAAATAGATCACATGATCTCCCTACTACCCACTTGTGATAAGCATTGTCAAAGACCTTGAGGTCGTTACAATGAACAAATATAAAAAAAAAAAAAAAAGTATAAATCTAATAATAAATTGACTCAAATAATTATTATACTTTTTAGAAACACTCCGTAAGTATCCTCCACTGGTTGCTTTGTTCAGAAAAGCATCACAAACGTATCGAGTACCCAACAGTTCATTAATAATTGAAAAGGGCCAAAAAATTATAATTCCAATTTATGCGATTCATTACGATAATAAGTATTACTCGGACCCTGAAAAGTTTATTCCTGAAAGATTTTCGGCTGAAGAAAAAGCAAAACGGCCAAGTGGTGTTTATCTTCCATTTGGCGACGGACCTCGAATATGTATAGGTAATTTTTTTAATGGATAATTTAAATGCAATATATTTTTATATTTTTTTTATTTAATAGAAAACGCTTCGCAGAAATGGAAATAAAATTGGCTTTTGTTGAATATTGACC
>NC_042494.1:126812689-126845111 GCF_005508785.2 Acyrthosiphon pisum
CGTACCTATCTGTTCGAATGAGTTATCGTGGAGAGTTAATTAATAGGTAGTGGAAGACGTGCATTATAATTAAGATTTTTTTACCGTTTCAAGCTATTAATTAATTGGTCTATTTATAACTAAATTGATTATTTTTTTCGTGATATTAGGCAAGTGAACACAAAGGATATTTGAAGTTCCATTTATTACATATCTCGAGCTAGAGCTGTTTAACCGGAGTCCGATAAATAATTTGAGTTGAACAATGCTTTTTTGATTCGTCAATAATACTTTTTATATGACCATGTTTACCGCCAATTGGTGGATAAATTTCATTACGCCATGTACAATAATAGTTACGATCGCCTATTATTTCTGCGTGTCGACCTTTAAGAAATGGGAACAGCTCAACGTGCCTTACATTAAACCAATTCCGTTGTTTGGAAACTTATTGAATGTGGCTTTGGGAAAAGACCATCCGTTGGATTTTTACAACAAAATCTATCACAAGTTCGCCGCTCACAAATATGCAGGAGTGTTCCAGATGAGGACGCCGTATTTAATGGTTCGCGATCCAGAAATAATCAACGACATGCTGATAAAAGACTTCTCGTCTTTCCCCGATCGTGGTATTTACTCGGATTTCGTGGCCGAACCGTTTTCGAACCACCTGTTTTTCATGGAAAATCCTCAATGGAAAATAATAAGAAACAAATTAACCCCCGCTTTCACGTCGGGAAAGCTCAAGATGATGTACGATCAGATCAAAGAGTGCAGCGATGAATTAATGAAAACCATCGATATAGAACTAATTAAAAACGACGACGAAATAGAAGTAAGGGACATCATAGGAAAGTATTCGACCGACGTCATCGGCACTTGCGCTTTTGGACTCAAGCTGAACGCCATAAAAGATGACGAGTCCCCATTTCGTAAACACGGCAAAACCTTATTCGAACCTTCACTAAGGGCGCTTTTCAAAGAATTGTGTTTGATGATTGCTCCTGCACTTTTGAAAGTCATAAAAGTAAAAGATTTTCCGACAGACGCGACCGACTTTTTACACACGGTGTTTAAAGAAACGATAACTTATAGACAAAAAAATAAAATAGTCAGAAACGATATTTTCCAATGTTTAATACAAGTGAGAAATGATTTAGTTTTGAATGCAGATTTGTCTAAAAACGGTAAAATATTTATTTTCATTAAACATTTATAAATAAAAATGCCAATTGTGCAGAATTTTAAAATTTTGTTTTAGAAAAATTCACTGAAACACAAATCGTAGCAAATGCTTTTGCAATGTTTGCTGCCGGTTTTGAAACTGTGTCCTCTGCTATAAGTTATTGTTTATATGAATTAGCACTAAATAAATCTATTCAAGACAGAGTACGCGAAGACATTGAACTAAAACTATCCAATAATGACGGACAAATCAACCATGAACTTTTGATTGATCTTAATTACTTGGATATGGTTATAGCAGGTAATTATTTTATTATAATAATTTTCCATAATATCAAATTATTTAAAATGTATTATTTATTTAAATGTAACTTTACGTTATAACTAGAGATAGGACATCGATGGCCCAATAACAAGCAAAAATTCCCTAAAAACTAAAAAATATTAACTTAAAAGAGTGGGTGTTGATCTGTTGTACAATAATGGTTACACGTGAATAATAATTGTAGTGGATGGTGTTAAATTTGAATTTAATGATATAATATAATAATATATGATAATATAATATCATTATTCATTGTTTACGAAAAACGATTCTGAGCGTGGAAGGTTTGTCAGCCCAGGTTTTTATTTTATATTATATTTATATTGTTATAACCAATATGGTAGCCGGTAAATTAAATTAATACTATATGTACATTATCATATTATTTAAAAATTGTACATAATAATGTACTTGAGAATGTTTAAGTACCCACGAATATTATTATTAATATTTTTCAACTGGTGTTGTAACATTATATCAGGTGCCACATATTTTCATACGTTTTGACATTACGAATAAAATTCATTAAAATTTATAAGAAAAAAAAAACTAAAGAAATTGAAATATGAGAATGAAGCTTATTTTAATAATATTTAAATAAAACACATCCAAGGTACATTCATTGCTCCAATCAGAAACTAATATGACTTAGAAAATCTACTTAAATAAGTAATAAAAAATAATTAATAAATAATAAATATTATTGGTGATAGGTATGTGTGTGATAATGGATGTTTAAGCATTTAAATTTTAAGTTTAATTTATAATAAAAAAATACTCTACTCAACTATAAAAATGAGAATATGAAAATAATATTTAAAAATGCCGTAAAAAAATCTAAATGCATTTATAGCTAAAAATTCCTAAAAAAAATACAAAATAAAATTAGTAGGTATATTCTGAATCAAGGAAGGATGAAACAAATTTTTATCTGAGATAGCATTTTATAGGATCAAAGAAAAAATTGATACAATATTCATCAACATCCTATCTCTAATTATAATTATCTTATTTGCTTTTTATTGACACTCAGTCGAATATTTAGTATCATTATTTCCCTCTTAAGTTCTTGCTTATTAATCTTGTTCTTTTGATATTTTATTAGACAAATAATAAGATTACACTTATTGCCCGGGCAGGGTAGGCAGGGCTTGAAACCGTCGTCGAAGTTGTTGGCTCTGTAATTAGCGGTAACTTATTACCAGTCCTATATTCAATACCTACTACAGGTTAGTAGATTACTGATTAAGCGATAACCACTTTAAAAAAACTTCGATTACTGGTAATCGATACAATATCGGTTTTTTAAAAACAATCGTACTGATCTTATGTATTATTATTTAATAATAGTTTTAAGAAATTAAATATTATATTATAAGCTATGCAAACTCATTATAAAATTAAAATTTATTTAATAAATTAAACATAATATTAAAGTTCATAAATAACCGTAGTTGGTACTCGGTGTTAATAAATAACGGTCAATGGTTCTTAACCGGTCAAAACATATGATGTTATTATAACGTTTTATGTTAACTAAAAAATCGTCGTCGTAACCGGTAACCGATAACTGGGAGTAAAAATAGGTTTGAAATTCTGGGAAATTATCAGTTTTTGGTAAGAACCAGTAACTGGTTTCAAGTCCTGCAGTTATTGGTACTATTAGGAAAATTATCAAATTTAATATTGACTTATAGTATCTTATATTTATGAAAATTAAAATTGTCATATCAATTAATCCTAGTAGATAAATAATCGTTTTTAAACAATGTTAAACTATATATTTTTTTAGTATAAATCTAATAGAAAATGTATTCAAATAATTATTACATTTTTAAGAAACACTTCGTAAATATCCTCCAGTGGTTGCTTTGTTCAGAAAAGCATCACAAACGTATCGAGTACCCAACGATTCGTTAATAATTGAAAAGGGCCAAAAAATAATAATTCCAATTTATGCATTGCATTACGATAGTAAGTATTACACGGACCCTGAAAAGTTTATTCCTGAAAGATTTTCGGCTGAAGAAAAAGCAAAGCGGCCAAGCGGCATTCATCTTCCATTTGGCGATGGTCCTCGAATTTGCATAGGTGGTATAATTTTTAAACGAAAAGTTTATATGCACAATAAATGTTTATATTTTAAAAATTCTAGGAAAACGTTTCGCAGAGATGGAAATGAAATTGGCTTTTGTTGAAATATTGACCAAATTTGAAGTATTTCCATGTGAAAAAACAGAAATTCCTCTAAAATATTCTAATAAAGTTTTTACGTTGATGCCAAAACATGGAATTTGGCTAAGATTTAAAAGAATTAATTGACCAAAGATTATAATATAGTTATAGACTAAAAAAAAAACATTCATGTTTTAATTTTACAATTTTTTTAAACTAATTTAAATATATAGCTGTCTAACCTGAGAAAGTCAAACGATTTTTATTTTATTTTTTGTATCCAAGATAATTTTAACATCACTAAATGCTTTATATCATAATATTAAATAAGAGTGCGTCAAATAAAAATTTAGAACACATTTTACATGGATTTATTATAAGTATGCTATGAATTATTTTTATAATGTTCTGATTTAAGTAGGTATACCTAGGTATTTATGTTTATATGTTTACAATCTTAGTGGTTTATAACTAATACCTACATTAACAAAAGTCCATGCAGTTTCCAAAATGATTATTAAAAATGTTTTTTTATAAATTTATCAACCTAACCTACCAATCTTTAGTTACCACTAACCTATATCCTAATTATACTTAACGTTCATCCGGAAGTATGTCATATAGTAATAAGTTTTATTATATTGTATATTTATTCAAAAACGTTGTTAAGCCAATAAAGATCAGGATTGGTGGTTTTAAATATTTTTTTTTATACCAAAATTAAGTTCAGTATTTTAAAATAACAACGATATTTATATACCCATGAATATATTACTAGAATATCACATTTCCTATATTTCTCTAAATAGAAAAATAGTTTATATAACTATTTTTTATGTTTCACAATCCATTACAGTATCTGAAAAATATAAATATTACTGTATTCGAGGTTAAAAAGAATAATATAATCGTTAATAATATTTACCACATTTTTAGACTCCGAATGGCTGAGAAATGTATCAGTGTTACAATAAGAATATACAATAACAAAGTAATAGGTACATAGTATTTACATTCAAAGAATAAACTAATTCGTTCAAATTAATCTATACCTACATTTATTTATTTTGTAATCAAAACGTCATTCAATTTTATAAAATTTTTAATTTCCTAAAACTTAAAGTGTTATCAATTATAATACTAGATCCCTAGCTATCTCAACTCAAAATTGATTTTTATTGGGATTAAAAAAGTAGTTGCCGCATTTATTTTTTTAAGATATTTTTGTTTAAATGTATAACGATTGTCTATATTATGTTGTTATTAAAAAAACTACTATTCCCGTTATAATTGTGGAGCAGGTTAATTGTACAAATAGACCTTAGCTTAAAATGAATCTAAATATATTGGAAAATTACACTGTGAAAGTTAATAATAGTATAAGCATTAACAAAATGTTTCAAGTCCCTAAGATATTTATGTTATGAGTTAAAACAATATAGAAAACCGATATTTTCCGTTTAAAACATCACATTTTGTCGAATTTGAACTTGAAAACTTGAAAAAAATGTTTTTGTGTCAAAAGTATCAATCTTTTAACGATTGTATTATGCCAAACATAATTCATTTCACCATTAACATGTCTGAAAACATACATAAATTCGTCACGAAGTTTACTTTACAAACGACTTTCTTACCAATTTTATTTACATTTTCAATCGAATTCTTGATATTCGAAATTTCAAATGTAATTTTGATAGGTTTAGGGATTTCCAAAAAGAGATTAAAAATCGTTTTCGAATAAACCTTACGACGAATTCAAATATTATGCTCTCAGAAGTGTTATCCGACGAATAGGATAATCAGTAAAGGTACAGTAAAATATGTTGGTATAAGTTAGGTATGTTTTTCTCCCATGCAGTGGCTAAAAATGTTGGTGGGTGGAAGGGAAAGGTAATTTTTTGTTGAATACATGGACGGGATCCCTTTGAAAAAAATACCGTCATATTATGGAGTTGAAACGCTAATAGTTCGCATCAAATATTTTGTGAGATTCGGTAACGTAGAGCTGATGGTATACGCCGTATGCGAATAACGTAAATGCACTTGACCAATTCAACATACTGATTTTCATACCTCCACGTTGGTTTTTATTTAAAATCTATATATAATATTTATTATAAAAAAAACCTTACAAAATCATTCATTTTCAAATGTATTCTTATTAGTTTACAGTAGATTGTTAAGACCGCACGTTTCCTATATATTATTTATTAACACATTTTTTTTGTAATTTTTTTTACTTAGGTACATATAGGTAAGGATATTATAACCGCGGAAAAATTTAATTTATTAGTGTCCTTCTCAGTGGCGTATTTAGGTTTTTGTCATGGAGGGGGGATATGATTTTTATCCAGTAGTACCGCTTTTAAATCTAGAGGCTTTAAGTTAGGACTCCGAAAAATGTTGCATACTATATACAGCCTATGGGGGATTGATCCCTTTGTCCCCCCTGTATATATGCCACTGGTCCTTCTGAAAGAATAATTAGTTTTATCTGAAGTTGATCTAAAACAGAAAAAATGACTTCGGGACTATTTTAAAGTCCAAAAATTTAAAAGTAGTAACAAAAAAAATATATATATTCTGAAATAAATACGTTCTTTTTAAATAGCACAATAAACTGGTGAGTAATTGAATTTAAAAAAAAATGGCCAATAAATAAACGTAGATTTAAATATTATAATTAGCGGTGAGTTTCAAAGAAATAATTTACATGATTTGCGATTGCGTTCAATCGTGATAAGAAATCGGCGCCTTTTAGTATATGACCTACGTTTATAGGTTATTGTATAATCATATTCGGTTAATAAATATTGTACTTACAATGATATTGAAATGAAACATAAAATGATTTTTTTTTTAGTTTATCTGCTATAAGATGGTAAAATTTTACGACAGTAAAGATAAGAAGAAAAATAATTAACTATACCTATATACAATATATTGCTAATATTTTTTTTCTGATGGATTTTGCGTAGGTACCTAGTAATTTATATCTGCTTGTTTTATATTACGTTCTACTTGTGTATGCTATTTGTTTGTTAATTGATTTAACTGTTTAAAAAATTGTTACATATTATGTGCGTTCTATTATATTTTCCATTCGTTGGTAATTAAATATAATATTATACAAGCTACACAAAGTTATCACTCATCCAAGATAAATAAATCAATAAAAGCCACGGGTTGTGAGCCACATTTTAATGTGAAGATGTAGAATAAGTATATGTTCGAAGTTCAAATATTTTGAAAACAATAAACAGACAAATGCACGCTGTAATTTAAAATTCTTCAACACAATCGTATATGCCATTTGAATCAATTGAGGTTCAGCTTATCTGTTTCATATTATTTGAGGTAAGTGAGATGGCTATTTCGTCTAAAATAATCCCAAACTAAAAACGACTTTACGTAAAAAGTCGAATTCTCTTGGTTTATCGTATACCAGCTGTTCCACCCAGCGTTAGCCCGTGCCAAAGATTTTTTTTTTCATAAATATATTTGTAAAAAACTGTGTACACCTATCATATGTCTACTAATTATTATAGTAATAACATTTTATGTAACCAAATAATGGCATTTCTATAGTAGAATATTTTTTTCGTGGGCTGAAATTCATAATTTTATCCAATTAGTTATATTATATGTAGTCTGTGGCAACCATTTATATATAAATAAAATAGGTAATATAATATCTACTAATTTGCTACCCATTACTATATTATAAGATGTAACTAACGGCAACCATTTATATAGAAAAATTCTTCTTGAAAAAAGGCCTTTCGGTTCTTCCAGAATTTTCCAATTTTTCTTTCAGTAAAAACCTCATTAGGCATATTACGAATATTTAAAAAAAATGAACCAAAACGGTCCAGCCGTTCGCGATTGATGCGTTTACCAACGAACAGCCTTTCATTTTTATTATTTAGAATATGTATACCGTTTACTTAATCATTGATATACCATATACGTATAATGTTTATTTATTACTAATCATAATATGTATATGAATACAGTAGTACACTTGTTTTAAATATTCTAATTTCTAGCTCATGGGTGTAAAATATTAATCAAATAATGTAAGCAGTAAAATGGCTTACGATCTAAATGAAATAAAGATTAAATTAAATGTAATTTTATTGTTATATACAAAATAAAAATTGTTTATTAATTAATTATACATAGATCAAAGTAAGTACATCAATACACGCAATTAACTAATTGTCAACGTCGTTCTTAAAGACATTTCTTATTAAGGACATTTAATGTATAAAATAATTATACCCTAAAAGTATATCATCAAGTATAATATTAGCGTGTTGTATCTTTGTCAAATCAAAGCTAGGTCGAAAGGATAAAAGCATTAAATAATAATAATTGACCAAACGAAAAAACAAAAGTAATACAAGAAAACAAAAAGATGCGTAATATTCGTAAATGTTATATTTTTGAAAAACATAAAAATTGAATTTCTTAAAAATGAAAATGAAAACAATTGAACATACATTTAAATAACATATTTTGTATTCGACACTCGAATACTCGAAATACTTTACTTTATTGGAACAGGACCTAAATAATAGTATAATATACCTGCTCTAGAAACGATACATATCGAACGAAAGGAACAAAATATAATATTCAATTATGCAAAATGATTAATTATAATAATAATTACGCGATAACAGGGCGTTGCAGATAACACGATTGACGAGCCAGCTAAACAAACAAAAATCACTTGGAAACAAGAGATCAACCTATGCTACATAACAAAATCGAGAACACTATTATTTAATTATCAATACCCACACGGTGATAAAAACAAATTAGGTACCGTTTATAACTACAGGTTTAATTAATTCGAATTTTTTTCGTAAAACATACCTAGTAGGTATGCTAAATATTGTGTCTATTACCATATAAATGTATTGCAACATGTTTTCTGATAATAATAATATATTTTATGAGTGTTATAATTTGTGCTTATTTACAACAGATAAAAAATAATAAAATATATCAAAATAATAATATTCTGGAAACAATACAATATTTATAAATATATGTACCTATATTATGCTTTACTATAGGTATTTATTTTTTAAATTATGCATAATTCATATTATATTATTTTAAATTCAATATATGAATTTACAAAATAATAAAATGTTGATTATAATGAATATTAATAGTTATTTAAATTATAAATAATTTCACCATAGATATTGTATTTCACTTTAATATGTGGATGTCAGCGCACTGTTTGTTTACTCTCTCTCTCTCTCTCTCTCTCTCTCTCTCTCCCTGACACGCGCGCAGCAAGGCAAATTTACGCACATTGTGTTGTTAGATTTAATATTAGAGTAAATTGATCTATTATTATCAAACTAAAAGTTAAAAACTTTATTTGTATTCTTACGTTTGTTTTTTTTTTTAAAGATATTTAAATTTTTGTGGGATAAATAAATATGTAAAATGTTACAATTTAAAAACTATCATAATATTATATCAGTCAGAAATTGTAACATAGTAAACAGGCCAACGCAAGAACAACACAGATAATATTCTTAAAGTATACGCCAATTACCTCTTACATTAAAGCTTAAGAGGACGCTACACCTGCATGCGTTGTCTCCGTCTTACAAATGCACAACATAGCAAAAACCGTTTTGTGCGGGACAGCTATGCTCTCTCTGTATTTATAGTAGAATTACTAAAATTCCACAACGCATAGGGAAGAACTTTATCTGTGTCGTAGCGTTTTTATTATTTGGATAACATTAATAAAATTAAAATTATTAGATTGAGAACATTGAGTTTTTTTTTTTTCATTTATTTATTAAAAACAATTGGTAAGTGCTATAAAAAAAAAAACAAAACCGCTACGATACAGATTAAGTTCTTCTTTATGTGTTGTGGAATTTTGGTAATTCTACTATAAATAAAGAGGGAGCATAGTTGTCCCACGCAAAACAGTTTTTGCCAAGTTGTCCATTTGTAAGACGGAGACAACGAATGCGGGTATAGCGTCCTCTTTTAAGAGGACGTCTAACCCGCATATTGTGTTCTCTCCGTCTTACACACGTACGACATACCAAATTTTCGTTCGCTAGATTCAACAGGGTATTGTCAGTTTTGATATTAGAGTGAATTTACCTATTATCAAACTTCTAGATAACAGCATTATCAGTGTTCTTTCGTTGGTTTTTTACGATATTTTAGTTTTTAAGTGAGTTATGAGTATGTAAATTATTGGTTATGCTGAACGTTAACTTGCTATGTTTCGCGTAGGGTCGGAGAATGAAAACAAATAGACATCCTGCTCAGTGCTCTTAAACTTTTGTTAGGTATATTATTATAATATATATTGTATTAAATATTAAGCTATGGACATTATACACTATATACGCACTGTGACGTTGACAAAGTCCAAAAGTATGTAAATATTATTAATGTTATTATAGTTGTATTATATCACTACCTATTTAAAATAAGATTTCGTGGTTTGATATATTATTTTATTGTGTGTAACTTCAATCCAATAATAATTTACGACAGAATAATATGTAATAATTATTAATAATACAACACATAATTTAAAAACCAAGAATTAAAGCATAATATGGTATATATTATATTATATAATTACATGATTTAGAAACTTGAACGTGAAACAAAATCAAATGTATTCTTTCCTAATAAAAAGATTTTAACTTATTCAAAGTGCATTGCATCCTTAAACAATAATAAAATTTAATGTCATATCCAGAAAAAAAATACGCAGAAAAATATCCATTGATAGAATTTGACACGAAGAGGTGGCACACACACACACACACACACACACACACACACACACACACACACACACACGCAAACGCCAGCACATGCTAACAATATTGCGCTAAAACTGCGCTCTGCATCAAATGCGAAGTGATTCAGATAGATAACCACACCGTATACGACGGTGCTGGTACCTTATCGTTCTGTTTATCATTATAATATTATGCTCCGTTTTCTGCCAGGGAAAACAGTGTCGATTCGTGTGTGTTCTGTGTAGGTACGTTGTTCAATATTCAGAATTGTGTTAACTACCGCAAAGGCCATATGTATCCATCATCGTCGTCCGCCACCGATTGGTGGATATACATCGTCACGCCGTGTTTGGTCGCGGTGACGATCACTTATTATTTTTGCATTTCAACGTTCAATAAATGGGAAAAACTCAACGTGCCCTACATCAAGCCGATTCCGTTGTTCGGAAACTTTTTGAAAGTAGCCTTGGCGAAAGACCACCCGTTGGAGTTTTACGATAAAATCTATTACAAGTTTTCCGGTCTGAAATACGGTGGATTATTCCAGATGAGGACACCATATTTGATGGTTCGTGATCCAGAAATAATCAACAACATGCTAATAAAAGACTTCTCTTCTTTCCCCAACCGCGGTATTTACTCGGACTTAGCGGCGAATCCACTGTCGGACAACTTATTCTTCATGGAAAATCCTCGATGGAAAACAATAAGAAGCAAATTGACCCCCGCATTCACATCGGGAAAGCTCAAGATAATGTATGATCAGATCAAAGAGTGCGGCGATAAATTGATGAAAAACATCGATAACGACTTAAAGGGTAAAAACGATGAAATAGAAGTAAGAGACATCATGGGAAAGTATTCAACCGACGTTATTGGCACTTGCGCTTTTGGGCTTAAGTTAAACTCCATAAGCGATGATGAATCCCCATTTCGTAAGTACGGAAAATCGATATTCATACCTTCACTAAGGACGCTCTTCAGAGAATTGTGCTTGATGGTCAGCCCCGCACTTTTGAAAGTTGTAAGAGTGAAGGATTTCCCTACGGACGCGACTGCCTTTTTTAACGCAGCGTTTAAAGAAACGATAACGTATAGACTTGAAAATAAAATAGTCAGAAATGACTTCGTTAATTGTTTGATGCAAGCAAGAAATGATTTGACTTTGAATACAAATTTACCTAAACATGGTAAAGTATTTATAAATTAAAAATATTAAAATTAAAAATAGTAATTGTCATACTTATACAATTTTAAAAATGTGTTTTAGAACGATTTTCAGAATCACAAATTGTAGCAAATGCTTTTGTCATGTTTGCTGCTGGGTTTGAAACGACGTCAACCACTTTAAGTTATTGCTTATATGAATTAGCATTGAATATACATATTCAAGACAAAGTACGACAAGAGATTCAGTTAAAATTATCCAAAAGTGATGGACAAATCGACAACGAGTTTTTGATGGGTCTTAATTACTTGGATATGGTCATTGCGGGTAGTTAATTATTTGATTATTATTCTAAATTATATTATTGATCAATACTAAAATATGTAATTATTCTTTTTTTTAACTAACCGACAAGGTAGATGATTTGAAAATTAAATAAAACTATTGAATCAATGATAAGTTATAAATTTATATATATATTTTTTAATTTTACATTATTTGGTTTTTAATTTATTTATTATTAAATACGAATGTAATGAGAATGTACGGATCAAAATAACGTACATTTTTTTTTGCGAAGCATTACATTAATTAAAATGTTCAACTAGGTAATAATATTTATTTTTTCTAGAAACGCTACGTAAGTACCCTCCTTTAATTGCTTTGTTCAGAAAAGCATCACAAACATACCGTTTACCTGACAACCTAATACTGGAAAAAGGCCAAAAAATTGTAATTCCAATTTATTCGATTCATTTCGATAGTAAATATTTTGAGGATCCTCTAAAATTCAATCCCGAAAGATTTTCATCTGAGGAAAGAGCTAAACGTCCTAATTGTGTTTATCTTCCGTTTGGCGATGGACCTAGAACTTGTATAGGTACATAATAAATTGTATTAAATACATATTTGTTTAACATTTTTTTTTAAAATTTATATACGATATGTATATTTATTTATTTTATCCTCTATAGGAAAACGTTTTGCTGAACTGGAAATGAAATTGGCATTAGTCGAAATGTTAACCAAATTTGAAGTTTTACCATGTGGAAAAACAGAAGTACCACTGAAATATTCTAATAAAGCTTTAACGTTGATGCCAAAACATGGAATTTGGTTAAGATTTAAAAAAATTGTTTAATTTTAGTTAAGGATTGTATTTGTATTAGTTATGTATATGAACAAAAAAAAATTGATAGTTACCCTGAGAAAATTAAATGGTTTTTATTATATATATTAATTGTATAATTTCAACAATATTATAATCATATGTTTTTACTTTCGTGTGTATAACATTTTTAAATACTCTTTAATAATAAATTATTAATATAATTAAATCTATGGTGATTTGTTTCCTTAATTTTTTTAAAATTTTTTTTTTTGTAAATTAAACATGTTTTTTATTTTGTACGTAAAAATAATTAACAGTTTTATGAAAATTTTTATTGAAAATCGAGTTTAGTTAGTTCGCACTTGTAGAGGTAATTGTCTCAGTAGCTTACCTTTGTGAAAAGTGTTACAAAATCCCTGTTATAGTGGTTTTAAATATTTAGCAAAGCTCAAACTAACATTTTTTTTCAAATGCAATTATTGGTCATAAATGTAGGTATTCAATTGTTTATTAAGACATCGCTCAAATTTTCAATATAGAGCGAAATGAGTAAACAATTGTTTAGGAAAATAAGTGCCAAACAAATTGTAGTAGTGCGTGCAAATTTGGATTTGTGAACGAGTCAACGATATGAACGATATATAATATATATTATATTATGCAATATTTAATTTAATTAGATGCTAACATGAAGTATGATTATTCAAAAATATACAAAATATTTGAATATTACAATTTGGTTTGTGAGCATATTTTCTTAATACATCACATGTTATATTTTTTCTACTTATAATATGCTTTAATGGTCTAAATTTTCCCATTATTGCCAAATATATTCAAATGTTTTGGGAGCTTGTCTGCAGTAGTACGTGAATAAATGATATCACACTATGATAGTCAACGTAAGTCTAACCGTGACAGAAACGGACTTTTCATATTTCGGATCGATATTATACGTAGGTATACTTGGGTACATTTTGCTATAAACGTCAAAATGTAATGTTGAGTTTTTGATGACAAAACACTGCTCAAAGAATAGGCCAAATAATATTGAACTATAATAATTGTAAATCTGATTCAATGTTCTGTGCTCGTATTTTGCAGTGTCGTCGTGTGTCGTTCGTTAAGGGGCCTCACTACGGCTATTATTTAAGGAGCAACATTTAGGCAATTTCTAGTCTCGTCTTATCCTAAGTATAATATATATTTTTTTACTAGAAACGCTCCGTAAGTATCTTCTTTTAATTGATTTGTTCAGAAAAGCATCACATACATACCGTGTATCAGATAACCTAAACGTGGAAAAGGCTAAACAATTGTAATTCAAATTTATTCAATGCATATTTTGATGGTAAATATATTATAGATCCTCAAAAATTGAATCCCGAAATTTTGTTTTTTTTTCTTGTCGGTATACCTATGACTCAAATATTAAATAAAACTTTAATAAATCAATAACCATTTAAGTTAATTTTTGTTTTTTAGATTCACAATAATTTGTTTGAAATAAATGTTTAGATCAAAATACTGTCCATTATTTTTGGTGAGACACCGCTTAAATTTCAAATATTGAATGAAACAATTAAACAATTGTTCGTGAAAATAATTGCAAAATAAATTGTAGTTATGCATACAAATTTGAATTTGTATACTAGACGAGATATAGAAATATGCAATTTCTAATTGGATTAGATTCGAACATGATGTATAATTATTATTATTATTGAAAAATGTATAAAATATTTGAACACCTAGTGAGCATTTCCTAATACATCACATATGTCATATTTTTTCTACTTATATTGTTATATGCTTTAACAGTCTCCTTTTTCTCTTGCTATACCTATTCAAATGTTTTGGGTGCTTGTCTACAGTTGCTCGTGAATAAATGATATATCACGGTAGTTAACGTAAGACCAACCGTGACAGAAACGGACTTTTCCATATTTCGGATCGATAAACATGCCTTTAACTCATGCTAGAAAATATTATATTCTTAAAGCACACTTCACGCTGAAAAAAATAATGGGATCTCTAACTTATATTATCATATAAATATTTTGTTAGTATATTAATTATTAATCATATAACACATATTATAACTCTAATTTTTTTTTAATATTATTTAATATTATTTCACATACGTTATTATTTCATTGAAATTACTATATTATATACAATAAATATAAATATAATAATTGTTTAAGTCTGTTGCAAGTAATAATTAAAGTCAAAACCATAAGCAAAATAAATATAATCATAATATATAATATTATTGATGAAAAAAACTATTTATTAATACACATTTCAGCTTACTTTTTAAATTAGATATTATTCAATTGTAAATTAATACATTATAATTAGATTATTGAATAAAAAGTTTCAAAGTTTTTTTAGTTTTTTATTTCACTAAATCTCGAAAAACAAATAGATTTAGAGTGCTTAAAGTATTTTAACACGTAAGCGCATAATTTAAAAATATATTTTTTTTTAGTATAACCAATAATCATTATATTGCTTATTTGTTTACCTATTGTTTACAACAGTTTATTTTCTTATCGTATACCTACATTAATTTTCTTTTACGGTAATTTTCGTTGCTGATGAACTTGTATGATAATTATTATATTTTTTTTGTCTGAGCTATGACTATATTCGTTTGACAATAATTTGTGTGTATGTTTTGTGTGTATGTTTTGTGTGTGTGCACGTTTTTCTGTAAAAAAATTGTTCGATGTTCAATTTAGATGGTGGCTTCTTGTAGAAAATTTGATTAAATTGGTACTTTTACGGTAGTAAAAAGAAAATATTCCAAGTACTTTTAAAAAAAGTTGAAAAAATAATATAAAATTAGGGATAACCATTTTTCGACATCATCGAAATCACTAATGGTAGTAATGCAAAAGCGAATACCTAACTATACGGGCTTGTAGTTTTTACCAAATATTCATATTAGCATTTAACAGACATGATAAAATGTCCCAAATATTTTGGGTGTTTTTATGTTATATATTTATATGTAAAGTGAAACCGCGACTGTATGTAACGGACAGTCATATACTCATATGGTACCATCAAAAGTGCCTGTTATTATATGGACACCCTATAATATAACAGACAGGTGTCCGTTGTAAACAGGCTTTAGTATTATCTAGTCGAACTCGCATACGTAAATCTATATTCGATGTATAATTATTGTATTTTTATGAAAAAATCCAACAGTACCTAATTAATAAATAATATTAATACACATTACCTAATATTATTTAGGATAACGTAAATAATTATACTACGAAAATAATTAATCGAAAATATCGCTAAGAAATACGTAATTGGTCGTACTTTGATCGTCAAGGCTTAACGTGTGATTAACATGGTCGCGACCGTTTGAGTATTTGAGTATAACGTGTTTGAGTCCAAACTTGTTTTCCGTTATCTAAGTTATAGGGAGGAATGTTACATTCCATGTCCGTTATAGAAAGGATCAGTTATAGACAGTCGAAACGCATTTGAATACTTATCAGTTATCATTATGCAGGAACTTAATTATTCCATCTGTCGAGAGATGTTTCGCTATATTGCATATTGTCGAAGCTTTTCCCCTTATTTTTGATTTGTGTACGATTTTTGTTTGTAACTTAAAAAAACCGGACAATTTAATATAAAGTTCCTCATATATACCTAGTTCTCGCCGTAAATAGAAAATATCCTAATTACCTACCTATTTACATTTTTTTTTTCGAAATTCGTCGACAATTGTGAATTATTATGTATTTAAATTTTAAACACTTTAAATTTTAACACCTAATAATTATTAAATAAAATATACAAGCTTTTATGCGAAAAATAAAAATTAATACGACCTCCCATTAAACTAATGGAAAAATACATTACTATAATAGCAATATAAATATAATTAATTATCACTTAAAAATATTAGACTACAGACAGATCGCCTCCGATTGGAATCACTTTTCTTATATAAATACAATTTTAAATTTTAATCAATTCCAATTCTATTTAATTGCAGGTACGAAGAAATAATTATTTCTGCTTGTACAAAAATGTCTTATTATTTATAAACCTAAAAGACCCGTGTCAAAGTTAATTTGAAAACCTATAATGCTTTATATGAAATTAAAAATATGTGAGATATGAAATGTTCAGTTTGCCAGCGAGGTAAATATAACTGATGCATACATTATCCAAGTGTAAATAATAATTTACATTTACTTTTTTTTTAAGGTGGGTCAAATCCTTTTGAAAAATATTTAATTTAAAAAAAAAAAAGATTTATGAAATGAGTTTATCTGATAATGATATTAACCTAGTGTGTTAAAAATGGTAAAAAAATTTTCATATAATATACTCATTTGCGTAGTGTTTGTAAGGTTGTAAGTTATAACCCTTCTTTAGTTGTTTGATAAAATATAATTTAAATGTCTTGAATTAAATTTGACAAGAAAAATTGATTAAAATATATTAAAGCTTAGAGAATAAGAAACATGCTTTGATATTTTCTTGTATTTTTACATTGACTTTATCTTAATAATTTTACAGCACCAAATTATTAATGTGGTGACAAAATTAATATGTACCTACACTTGAAACTAATAAAATCCATAATAATTATTATACATTAATTATTAATGTTGTTATTACTATTAATTTACAACTTATTATTAGGTAATTTATTTATTAAATGTTATCAATAATTTAATTGATAAACGAAAGTTATAGCTTATAAATATTTAAGATTAAAATTAAAGTTAAAAAAATATTGGTTTTATGATTTGAGTGTTGATGTTAATGTTATTATGTGTCGTAACATACGTACAAAAAAATTTGTTGTCCTCTTATTAAATTATTTCTAAATGTTCTTATTTGGTTTATTTTTACTTTTTGTTTTTAATATAATATGGTACTTTTACATATTTTGCATTCATCGTATGGATTGTAAATTCCATAGAATATGTAACAGGAAAATGATACAAACATATGAAACTGTAATTAATATAATATTGAGAATTGGCCATTCAAAGCTAACACGTCATGGCAATTTTATTGCCAAAACTCAAAAGTAACCTCCTACAGTTCTATTTATATTATAAGTAAAGTGTCATCAATACGAGCAACAAAATATACGAGAGAGTTATATCGGACCTATAGCACCGTGTCCTAGGACCACAGACCTAAGTAGAATACGAAAAACCGACTGGTTCATACAAATTAATATATCCAATCAGAGCCATTGAAAAAAAAAGTTTAAGTAGTAGAAATTGATATAATAAATAATAATATGACAAAATAAGCATTTCGCGGGCTTTCGTGGCCCAAACTGTAGCCCAATATTAATACGAGATCGTTTAACTCGATGCTTATGAAAGGTATAGAATTAGACGACTCAGAGTTAACACAAAATTTCAAAAGTAGTTTTGTAAATTGTGTTAATAATGTATAAAAAAAAAGTACTGTATCTATACTTTAAAATTCCATTTCGTAAAAGAATATGGTAATTTTTTAATAAAACTGTTTGTTTTTCGAAGAAATATTTAATTTTATTTATAAATAAATTAAGAAAAAAAATATATCCCATCACAAAAGTTTAAAAATAATATAAAATTACTTTGACTGATGGTTTACGTTTCTTGGATATGTGTATATATTTTTTCTCTTGTCGTTTGCAGATTTCATTAAATGTATTTCTCCTTCATAATTTCGAACGTTTTTGCCAACCACTTTCAGTTGTCAAACGTAAATTTATTTCTGTTATTACTTTTGAGAATTTCATACACTTTCCATTTTATTTTTTTATGCTATTCTAAGTTTTCCGTTGGCCATTATTATTTTTTACCCCGATAAATTACCTTCGTTATCTCTTATGTAAAATTCACTTTGTGACCATAGAATAAAAAAAAGGCAAACCTAACCGGTCAATCTACGATTTACTTACAGTTTGGGTACGGGTCGATTATTCATTTAACATTATCTCTTCGAGAATAGGTATACTTTTCTATTTGTGTACCTACCACAAATATAATAACAATGCAATCAAACATTATGACGTAAAAATTAATTTCTGAAACAATGCTAATCGAAAATACTATTTTGCCAGACTTGGAGACGATTGGCATATGATAGACTGGACTCTGACATATCGTTCAAAT
Organism: Acyrthosiphon pisum; assembly: GCF_005508785.2. Taxonomy (NCBI): domain Eukaryota; kingdom Metazoa; phylum Arthropoda; class Insecta; order Hemiptera; family Aphididae; genus Acyrthosiphon; species Acyrthosiphon pisum. The sequence goes on from NC_042494.1 coordinate 126,831,615, forward strand.
ATGCGTTCATACAGACCCGTAGCCAGAATTTTTCTTGAAGAGTGGTTGTTTTGATTTAATATTTACAACTTGTGGGGGAACAACTCCTAACATTTTTCACTTGTTCGTGTTATTTGTCTGATTAAAAAAAAAAAAAAATCCAAGCCTCCCCTAAAGTTCAACCGAATCTCCGTCTACCAAGTGGCTACCCTACCGAGTACGCACAATACTAAAACGACTCCGCTACCGTGCAGTAATCACGACAACGACAACAACAACATCAATAATATGTTATACTTACAACGAATATGGCCACCCAGGCCAGGCCGATGTTGTCGAACGATATGGTGCCCTGGAACGGGTTCTCGCCCTGCGACTTGCACTCGGTGTAGTAATAGTTCCAGTTGACACACGACCCGTTGGCGAGGGCCATGGTGGCCGTGGCATTGCAAATCAGCGCGTCGTGTCCTCGCGTGGGTGGCAAGTCGAAACACGAGTGCATTCCGTTGTCGTCGTTTTTCGAACAAATGTAATCCTTTTCCTCGTCGTTCAGCGTATAGTACGCCGGCAACATCCTGAGAGAGAGAGAAGTCACGAATCACAATAATATATCAAAAGTGTATTATTATAGAACATATTATTACCATTAATATGCTTAATATTATTGCTTATAAAAAGAGAGCCAGGAATTCTATGTAAAGCGCATTAATTGTCGAACGCAATGCATCCAGATTAAACAATTTGTTTCGCGTATAACAGATACAAGTTGAAAGGTGAAATTTATATTTTGCATTTTTGTTTTAACCGCATTTTTGGGTAATTTTATTAATTTTTATTAATAACGCATATAATATATTAATACATTATTCGAGCTTTTAGCGTAAATCAGAAAATTAAATACATTATATCAAAAAATTTTTTTAAAAATAATATTTGATTTAATAGTTATTTTTACTTTTTAGGCATTTTTCATCCATACAATATGGCAATCTTTCTATATGTAAGTATAATATGAAAGCGATAACGTCTTTTTCTTTCTTCAGTGATTATTAGATGTATTAGGATCTAGTAGTAGATATATCTTACTGGGACTCAGTAAAATTAACTACCTACTCATTTATCAGTTGGATTATTGGAGATACATCGCGATTTATTTACAGTTCAACTTTTTATTTATTGTGCATGCCTAAGTTGGGTATTAAGTTTTTGTATTATTGCGTTAGTTAAGTTAAGATAAATCTTTAAAAATACCGAAAGTTAAGTCATCAATTTCTATCGATTTCTGTTAGTTCTGTACCCATAAAAGAAATGTACGTTATTTGTTGAGGGAACCATGAAAAGGCATTTTTGATTATTTTTTTGGAGTATTTTTGATAGATTCCAGGGCATTAAAATCTGGACCCTACCTGTAATTTGTAAGGTAAATTCTTATAGCTTATAGTTATTATGGTCTAAAATTTAGACTTTAAATCAAGGGTCACCAATTAATATTGTTGGAGGACCTGCACTTAAGGAATTCAGGAAGTTTTCGAGGGCCATAAAAACGTAGTGTAACTACCTACGTGTTCAAACAAAAATTTAAAGTAATGGAAAAATCAAAAACTAAATGAAAACTATTGAAATCTTTATATTATTTTTAATTCACCGTGAAAACAATAATTTAAAAAATAAATTTCATGCGAGACAGATAAAATTCGTCCATAGACTGCAATTTGGTGAATGGCCCCCGGTTTATATAATTCGAAGGCACCCCTTCTAATCGTATAAATGTATAATGATATCATTGCGGTTATCGATAATTTTATAAATATTTTTAATTTTAACAAAAACATAGTTTGTTGTTCTTTTGATACATATAACATGCATTGAGTCATTTTGAGATACCGTGTACCTACTTTGTAATAGTTAGTATATTAATATAATGTATACATTTATTGTTAACCATTTATTTTTGTTGTGACGAGTTTTATAATAAACATTCAAATATAGGTAAGTATGTACCTACATACGGCAACAGTTGAATATCCAATAAACTATACAATTTAAGTTTGTTATCATTATATTTTACTAAATATATAATTATTAATCAAGCGATACGATTTACCCAGAAAAGAACTAACGTAGACTTAATTTGAAAATCTAACTTAGGTTGTAATATTTATTCATTTACAAACTATGCTCGAAAATATGGTAAAAAAATAATTGGAATAAAATATATTTTTCAGACCGTTAACCAATAACCACTAACACCATTGACAACAAATATTTTTAATTGTATAAAATAATATATTATGTTTATGTATTCAATTTATAATATTGTTAGATATAGAATGTGAAATATTCGTGTTTTGTTTATTTCATTATAAATTAATGTTTAGAGTGAAATTGGATTTGAATTTAATATAAACTATAAATGTAATTTTCAAAACCAATTTGTTATTTCCTATTTAGATTTCGCATCCAATTGTTACGGTTTTTCAGTAAAACCAATGCTTTATTATTTAAAAATGTTATTTTATTTTATATTGAAACAAAACGAGACAAAAGTACTCACACGTTAATCTATAATATTAATATATTATTATACTATTAAAATTAAAAAAAAAAACAATCATATCAAAAATGCATGTCTTCGTAATTGCTCAAATAACAGTTATTTGAAATTATATAGTTACTATTCCTACCATGCTTATTGCTCTTTTTTTTTCATTACCTTCTATCCAAAAGTTATTATATCGTTCAACTATTAATATTGGGCATACATACAAAATAAGGATACAATAATTAATATAAATTATAGTTATAGCATCTATAGTAACTTATTATTTGTGTTGATTAAGTTAATCTATTTTAAATATTAAACAAATGTCATTAATTTTATATAAGGTTGTCATATTATTACCATTATAATAATTATAATACCAGACATTGATAAATCTATAAAGCGTTACACGTTTGATTCATAAGATATAAAGTTAGTTGAAGTTCTGTACGTACACCTTTAATATAGGTATGTATATTGAATAATATTACAATAATAATAACATTGAACAAATATGTAACTCAATGAAACCGAATACACATTATTTAATATTAGATTAAAAACAAAGCTAAAAATGCCAGAGGGCTTGAAAACATTGAACGTTAATTGTGTATACCTAAATGTTAACCGAGAGTTTCTATTTACAATGTAAATTAACTTACAAATTATTTTCAACAGATGGGTTTATTCTCTTTGCCGAAATGTTTTGGACTGTACGATAAAGAGAATTCGTTTGAACGGCAAAATTGCAGAGTTTGATATTATATTAAAATTAATTCTACTAGACCCGTCAAGACTTTTTACACTATCATTCTCGATTGAATTATACACACGCACTCGTTATGCATTCAGATTAAAGCGAATCAGTTATAATTACGAGCCAGAATTCAGACACGTGTGTTTGATAAAAAAAAATAATATACCTAATATGGTTGATGAAACAAAGTATCACATTATTAAACTAATAAATTATTTAGTTAAACAAAAAAAAAAAGTAAAGAGCCTATATTACATTATTTACTATAGTTCTGTGCAGTAATAAACACGGTTTACCGAAGTAAAAAAAAATCATAAGATTATGGACTATATATTAATATAGTAAGTTGGCGTCTGTCGATAAACTAAAGAGTGTTGGGAATATAATATTATGGGAGGTTGTATATATGCGCGGGAAGTAAGGCGTCTTTGGACCATTTAAAAAATGCACAGTCGGACTGTTTTCGTAATGTAATCGAATTAAAAAAAAAACCTCCTTATTCGTTTAATAAATCGGATAAATCTGCCGATTGTCGCTTTCAGTGACTGGTAATTTTTATTTATTTATTTATTTTTTTTTTTCTCCATAGATAGAAACATTAAACCGTCAGACGAATCGGAATGCAGTGCGCGGCGCGTATTCGAAAGGCCCGAGAAACGTTTCGGGTACGGCTTAAAAAGGGGTACGTGCCGCAATAATATGTATATACCTATAGGGTTGTCTGCCGCTGGCGTGTACCGTCGTCGGATTTAAATTAAATAGTGATTTATAAGTATATATAGATCCAGAAGGTGTAGGGCCATACCGCGACGGCTCGGAGTCGTCGGCCGGCGAGGAGGGTAGTTTCGGAGTGGCGGCGATAAGGAGGAGGTGCAGAAGCGTTCGATTTTTATTTATTATGTAAAGGTCAACCGACGACGGTTGCGGTGAAACAGGCGATCTAGCTGTATAACGGCCACTGGCAGAAGAAATATATTTTCGATATTTTGCCGCGTTCGGCGGGTATAGTCTCCGGGCGGTGGGGGGAGGTGAAAGTGCTCCCTAGAAGGGAGGAGTGGCGCTATTCGTACGTTAATTTTACCCGTCTTGATATTATAATATCGTGTATGATCACCGCATCGTGTGCGCGTGTGGGTGTGAGGCGGTGAGTGTGCCATGTAGCGGGTTGTGGAGGGGGGTGTTGGACGAAAGCACAACAGTCGTAACACACAACGGTGGAAAAAAACACTGTTAGAAACGATCGTGAAAGAAAACAGGCGGAGGTGGAGGAAAAAAATTACCATGGACGGTATATACCGCGATAGTGGTAACAAAACCCAAACAATATGTACACGGACAGAACAATACACCTGCTGTTGCATCGAACTACTGACGCCACCACTATAATACAGCCTTGCACAGCTTGCGGTCCACTCGAATTGATCCGCAGAAGCCGCCGCGTGTTATTATTATAACTATCTCTTTCTGTCTCTCTGTCTCTCTTTCTTTCTCTCTCGCACACTCACACTATCTAAATATATAAATTATTTTACTACCTATGACTGGCACCGCTCTACCACCCTCTGTCGCTGAGCACTGTAAAGTCTACAGAAACGCATCTGTCTGCGAACTTTTTTCACCCCCGCGCATTATAACCACTGCCGCCGGATTATCCTGAGTTTGACCAAGATTATCGCATATGACCTCATTCACGTCGTTGCATAGAATAATCCCGTCGACTGTTTTAGACATTACTGGTTGGTAAAAATATTGTGTTATTTTTTTTGTTTTTTTTTTGAAAAATACCTTTCCCCCATATATAATTATGTTATGATATTTTATAAACGCTTAAAAACAGAATTTGCGATACTCTTATATTATATCATCATAATATTTACTTTGGCAAATTATGATAACGCAATATTATAATATGTATCATGCATGATTATTCTGTACGTCTTGTACGAAAAAATATAAATATTTTTTTTTGAAGTATTAGTTACATTCCTACTTACAAGGTGTAACAGAAATAACTGACAAAATATAAAACAAAATACTAACTAACTATTATGTACTATTTGTAGTCGTGGTTTTTTTCAATTTAAGTACATTTTTTTTTTTTATTATTAATATTAGAAATAAACAATCTATACAAGTAATGTACAATAAGCTTATGTGTTAAGAGAATACAGGACGTGATAAATTGAATAAGAAGCCACCCACTGGCAATACTTAGCATGAATTATCATTTTTTAAAAAAAATATAGAATAGTTTAATAATTTAAATTTTAAATGCAAAAGAAATTTATAAAAAAAAAAAAAAATAACAAAACTTTAAAGTTAATTATACTTTGTTGGTTAATTACATCTGTCAGCTATTTGTGTTATATTTTGTATACCTCTATTAGTAATTCAATTTTATGATTTTAATAAGTGATAGGTAATCATCTACTTCGCCTTGTAGACGATAGAAGAGCAGCTGGTGGACTTACTGGAATTCATATTCGACACATTTATGTTTGTTTTGCTCATATTATACAAATATAAAATTATACAGTTTCTGTAATAAAAGTAATTATACATTTAAATAATAAACACACTTACTTTTACGTAAACAGTATAATTTTTTTAAGAATTAAATATTTAACTTTCATTTTAAGTTTATTACCTCAAAGTATTTTAAAATTACAAAGCTTGTAGGTATCTATTAAAAACTTGGTGATTGTTAAATTAAATCTTAATTAAGTATTTGATTACTATAATATTACTAAGTATAGGTAATCCTTGGGCTACTTATTTCAGATGATTCAATTTGAATTAAATTTTTTTTATTGAAAACTTAAACTAAAAAGGTTTCATACAAACTGAACTTTTCATTTTACGTTCTAAGCGTATTTGTTTGTTCTTCAATAGGACTATAGGAGTACCCAGTAAAAATGTATTGATCTTCAACTGTAAAGGTGATTTTAGATAGCAAAATTTATCTAGTTGGTACTTTTGGAAGGGGGTGAAAATTCAAAAATAAAAATGTCGGTATTATTTTAAAATAATCTGTAAAAAACAAAAAAATTACGAACAAAAAAGGTCAAAATTATGTATTACCAGTTTTTGATCAAATCTCTCATATTATTTTGTTGCAGCTAAAAAATAACTGTGTATTTGAAATTTTCAAGAAAATTTATTTATATTATCATTTTTGAACATGAAATATTTTTAATAATATTTTGACCTTTAACATTTTTTTTTATAATAGGTACATTATTGCTTATAACGTTGAAATTACGTACATTATTATTTGGACATTTTATGATAATACTTACACAGTTGTTTTCTCACCATTCTATTTAACTTGTTAGTTATTACTAGAACTCGAATTTAAATGCTCTAAAAACAGTTTAAAATGTTCTGAAAAATAGCTAAAAATGTCCAAAAAAAAAATTTATTTTACCACGATAATGCTTTAAAAATTGATATCTAAAATTATTATTTTAATGCAATAAACATTTAGTTACACCTGCCTAATTTAAAACAATTTACTAATCATCAAAAATGATAAAATATCATTAAAATAAAGACTTTTATTCCATTTCCACTATGAATCGTTTTCCATATGCAATTATTAACCATTGAAATCAAATTTAACATATACATAACTGTGACTTAATCAATGGCGAGATATAATTTAAATCTACTATACAACAGAGCAAACCCCTCGGATTTTTTTTTTTAAATTTAGTTTTCAAAAAAAATATTTTATATATTCTTATATTGTCGTATTTGTATTAAAATATTAGACATAATAATAATATATGATATTTAAGGTATTATAATAGTTAATAATATTATTTATCATTTGTTTTATATTTTTATTTTTATAAGTAAATCGTTGAATAATAAGTACACTTAGTTTTTAAGTATACTATAATATCGCACAAAATGATTTTGATTTTAAACATAAATTCTAAATAAACAACTTCTATTATTATTATTATCATTTTAAATAATTATTAAAATACTTTCCATTGTCATAAATTTTAAATAAATAGTTATGAATACCTGCAGGTTTTGTTCAAATCGATGTATAATTCATGGTGTTCGTTTTATTGTTTTTAAAACGCTACAAATTCACACAATAAATAAAATCATATATCATTATAATCATGCATAACCCATATTTATACAACACATATTTTATATAACTATAAAAGATAACAAAGGATTAATTTAACAAATGTATACCCAGAGACAATCATTATTAATGTTATACATTTATAACAATTAGTATTTTATTTCAACTATTGTTACCATATTTTAATAGAAAAATTAAAAACAGAAGTTCCAGTGAGCTTACTATTATAATATTTTGCGCTTTATTATATGTTTAAATTATACGAATATGATGTAGTACTTCACCAAACACTTATATAAATACATTTTTTATAATTCCACAGGTAACGAAATATGATTTGTTAGTTTATTTACGGTAATGACAATGATCTTCGACAACTAATTTAATCCAATCATAAATAGTGTAAAATAATAAAATACATTTGGAACGACAAATTACTTCGTCATCAATACGAAAAAGGTATCACGTCATAATATCGCATATTCAAAAATCAAAATTATTGGATATACGATTCTTTTTTTTTTTTTTATTATTACCATTGAAAACTTCAAATCTATAGTAGAATATAGAATAGTTTTTTGCATCTATTATATTTTGAGTATACAATGCCATTATAAATATAAAATTATATTAGGTACCTATAAAATATTATATTTTTTTTCGAGAAGTGACACTTTATTATATTCAATATAATATTATTTTTCCAACCACGATTTCAACTTACACTTTCCACTATAAGGTTGAACAAGAAATCAACGAAAACAAAATAATAATTGGTATAGGCAATATAATAAGTATTAGTTGTTAATTTTAGAATACTATATGATTATAGTGAATTATATAGAGCCTCAAGAGATTGACAAAGGATATTTTCAAGGGGAAACACATTCACTACATTTGTTCAAAATATTAATAATTTATTTTGTTACCTATATAATGTATAAAACTAAAAACTGAAATAAGTATAATAACACAATACCTCAAATAAGAATTTATTTCAATTTTTTTTTTCGAAGAACGAAGTATCTAGTATATTATTGAACGCATCTGATGTATCTTTATTTATGAGATCAGATCATGATATAAGTTCGCAATATGATATTAATAATTGATGAGTTGAAAATATGACAGTAAAATTGTTCTTGGAACTGTTTTTTAAAGTCCGCTTAAGCTAAAGAATGCTGTTTCGAGATAAATAATTGATATTAGTTAACGTGATATTTTATGTTTCAATAGCAGTTATGTTAATGTAGTCGTGGTTTGATCTTATGGTCTCAGTTGTAGTACCTATACCTCATCAATAACTTTTATACTTTAATTGTTGCGAAAACAATAAAGCAATATTTCAATTTAAAAAAATATTGAATAGTATCATCGGTTTCAGCAAGAAAGAGAATCAATTATTCTTTTTTCATTCACTGTAAATACCTATTTCAGACGTTTCGAGTTTTCGATCAAAACCATCAATTACGTCTACTAGAGCAAAAACTGGCAAGTACTAATGGAATATGGGACTTTGCCACAAGTAGCATATTACACGCAGTTTCATGGCGCTAAAGTAATCGTTTATAGTATTTTATTTATTTTATTATAGTCGGTCATAATATTATTATATTATTAATTGTGATTTAAACTAGTAATTCTGTCATATTGTACAAGACATTTTTTTCCATACAAAAACCTTGTTAACCTGTATGTTAGAATAAAAACTGGCGAAACTTTATACTAAGGATGCATTGACATAAACCATCCAACAAAATGTTAAAGACGAGTAAAACTATTTCTATCGTATTCTTAATCAAAACAAAACATTAGTTATAGAAATATAATATTTGGTTTCGATACGTCTTATAGTTATTGTATTAATAAGGGTAGATTCAATAATGTACATCTCACCTCTTTTCGCTGTGCTTATTGTGTGACGTGGCCAGTGAAAATTACTGGAATTAAAAATAATATTATCTGTTGAACGAAGTATCAGTCTTTAATGCTGTCAAGTAATAACTCAGGTGTTCATTATTATAAAATATTCTTCTACCCGTAAACGTGCCTAAGTATCATTTACAAATTCAATTTATAGTAGAATTGACAACACGGATTATTGTACAGACAAAAATTATAGGAATTCCTCTCAATAATGAGTTTCTCATTAGGTATGTCTTTTATGTTTAATATAGCTTGCACCATTGGAGCTTCCGAGTTGAGAATTTTATTTACCGATGTCTCATCCTTTTCGCTATAATACATTACTAGGTATACAGTAATTTAAAAATAGCACGACACTACATTTAGGTGAATTTGAGGAGTATTGGACCATGTTTGAACATAATAATATAATATATCGCCATTTACAGTTTTGTACAGAAAAATCTTTGACTACCTAATAAATCTGTAAGCCAAATAAAATAAAATATAATCTTCGAACAAACCAAATGGTTAGTGTACTTTATATTACACGTACCTATTATTATACTACCTGTATTAATTATTTTTTTTATTCACGATATTATCATTCCTTTGTATTGTTAAATAATTACTTAATTAAATTTAAATATCAAAATCACATTAACAAAAATGGCATTTTTGAAGTAGAAATCGCGTTAAATATTATATTAATATACAATTGCATAAAAGTATAAAAATCAAAATGCATATGGCTTTCGTCCTCTAGCATAGCCATTTGCGTGCATACATTTGCATATTATATTTGTCGTGAATGGAATATTAATAAAAATCCAATCAAAAGAGCTGTAGTGAATATGTCAATTGTACGAGGTGAGATATGTGCACAGAATAATTATCCTACTAGTTTAAACAGAGGGACACTGGTATTTCGAAAATTAGTCGTTAACCCTCGTGAAACATAAAAAAAAAAAATGTAACCAATGAATGCTAAATAATGTAAAAACATTCGAACAAATGGACATGACACTATATATGATGGGTGTCGATTTGGCTTCATTTTTTATTATTATTATTATTATTATTATTATTATTCATATAATATTATATTATTATATGCGTATATATTCGTATATAATAATAACGTGCCCAGAGGTTACCACGGGTAACCGTTTGTTGTTTCATATCAAAACGACCAGAGGCGGGAAAAGCGCATTTCAATTCAATTATTTATCCCGACATCGATTTTATTCGAACGCATATCAATAATGACACGTTAGGCCCTCACCGTTGTACAGTCGCCGTTCAGCTAAAAGATCTATTATGTATGCCTAGACCCATTCTATTTTCAGAAAGAAAAAAATCTTTGTCGGAATTCAATTCTTTTAAAAGAGACTGGACTATACATCAGATTGGAGAGAAAGTTTTAACCAAAACTTTCCCGAGTTTTGGACACCGGCATTTCAGGATAAAACTTTAAACATTTGATATTGGGTGATTTGACTTCGTATCAGGAGCTTTGGTTTGACGTTTAGGGTAGAATAAAAGCTTAACACAGTATTAAAAAGAAACTAGCGTAACGGTTCAAACATTTTTGCCAGAAATGTTTGGCTTATACCTATTAATTTGCAAAATTCAGTTTGATCAAATTACATTTGAAAACAACTTAACAATATTAATAGATATTTTTATGAAAATATTTGATTTTCATAAATCATTATAACATAATTGATATGATTAGGTAACTTAAAATATCATTACCTCATACTATAATAAAGTGGCTCTAATCAAAAATATAAATAATCATACGGCGATATCACAGCTAATGCGTCACCATCGTTTCAAGTAGATAATTCAATCTCTAAATTCCTCAAAGAACCCAAGTCCATAATCAAGAATAATTAATATTAACGTTTTTTAGGTATTTTATAAAAAAATTAATTTTAATGGTGTTATATCAACACCTTTTATGTTTGTTATAGTTAGATCTTTCGAAATTCATATAAATTATTTTTTCAGTTTATAATTTTACATATTTGTATATTAAAAATATATTTTTTTACTATGGTCTTATATATGCTTTTTTTATATTAATATCAAATAAAATGAGTGATCAGTTTCTGACATTATTTGTTTAGGTTTGTTCGGTGACTCGGTGTGTATAGTGAAAATTGGAATGTAATATTTACCGAACCATAATCATGATGGTAATTCATTGTAAAATATATCCTTCATTTCGGTCACGTATTTTGAAATCGTTCAAAGGGTGCCACAATAATATCCCTAGATATCGGTATCTATCACAAATATCTGACTATCATATTTTACGAGAAATATTATTTATCTAAAATTGTATAATAAATCATTGAAACCAAAGTCTAAAATCCCGACACCTAGTACACATAAATTATTTTTTTTTACAGAAAAATTATTTGGTAATAATCTTTTAACTTACAATCATTTAAAATTATTTTATAACACTCTTGGATAAACATAATTTTTTTTTAAACACATGATTAATAATAATTGTACTCGTCATAACGAAAATAATAGGTAGGTACGTATTTTGATTTTACAATATCACCCCATTATATGATCCTATACATCTTATTAAAATACAAATTTATACATTGAGTTCGGTTCATGTGAATATAATTTTATTATAACAATGATGAAAAATCTATTATTTCAATTCTATTCGAGCAACTAGTTTTTTGATGTTATTATTCACAACAATAAAGAAAAAAACGATTAGGTACTCATCAAATCGTATAGATAATATGTTATTGTATGTCATAGGTATAGGTAGTAAATTATTTGTAGGTAGAATATTGGTTATTGAATAAAACTGAATATATTATTAACCATCGGATTTGTGGTGATATGATCAATTTCGATAATTTGATGATTAAAAAATAGGATAGTAAAGAATTAATAATAATAATTATGGATTGTAATATTTATAAGACTGGTTTTTATACATAACTAAAAAAATAATTGTATGAACTTTTCAGGTTTTACATTTTTTGGCTAAACTATATTATCAAATTGTATAGTTTTACTAATAACTATCATTTTTAAAATAGGTACGTATAATATTATAATAACATATCACATTTTTGTAGAATATTAAAGTTGAACAAAAATTCACATACGCACTAGTAAGCTGTGATTATTATGAAATGTTTATTACATTTTTTGTTATTTACGAGTACATAATATTATATTATTCACTATCGACACTTTTCTATAGGCTTCACACGGTATAGTATATTTCATAGGATGAAAACTTGTTTCATAATTCGATAATACGAAGACCTCAAATTGGGTCATGACTCGTGATGATGGTTTGAGAGTGTATCATAATAAATAATTATCTTAAAAGATTCTATCCGTAAAAAAGGCATTAAAATTGTAATACCTCAATGACCTTTTTTACTTCCTATTATCTGGTCCAGAATATATGAATACGACTTATACTCATATTGCATTGTGCTTACTATTCAAATAGGTCATATTATTTTGTTTTGTTTCTGATTTTCGATCTTCATCTAAATATTATTTCTATTAGGTATACGTATTACGCCTTGCTGTTTTAGTTTTATTCTATTATTGTAAATATTTGTTTTCGAATAGAAAATAATAATAAAAAAATTGTGTTTGTTATTGAATATAATAATTTTTAATACTTTAGCTACACGTTAGCATTCATAAATTGTATTATGCTTATTGTTATATTGTACATAATTGAATTTTGTAGGTATAATATATATAAATTATCGAATTTTACATTAATTGTATTTCAACATAAAAGTACTCACTATATTAAGTAAGATGTACAACTTTTAATTAAACAAATGCGGTTCTGTTAAAATTAATAAATCATTCCGTAAGGGTTTTAATGAGGGCACAAACAATTATTATTCAATTTGTTCATAAACAAATAGCGAAAAATATTTGTTTAGGTAGGTACCTATTTCCTAAAGCCAATGATGTTTTCACTTTTTTTTAATTTCAGTATACACGTTTAACAACATTAAAATACTAATTGATATTTAATGTTCGTATATAACGGTAGCCTGGAACATTATTAAAAATTATTCAAAAAAATAATTAACGGTTATGTTTTATTTTTCATATTTAAATTTTAGTTTTAATCGCTATTGATTTTTTAAAATTAATTACATTTCCATTCCAGTTTAAGATTGA
>NC_042494.1:126846130-126885518 GCF_005508785.2 Acyrthosiphon pisum
TTTTATTATTATTTTCAGTATGTCTATATAGTGGTTTATTTAAGTTAAAGTCTCGCATAAAACTATAGTGTTATATGTACTCAATGTGCTTCGATAAAAGTTTGAGTTATTTTATATTAGTCAATGATCCAAATATGCGATTTAAGAGTTTTTTTTTTACACACAATATTGTTATTATGAATTTTTCTCGACAAAAATAAAAAATCAAATTGAAAATTGATTCATCATCATGCATTATTTGATTCACAGGTCTACCGTAATATTTATTTCCGTATTTTCATAACCATTATCTCCTGAGATTACAATTGAATTAAATTTTGTACATTTTTTTTTTCATTCTATCGCGTTATTAACTGTACAAATTAGAAATGAATATAGACATACTATTATATACGATTATATAATATAATAGCCCAGACAGCAATTTTTTGTTTAATAATACTATTATAACATTATAATAACGAATAATATTAGTATAACTTTATTATAATATTATCATTACAAAATGCTGTCTGGGAGGTAAACGATATTATGAATCGTTATAAATTCTAGAAATAATAATATAGGCTCTTGTCTATTGTTTGGTAAGTAATACGATCTTATTTGATATTACCTCTTCCAAACATTTTAATACGCACATAGCACATGCACATATTATATTATTGTACCGTTCTAACTAAGACAATCAATTTGCTCGATTAACAATCAAAATGTACAGAGTGCTACGATATACACGGATAAGACATCCCTATAATATGTAATACACATGGTATAATAAGATCGAAGAGTCTACTAGTTACCATATATTGGTTATAATGAGTGATTATTATGTATGGTTTATGGTAAAGAAAAACTGATAAAATGCAATCCGTCATCTATCAAATTTAAAATACTACAAATTTGAATTCAATTAATTTCAATATTATTAATTTTTTATTATTGTAATCACTATATATAGATATCTATAATAATTGTTGCCGTATATTTGTGTTTCAAAGTTATTATTCTGCATTAAAGACTATAGTACATATACCTATATCATTTGATATTATCGGTTGTGAGGATACCACAAACTTAATTGTACGTAACTACTGTGGGTAATTAGTTTGCTCTTCGAACGCACTTGTGTACAATATATGATAATATATAATATGTTTATGTAATACCTACACCTTATATTATGATATTATCTATGGCGCTGATTAACACAACCAGGTCCGATTTGCTCACTTGCGAATAACACCGGAAACGAATTGCACTCAAACCGAGACACGCATACACCGAGATATACTTAAGCCAAAATACACTTAAGCTGAAATACACTTAAACTGAAACACACAGGATGCCGTATCTAATCCACCACTGGCTGATTCCACAACCTGGTGCAACCCCCGTGCGAACGGCACCCAAACAGAATATTTCACTAATATACCGAAATACACTTAAACCTAATTACATCGGAAGCGGTATCCAACAATATAATATACGCCGTAATGGTGGATCCCCCAGCTAAGACTGATTTACACCTGAGGTGACTGATAACTATAATAGTCGTACTCAAACTCGGCACTCGACGGTTTTATTTTACACGAAACAGATAAATAGTAGATAGGTATCTGACATGCATCAGAGTGCCAAGTAGGTATATTCGTCAATATCGAAGATACGAAACCTCTTTGCACCTTAGTGGACTTACAACTAAAAATATTGAATTAGATACCCGCTACGGATGTGACCCTCAACGAAGACACTCCCAAACATATTATACGAGGTTCACACAGGCTTATTTGTAAAAAAATATAATTTATATGGCACCTACTATTTCCTAATTTTACTTATCAATATATTGCATTTAAAAATGTTTGATCGAGTCCAATCCGTTTCAACAATTATTATGTGAGTTTATTGATAACTCACGCCGTATCCGTATATAGATGCAATTTATTTTTCTTTAATTAATGTAAACAAATAAGTTAACTCAATTATTTGATGATTATTGTCACCTGTTATAATAATTTTTACATTTCTAAAAATATTTTCTGTATGTTTTCCTTATTTTGACATTAATAATTTATTTAACAATTTCCTTTGAATTTGTTCAAGTTTATTTATTTAACTTATTTGACCTGTATTTCGTACAAGGTAGGTTACCTAACAAGGTAAAACTGAATAAAGAAATATACTTTTAATATAGCTTTTAGCGTTTGACCTAAAGTTATATAAAAGTTGAATTAATTTTACGTATATTTCTGTAGATGAAATTAGTGTACCTACTAAAAAATAAAAATCATAAAATATTATAATATGAAATACTCTTCTGTACAAAAAAAAAATGCTTGAAACAATAAATTATTCCTTTTGAACTTTTCCTAGGTACTAGGTATTGTTTGAATACTGAAAAGTAAAAACTAGCTGAAAATTGACAATAAATAAAAACTGCGTTGATTAAAAAATTAAAAAATATTTCAGTCATTAATAAATAATATTATTCCAATTAATATCAAACAACATTTTTTTTAAGATTTATAAATATGGTTTTAAATTTTAATAGTCGTATAAGCGGAAATTTGGTGAAATAACTGGAGGGGGGGGGGGTGTTATACAATTTAACCAAAATGTATCGGTAACATACTTACCCCGATTTTACTAAGCCCACTCGCTTCACTTGCGAGAAATAATGACTAACCGATATTAATTTTATAGTAACAAATCGTCTAATAAAAAAAAAGATTACATTTTTTTTATGTATTTATTACAAATAAATAAGTTTACTGTGTAGTCTGTAGCTATTGTGTGTCTGCGTAGAACGTAGATGATAATTAAAGTGTAGTTTAATAAAAAACCATTAAAATATAGAAAAAAATTTTAAGCTATAAAATTGTTCATTATATTATAACATTAAAAATATCAAATAATTTCTTAGACATAGGTAATAATTAATTTATTATAAAATGTGTCTTACTCGGTAACCACTCAAATACTCAAGGCGATACACAAAAATACTTAAAATTTTCTGAAATATGTCGACACCGACCTTGATAAATACTTATTATAATTTTTCCATTGTAGAACGGAACGACTATTATTTCATTTTATGGCCATCTGAGCTAGGTAGTGATTATTTTAAATGTAATTGTAATAAACGCCACATACTCATTATTATTTGTTGAATTTGTACACCCTAAGATATTTTAAGTAATCTTAATATATTTTCGATTGGTATGAATATTAATTATAATATTTTAGCAAGTTTTGTTTATATTTTGTTTCCAAGCTTTGAGAAAATAGCGTGATCATATTACAACTACTATAAATCGTTAAGGTTTTGTGGCAAACCTTTCTCAACGAATTAAATGTCTTATTGTTTGTATTCAGCATTAAACCAATTAGAAAAAAAGCAATTATTAAAGTTATGAAAAACAGAAACGAATTATGTAGGACTTCGCTTAAAACATTATAAACTATGACTATTATATTATGGCAAATATAATGCGTTTTAATTTTGAAATTAAAGGTCCAAGTAAACATAATTTAAACAAAAAAATAGATACATTTGGTAAACTATAGAATAATAAGTTTTTCAAATGGTTTCGAAAATAACATTTAAAAATTCAAGAGATACCTATCTATTAAAATCTTTCCACTGTGTTTGTATTTTTATTTATTAAACACCTAAACATACTGTAACATTTCTAACCTTACGTACTTACATTAATATAATATGTGAATATACAATGTACCTAACTAAAGCGGACATTGCAATAGACGTTGTAAAAAGCGATAAAATAATATACATAATACGTATAATGCATATTTTAACTGTCCACTAAAATAACAATCGTAAACTGATACAAAAACATTATTAATTATTAAAAATAGAATGTTTTTTAAACAACTTGATATTATTATGATAGACTCCGTAGTCTTTAATACCTAACTACGAATTAACTTAAATGAGTTAAACATACCACCCAAAGGATTTTATTATTGGAGAATAAAGGTAATATACCAATTACTAATAAGGCAGTAAAATGTAAACATTATTAAGAATAAGTTAAATATTTTAATTGAAAGTCATTTATTTTATAATACAACCTAACCTATTGATACCTATTATGTGTTAACTTTTTATTGTATAGCTATAGTCAAAGTACAATTGTAATTATATATTAATATACTTTTTTTGCTTTGCCATAATGTTCACCTGTATATTATATCTAGTTGATTCTTAATAATTATTTTTAGAACTGTTCTAATAAATTATTACCTACTTCTAATAAAACACATATTTAATAGATGATTTATTGGATTAATGCGATATTATAACTGTGTAAAGTAAAAAAATATTGATTTTGAATTATGACAGTTTCTGGGAGAGTTACAGTAGTATAATCGCATTCCTATAGCAGCTAGGGTACTTAAAATATCACTTTTGTAATTAAAAGCAAAATATGATAAGTAGATTCCAATAAATAACTTGCAAACAAATGTATCTTTGCCATTTGGCGTAAATATTAATTCTAAACAACTTGAACATTGTTTAAACTTATACTATTAGTATAGTTCATACGAAGGGTTTGTCTAAAAAAAAAAAAACACTAATCAAAACATTTTTAAAATCCATTATTTGTGTTTCGTTGTCATAAAAAACAGATTTAAAAATTGTAAATAATGAAAAAAAAATGCCACCAAATAATAATTCTACTTCGAGGCAACACACACACAAAAAAAAAAAAAGGTTTTTTAGTTCGCACAGAAGGAATACCCTAAATATTACAATAGACAGCAGACTGTTGAATGACGTGGTTTGTTATACGTGTTGTGTGCCGAGTCTTTAGAATAAAGTAAAAAGAAATGGAAAAATAATTTTTGATACAAAAAATGATCATCTATCACGAATTATGACAATTTTTCACGTGCCACAATATTATTTTTCTCATATAACCACCTGCTCGCATACTTGTAATTGCTTTTCGATAATGATCGTACCTAAATACTACGTTTCTAAACATTAAAAATATTCGACGATCACGTGTATAATAATTGTAAGTAGGTACCAAAATAATATTGCTATAAAATATTTTAATTTATAACATATAGGGTATAAATTTCATAATAATAGTATGTACATATAGTACCTAGGTGGCTAGGTTATATATTATATTTTATCCTCGTCATAATAATTATACTATGAAGGATCAGAAAAATATCAATTATTGTATGAGAGAATTTTTTACCTGACATATCTTCTAAATTACAGCAAGGATATACCAACATTTAAAAACACTATACCTAGGTACTAAAGTCCGCGTCACGAATTCTGAAGTATTCAAATCTTGGTTCACCCAAATGCTGAACAGCCTTGAAGAACCGTCCGTGATAGTTATGGATAATGCATCTTATCATTCAACCCTCATCGATAACTTTCCCAAAAGTAATACGCGAAAAGCAGATGTGCAGGCTTGGTTGGCCGAAAAAAATTTCGATTTTTCACCATTAGAAAATTTAGCTGAACTTAGACAGAAAGTTAAAGCGTTAATACCATTTGAAAAAAAATATCAATTGGATGTAATGGCATTGGAATGGGCCACGAAGTTATTCGACTTCCACCGTACCATTGCCAATACAATCCAATTGAGCTGATATGGGCTCAGGTAAAAAATCAAGTGGCGACAAAAAATAAAACATTTAAAATGGTCGGTATAGAAAAGTTGACTCACGAAGCATTGGATTCGGTAACTCAACATGATTGGGAGAAGTGCGTGAGACATGCAGAAGCATTGCAAGATCAAGACAACGAAAAAGAAATTATGAGAGACAGTATGTTGGAGCCAATCATATTGACTTTGTTACCTGATGACAGCGGTTGGGGAGAGTCCAGTGACGAAGAAGGAAATTCGGAATAAAATTCGCAATAACATATTATAATTATATTTTTACTTGTGTATTTATTTTTTTATTCTGCTATCATATTGTATGTGTTATGTTTGTTTTGTTTTTATTATCAATTTATAAAAAATATAATAAGATAACTGATGAAACCTTCATTCAAATTGTATTGGAATATTTTTTTTTTTTTATAGTAAATAATCAGATGGTAAAATACGTTGATACGTAGTGTTGTGATTATAATTTACGATACGTATTATCACTTAAATACAATTTGGAGGTAAAATAGTAAGTTCATTTTAAGGTTAATATAGATGCTTATTTGAAAAAGCGCGGTAAATTATATTGTTGTTTGATAACCACTAAAGCAAATAGTCCGCTTGGATCGCGGCGGACACCCCCCACTTTTCGTGACGTGGACTATAATAAATCATCAAACTTCACTGAGCTGGAAGCGTTCATTATTGCTATATAAACAAATTTATTATTCATCTTCTACAACTATATAATAATATAATGTCCCGGTCAAAGGTCAACGTGTTACATCTCGCATGAATACGATTCAAGTCTTACAATCCAAAGTTCTATGTATGATTTCTGCAAATGTCCCATGGTTTGTTCGAAATACTGCGCTGCGTGCAGACTTATAATTTTAAAAAAATATGGACTTACCTATATATTATTGATTATTGTTTGAAGAAAAATGTGTATTATAGATAATTATTTTAAAAAAAAAATTGTATTAGATATTGTCTATTATTTGAAAAATATGTGTAATTATTATAATGTTAAAAAATAAAAATAAAAATTGATTGTTATTATCATGTACAATTTCAAAGCCTTGTTTATTTTTGATTTTTTTGAATTCAAATCTTAACGTATATCGAACCGTAAAAATTAATTGAGGGGCCCAGTACCACTATTTTAATTTCCACCTTGATAAGGTATAAAACTAATCCATTAATCTACCACCTGCTACCTATTTACGGAGGGGGGTTGATAAGGTGTATTATATCGCATTGAATGACTTCACTGGAATAATTCTGAGGCATTGTAGAATTTTCGGATTTAGATAACTATTTTTATCTGAAAAAAGTAGACTTCCTGCAAGCCGCATCAAAATTCAATTTTTTTATTTTATCTCGAATAATGGTATACTATAATTTATAAAAAAACGCTTAAAATTGTATTATTTTTGAAGACAAATAATAAAATTTGAGATTAAAATATTGAAAAATGCAGTTCGATTCATCCTGGAGAATATTACCCTGTGTAAGTTAAAAAAAATTATCAAATTTGGTTTATTCTACAGAATAGGATCATTATTTTCGTAGAGCGTATTATTATATACAAAATTACATTGGCACAGGGCACCTTAAACCGAGTCATTATTGTAATATGTTTACACAAGTAAATTTGGCGTAAATGGGCTGTCGGAAAAAATATATTTTTTTATTTTGGCGTAAACGAGCTGTACCCAAAATTAATTAATTTTCGGTGCAAACGGGCAATGCTCTTTCAAAATACTAACAATCAAAAGGTTCATCGAGGACCTATCGGTAAGTTTCTTATGCAGTCATTTACACAAAGCAAGCGGTCCACAACATTTCGGCTTGAATGCCCGTCCCAACAGACGCATACTCCAACGTGGTCGTTCACGACGTTTTAAATTAGCTCGTTTAACTTTACTTACTGTTGTAAAAATGCTGTTTTGTAAAATTGAATAAAATTTCTATGTGTATAGCCTAATACAAAATATATTGAACAATGCAAAATCTGTTATTGTACTCTGTTAAATTTAAAACCTATAGTAATCTTACTGTATAACCCCAATGATATCTGTTGTACATAATATTATGTTAAAAACTGAAAACCTAAAAGGGTGACTAAAATTAGATGCTTTAATGTTAGAAAAACTTAAAAAAAAAAAAAATGAAATACTTGATCGTAGCACAAGTATTTTTCATACGTTTTAGACCAATAAGCGGTGATAAATTAAAACCCTTACGGCCTTGCTTCGGAATGTCCACTTTTAATTTTTTTTATTCATGTACGAACTGTTCAAAAAAATATCTAGGCTCTTTCAGAAGTCTATTTTAGATTTTCAATTTTAAAAGATCTTAAAATTAAGATTTTTTTTTCAAAAATCCCATGAAATAGTTGCATTACATTTATATTTATTTTGTTGACATCTGATTTTAAATTTAAAAAAATTGATTTCTAAAGAGCATAGTCTAGCTAGTATAAAAAGCTTATAAATTCCACCATTTTTTTTTGAAATTACAATCAAACTTCAGGAAGTATGTTTAATTCACTACCGTTTTTAATAGTTTTTATTGGTATAATGCAAACAACAATATTATATTTTATTTTTAGCGAAGTATAGACAATATATTATCGGCGTGCGCGTGCAAGAGTTTCATTTCGGTTGTCCGACGTGGTCTTATAGTGATTCTCAGAAACGCACATCAATGTTCTACTCACCACATTAGACTTCGCCCAAATTTCAACGTCATGTGAATCACCAAAGAAATTGCTCCTTAAAAACACGATACGCTCCCCCCACACCGATAGCACCGTCTATCGTATATTATTATTACTATCGCGACATCGGCATTTCACATCTCGTCGACGTGAATCCGGAGTTACGGGACGCGTGGGACAAAATCTCAAAAAAATTGGTACAAATAGTGCGTCGTTGTGCGTTTTGCAGAATGTCTATATAGACGGTAAACCGGAAGTGGTTTTTAGCCGCCCTTTGCACGTCGCTAGACGAGAGTGTATCCACGTGACGTTATCGCCGACGGTTGATTGAAAGATATAAACGCAATAATAGTGTACTCACTACACATAAAATAGAATTGGTTCAAATTTCAACGTCATGTGAAATGCCTAAAAAATTGCTCCTTAAAAAAACGATACGCTGGAGCGTCTCCCCTCCCCCCCCGCTATTAGAACCGATCGTATATTATTATTACCAAAGCTACATCGTGGCATTTCACGTCTCGTCGACGCGAATCCGGAGTTACGCGACGTGTTGGACAAAATCTTAAAAAAACTGGTTTTTTTGGGGGGAAGGGTACGTATTATAGTGTCGTGGCCGTTGTGCGTTCTGCACAATGTGTATATAATAGACGGCGAACCGGAAGTGGCTTTTAGCCGGCCTTTGCACGTCGTTGGACGAGAGCGTATCCACGTGACGTTATCGCCGACGGTCGATTGAACGATATAAACGCAATAAACGAGTGCGGCGGCGGCGGCCGCGGCTTTGTCCGACGACGACGGACGGTGGACGGGACGGCGTCGCGCCGGAAAACTTTCGACGGACTAATGTTAAAGTTATTTATAACGCCAAAACGCTTTTGAAACCCGATAACGGTATATAAATGCGATCGGAGGGATTCCTTTCGCCAGCTAAACGGTATTATTTCTAGGGCATTTTATTGTACCCGTGTGATACGTATATTATATATTATGGCCGTCCGAAACCGCGTGTCTTAAGAGTGTTTAGCGCCCGATGAAGTTGGATGGACAAACGATGATCTTTCGACGATATTATTATTTTAGCTGTTAAAATATCACGTTGTTGTCTCGAACCGAAGCTCTAACGCCCACGACTGTTCGATGATGTCACTATTAATATTATGTGCCTGGTATATTAAAATGACTGATAAATAATCATGATATTATTATTATAATTTGAACCAATCTGGTAAGTTGAAATTAAATATTTAAAGTACCTATAAAGTACCATGTTTTAACTCTCGTAATCGCATTTGTTATTTCGTAACATATGCATTAACAAAATGTAAGTTACTACCAAGTACTTACAACTAACCTAACCCATGATGTAGTCCGCTCATCTTAGATTTGTGTAGGTAAGTAATCTGATAATTTTGATTATTTCGAATTATATCATCCCTTAAATCTCCGTATACAGTGTAACTAATATTTTACTATTCCGTAATCGCATTTATTATTTGATAATATATGGATTATCACCGGCAAAGTTACAGTTGCTAACTGTATAGTCGTTCACTAACCCTATGTTTATCGTTTATGTCATCTGATAATTATGTTAGTTTCGAATTCTTTGATCCTTTTTATCCACTATATACAGACGTGTCCATTAGACAATGTATATTCTGTAACTTTTACGCTCTGTTAAGCGTAACAATGAACAAATATATTCGCCAAGCACGCTCACCCCTTTCTGTTTTAAAAATTTAGTTATTCGAAATCTGATTTTTTGAAATTTTAAATATATTTGCTTAAGATCATATTCTCAAATACTTAACATTTTTGGAACTATTTGATGAGTGTCCTGTGATGATACACACTTCCATTTTTCAAACTGTATCCAAAATTTTTTACTTCAAGGGTATTTGATACCGTGATTTTCTGTTTTTGCCTAACACACGCACGACATAATATCTTAGACGTGTTTTTTGCCAAACATTCCAATTGAAGCAATAAGAATTCTGAAAACAGATTTGAAATTATCGACAAAACTTTCCCACATGTTTGATATTATCCCCTAAATTCCTAAAAATGTCATTTTTAAAAATTGTATTTAAAAATTGCCGTATTTTAATTTTTGGAGAAGCTAAGTTCAAAAAATCAAAAATGTGGGAAAGTCGATTTCAAGTAGACTTGACGATAAATTCAAATGTTTTTAGAATTGTTATCGCTTCATTAGATCAATTGGTATGTTTGGCAAAGAACTAATCTAAAATCCTATGTCGCGTGTGTGTTAAACAAAAACAGAAAATCACCGTATCGAATCCCCTTAAACTATTCAGCAGATAATTTTCTGACTTATTAAAACTAATTGATTAAGGACCCTAGTCCACGACACTAGTCCGGGTGCTCGGGTATGGTTTTACATAAAATTAAAATATATATGTCCAATATAGGTACATTGTGTATTTAATATTTGTTTATTCATGGTCTTATATTGTTATTTGTTATAATTTATTCAGACAATTATTATTACTTGTTGTGAAGTAATAAAACTAACGGTTTTCGCACACTAATTTGCTAAATGCTAATCAATTAAAAAGCAAACAATACCGGTTTCTTTACATTTTATCGAATCACTCATTTAACTTTTTACCCAAATATAAGAAAATAAATATTACATAATACATTTGATGGATACCTATATATTATCATTTGCACATAATATATTTTATTAACTTGAGAACCACTCGTTCAAATTTCGGTGTCAATGGTTTTAAAAAAAATATATCTGCTTATTAATCGAAAGTATAAAATTGAGGAAGGTTTTCATTTGAAAAACAAATGTTTGTATTGCCACATGAGAACCCTTATATGGTACAACAAATCTCGAGTATTCCAAAATATTACGGTCTTAAATAGTGTAATTAAAATTTCTAAAATTAGATTTTGAATAACTGCGTGATAAAAAAAAATTAAGCTTTCTAGGTGAATCACACTGTATGTTATATACCTACGTGTTTACTTTGTTACCCGAACATTACAAGACCACACTGCATATTATGCATATTATACACATAAGACCAATACTTGAAATGTTTACGATTCGAAAATGAGCATTGAACTGTGTATAAAAATATAATAAAATATATCTATATAATATAGTGTATTGTATAATATATGATTATAATATATAATATACTACAAATAAACGTATGCCGGCAACGATCGAAGTGGCTTTGAAATCAAGCAGAGGTACCTACCTACCTACTCGCAAACATCAAACAATCCACTCGATACGTATAAAGTATCGAATTTTAGTATTTTTCAGTAAAAAATTGTATTTCCTGAAAAAAATATATTTTTTAACAAATTATTAGTATTTTATGTATAAATGAATCCAAGCACGATATGCAAATGTGTTTTTATAATATTTATGTTTTATAGCGTTAATATAGGATATCTTATATTATGTAGTGAACAATTGTCAAAAAAAACGAAGGTTACATAATATTTTTTGGATGAAAATAAAAGCGGTATAGTCTAATCTCGGTAATGATATGGTAACCCATTTCACATGCTTTTCAGACCACTGCAGCAGACCGTGGTCGTAATAATTACAATACATAATATTATATAATATGATGTATAGATTTATAAATTTTAACGTTAAACTTAAAATATTCAACCATCGAACTTTGTCCGTTTTTGAATATCAAAAAAAAAAAAAAAAGAAAGAAGATTATTAGTAAAATTAAAAACGAAAACAACAAAACGTCGTACCTACTGATATACGTTAAGTACGGTATGTATCACTGACATTACGAACAAATGTAATATAAAAATAATATTTTAGATTAAAATTGCTCGTAACTCGAGGAAAACCAACCTGAATGTATACGGCATCGCCAAAGGTTCCACTAGGAATTATTTATGAAATAATATATTATAATGATGGTCAGGTATAATATACATTATATATAATATACATACTCGTTATTCATTTTCAAAGGAGCTTTCGTATTTATAACGGACCCAAAATATCATGATGTTATACAAGAGTGTACTGCGACGGACATACAGACATATATGTATATAGATATAAGTACACATACATCAACAGCATACCTACATAATAAATAGTATACTGCTATTTAATTATCAGATACACAGCTGGAACACATTATACATGAAAGCATAGATACAGACTACAGAGACGTGGAAAACTTGGAATTTTTGATAGGATTGCACACTATTCCATTCACCTCGCAGTACCAATGACCGCAGATAAATCCTATCACTGCAGATTATTTGCTAATAACACAGTCATAGTTGCCTCTAAATTACAGCAGTCTGACCAACAACACTTTGATAGAATCTCTGAGACGACTTTTAACTTGAGTGCGCTACTATGGGCCCATTAACTATATATGACTATTATAGTTATGGTCCGACTATGGTTGGTACGATAAGGTTGTTACGGTAAGTAAGCAACACGTATTACGGTAGGTAAGCAAAACGTATATGTGTGGCAAGGATTTTGCTACTACGAACCCGGGTGATCACCCATCCGGGAACTAGTATCAGCGGACGTTACTTACTCTCAGAGCGCCAATACACTTAACCATTTTATAAATACTCACCACTGATTAATCGAATATTAATCGACTTATCGATCGACATCGTTAGCATAGGCAGAAAAATCATTGAAAATTATAAATAAACTGCAGTTAAATCGCATAAATATCATAATAATATATATTTTTAATTCATATTTATCATACGCTCATGCATGCATACACACATCCAGGAATAACCGATAGGGTAAGGTTAATTTCAAAATACAAACAATTATAATTATTAATATGTGCATACACATCTTTTAATTTGTTAATATTATACATTTAATCATGTACAAAATAACGATAATAATATAACAGTAATGTATTTTATAATTAGGTAATTCCAACATAATATAATATTGAACATAATATCTCTTGTATATTATTTAATATTTATCTAATAAAATATAACGATGAATGCAAAGTAAGCAAATACACGCGATAAAAAAATGTTGATGTGATAATGTTTATTTAGATTATCAAATGTGATTAGAACTAGAGTACATAGTATATAAACACCGTCCAAAACAGACAAAATTGCAAACATAAGTCTAACGCAATGAACGTCGCGTTGTGTTCTGTAACAATTTGAGTAATATTTTTGGATTTAACACCGTTAAGAAGGTCGACGAATTTGGACGGTATTTCGAGTTCCGAAATTTTGAAGAACGAACAGCTGATCAAGAGAAAAGGACATCGCCTATCTGTAAGAATTTATGATTATACTTTGCGTGTTATTTGTATTTAAATATTTTTGTTCAATTTATTTAATAAGAACTATTGTAAACCCCAAAACGGTTATTGATTATTGGTAGATATTCAGGTCGATAGAAATAAAATTTAGAAGCTATAATTTGGAACCAGTATTAATAATGTCAAAATTCGTTGTCTTTGTTTGTGGTTTTATTATTGTCATAGTAGGTCAAGTTGTCGTTAATGCAGGCAGTAGCGGTAAGTCAGATGCTGAGAGTACGCTAGCAATAACTGCATCAGCATTAGAGATCGCTAATAATGCTTATGAAATAAAAAACCGAAAGAAGAATAAAGGAAAACCTAAACATGTTAGAAGTAAACATCTGACATTCATGAACAATGGTTTAATGGGTTATGCCGAAGATATTGAAATGATGAGACACGACAGTAGTATTTTAAATAAAAAAATTGAAAACAAAGATGTCATGCCAGGTGATATTGTAGCATGTCTGATGAAAGATGGCCAGACACAGCACTATGCTATAGTAATTAATGGGGAAGGGTCCACTGTCGGATTCGGATACGATATTGGTGGCGATACAAAAACAGATGTTTTTGGGATTCCTCTTGGAAATGTGAAAGGGTATTTTGAGTATTTAAATGCCGATAATTTATCAGAGTCTTATAAGAATAAATGTGCCATGTTGCGAAACGCATTTAACACACATTATTTAAATGTTGACAATAATTCCACTTGTTCTGGAAAACTTGATTTAGCATTCGAAAAATGGAGTTAAATATTAGCAAATAGAATTAATAAAATAACGCCATTGAAATTAAAATATAACGTTATGGAATGCAATTGTCAAATTATCGCATCGTATCTTGCATATGGTTTTCTAAACGAAAGAGTTAATTGTATTACAGAAGACGGCGACAAAGTATTACAATATCGTAATAAAAAGCATAGAACTAATATTGGTGAAGTGAATGATGCATATATCGATTATCACTTACAATGTCATGAGTAAATTTTTTTTTTAAAAGTGGGTAAAATTTAAAAAGTAGATAACAATAATCAATAACTATATCATGGTATAATATTATAATAATGTAAACCGTAGTGTTAATAAGCAAATATTGTAATATCTTACATAAGTAAAGAAAATAATAATACATAATATATATTATAGTATATCAATTGTTTGTTTGTATTTGGAGGATTGTTCCAATATATAATTACAATACATTAACCCGTAATTCTCAATGCACATATTTATTCAGTGATGTTAATAAAATAAATTAAATTTTAAATATAATATCGAAATGAAATTTGAATTGTATCCAATTATTAAATCTAATTAAAACGAATTTCTTTGTGTACAAGACAACGATTCATCTTGAAGGTAATTTGTCTAAATTTTTATCTGAATAAATATTAGTAAAATAATGAATAATTGTAATCATGTAGACTAAAAAAATGTAGAATTTATTTGTAGATTTATAGAATAAATAAATTTAATTGCAATAATGTATTTGATATAAATATCATTTGACATTTATGTTATGCACAAAGTATGAGTTCTATACCCAAAAGTAGTCCACAGGTAGATATATGTCAACAGAATGCGCTGGTCTTGAAAATAATTTCATCAAATAGGTAGTTACATAAATACATGTGCAGTGATATACATGCAGCAATTATTTTCTTTTGAATATTTCAGTAGAAAAAAGTAGGTAAGTACCTACTTAAAAAAATAATTGAAAGTCCAAAAAAAGTATACCAATTTTGCGTTTTTAAATGTTGAATATTATATACAATAAAGTATAATATTGTACTGCTGCTGGCTGCTGCATTGTAATGCAATCGAAACACAGCATAGATAATGTTATTATTGTAATAACTAATTGTCATCATAATCTGTTTAACGACAAGAATATTGAAATCAGGGACGGCACCAGAATTTATTTCCTAGGGGTATGATAAAAGGAAAGTCAATTTTTTAAAGGTGCAAGCTCAACAATAATTGTACAGTGAGTTTCTGCATTATATAACAACATATATTTAATACGTCATAATAGTAATTTAAAAAATAAAAATGATAATTAAAATTATGATTTAAATATAAAAATATTTTTAACTGTGTAAGTGTATTTCTGCATTATATAATAACATATTACATTTAATACATAATATAGTGGTAACACGTTTAAGTACAATATATAAGTATACCTGACAATAATAATTTACATGATAATAAACAATGTACACATATCAATATTGTACACCTGAATATTATATACCTACGTTCACTATCATATGCTAACAACTGTCAAATGAGACAACCTTTATAAGATTGGTAGGCATATAGGTACTATTATATAAAATAATATTTCATATTATAATCTGTGGTATTATAATTATATTGTATTATGCATAAAAAACTATTTAACTTTCACTACATGCAGATCTCTATAGACGAATAAAAACATCCTCGTTGATCACCTCATTATAAACGACAGCGATTATGTGACATGTCATAACCGAGTGTACGCGATTACTACTAATAAATAACATTCAGGTACGTTTACTCCGCGATTCAGTGATTGCAATAGTTGCTGTAACTGATGTGAACCAGTGACCGGCCGGTTTATAACAATACGTAAATTCATAGTTATACCAGCTTAAATATAAAAATATGTAAAATACGACTCGAAAAATTCCGAGAAAAATAATATTATGCTAAGTTTATATAGTGTATCTGGTACCTACTTACGTTTTTTACACAATATTTCGTTATAATAATACATGTTTTTGTATTGCACTGTTGCGATTAAGACGAACATCGTAGGATATTCTTTTATATGAAGATAAACGCGTACCTATTCATTTATTTATTTTTAATAATTTAAAAAAACACTCAATAAACACCACGTCAGAGTAACTATGATTTGGCAACGGTACAATCGTTAATCCCCATGTATGTACCTACGGTATAATTGCTTGGTGTGGTTGTAACACTACCTAAAATTTAACTTATCAGTTGCACAAAAACATTTAATAAATAGGCAATCTTAAATCATTTCCTCCAAAAGGGTTATTCAAAGTATTACGAGTACTTGATAGTTGATATTAATAAGTTATACAAAACACAAACTCTATACTATATCTTTAAAACTAAAAATAACCAAACATAAAAAAAAAAAATTATCAAAATACCATTCATAAATAATAAAAAAAACTTCAAATACGTACTTAAAGGTGGGTCGAAAGTCTCTAGATATAATTCTAGTGATATATTAATTTAATATACTAGTTAATTTTATTTTAAATATAAGCTAAAAAAAAATGGTTATAAGTTCATTTGTATAGGAAGAAAAAAAGAAAATATATTCATATTTTTTACATTATTCTAATAATTAGAATATTAATAATTATTATTAATACAATTTCTGTCTAAAATTATTTTCCAAAATAATTAAATTTTGTTTTTAACAACCTACCCGTAAAAGGTTTTCTTTTTTTAATTCTTGTTTTTCTCTCCGTTTCTAATATCTGTTGTTTTCATAAGTTTTAGAGTTATCTGAAAAGAGCAAGAGCATTAGTTATAATACTCTTGCTCTCTGCTAAGAGGTTTTACCTGAGTGGAGAGCAATTCTAGATTTTACTATTTGTATATTAAAGTCATACATGTATGTGACATTTAATTCTAGCAATAAAGAAAATAATGTGTATTATAAAAAATATTTACCGTTTAAGTATTTCGTATTTTCCAAGTGCACAGGTGTATATTAACTATTCAGAAATTTTTAATATACCTTTAATTTTATATTATATCAAGTACCTTTTACTAAATGAAATTATATTTTATTTATGTTTGAAACTTTCATATTATGTTTGTAATATTATACACACCAGCCGATGATAACACGCTGCTCTAAACACGTACGCGTCGATATAATATATTATATCATTGCCGTGTGATTAAATTAATATCGAAATCTAGGTGAATCGTAACCGGGTAGATAAATGAAATTTTATTATTATATCCAAAAGACATCCAATGCGAACTGCACACGCGGTGCGCTTGCATGACCGCACTATATATAGGTAGGTATGAACTACGAAAGCGGCAACAATAAGGGTGACGGCGACTGCGTACCTACAAATTATATTGTTATTACTATTATTATTATTATTAAGTAGGTAGGTATAATATTATTATAGCGTTTCGCATTAATGTATCCCGTGTGGCCTACAGGTGGAAACGAATTTCCGGTGGTAAACGCCTGCAAGGGCGGCCCGGGGCGTTATGTTATTATTATACATTACACACACACACACACACACACACACACACACACACACACACACACACACACACACACACACACACACGTCAGAGGAATTAAGTGATAATCAACGTCCAAATAATAATAATTATTATTATTATATAATACAAGGACGCGGTGGCGGTGGTCGTGGGCGCGAATTTGCGGTGGGTGGGTGGTGCAGGGGGTCGTACAAGACTGTACGCGATAGGTGCCACGGCGTACGACGTCGTCGCGGCGGGTGGGTGGGTGAGTGGGTGGAAGATCTCGTGCACAGTCCATTATTCAGACGCAATAATCCCGATAATGCATTAATACCCCTTAGAATAAGTTTTCGAACGGCTAAGGCCACGGGATTATGGTGTTTGATTAATTCGCGCGCCTCCACCGCCAACCCATCATGGGTCGTCTCATGGCACGACGAACGGCCACGCCAGCTGCTGTGATGTGGCGCGAAACGTATCGTCGTCATGGCGCGGCTGTCGTCTCCCCGTGATTTTCGGTCACACGAATTACGAGCAGCTCCTCTCCCGTCGCCGCCGCCACCCTGCAATGCAGTGTTCGTTTTTTTTTTTTTTTGCGGGTTGTGGACGATTTCAAATTGCAGGGATGAAATTTAAAACACCGAATTTAGTATGCCGAATTACTGGGCGAAATTTTGTTATCATCGCCTGTTGCCAATATAATATATTTTTATCCGTGCAGTATAGTTGGCACCCGTGATACGAATGTGACAAAAAAACTTTTGTCTAATAGTTAACAAATTATAATATATTATAGGCTTTTTTTTTTAATTTATTTTATTTTATTTTTTGAAAAAGTGTCTTTTCTCTATTTTGCATTGAAATCGCACTACGCAAGCAAGAACTACTGTGCCTGAAGCTCGAGACACGTATTGGTGGTGCTATCGAATTGGCCGTGTGAATAGTAAAATAAAAATAAATAGTAAAGTAAATATATTATTTTATTCTGCAGGCAGTTCGATTAAATTAAATTATATCGTTGATTTGGACTTTTCTACAATTGTATATTACTATTTGTGTACTTACCTATTACAATATTACTGTTTTATTTTTTTCAACTTCATAGAACAGCTGATGAATATAACATAATATATTATACATTATAAATATTACGGTTAATAATTTCACAGCAACACGTCTTTGGTGCAGCTCCATAATAACCTCGCAGGCGGGACACACTCCCCCCCCCCCCACACGGCGAGGTGCGTTTGAACCGTCAAAACTTAAAACTCCTGCAGTCGCCCGCGCACGGCCAAAAACGAAAACCTAAAGCTCTTATTATATATACGATAAAATATTATGGCGCACACCACAGAACGAGAACGGCTCCGCACTCACTATTTAATATTAATAATAATAATACACGAAGGACCGACTTCGTGTGCGAGACAATAGAAACGTATATAGTCGCGTAACACGCGTAGGTATATAATGTGCTCTCGACGTCACACTCTACACTTGCACACACATGTGGTATTATAAAATATAGCTCGAAAATCGGAGTATAATACGTATTATATTATTATTATTATTACACACGTACGTTACGCGTGTGCGACATCGCATTCCCCGTTGGTAAAAATCTTTATTGCACACATGTACACTGTATAATATTACAGTATATGCACGCCGTTAATGACGTACGACTCTATAATATAAGGTCGAGAACTCCGATGTCAAAACGCCGCATAGCCGTACTATATATTATTATTATTATGTTGTAGTTTAAGCTGTGCTCGAATAATGATGAAAAAAGAGTAAGAGGGCCGCGTTTCGTACAAAACCGTTTTGAGAGTCATGTGCGAATGTGTAGCCGGGAAAATTATTTGAAAAAAAAAATCCTCACCACGATGGATTATAAGTCTTATAATTATTATTAATAACCCATTTGGATTATTCACATAATGAAGAGAACGAACAAATCAAATTTACTTTAAGTAAGCTCGAAAAGCTGTTGATTATTATAACTTTTATTGATAAATAAATTTAAGAAATCGTAACTGATTCATATGTAAGTCAATCTATTAATTACTTATTGGAACACTGCAGCGGTATTAACTTTAACGACAAATTTTAGCCGATATTATTAGGAGGCTAATGTAATTTTTTTATTCTTATTATCGCTGTAGGTACATTTTTATAATAGACATTCGGATAACTGTTAATATATTAACAACAATGGACACAAAATAACGACACTTACAAAAATACGTAACTATTAAGACGACCTAGCAACGACGATAGGTTTTTACAGGAGAAAGATTAACGAAAAATTGATTTGATTCCATAAGCTGAATTTTTTTCACGTGATAATAAAAGGTAATTTCGTTGAGTAAAATTGTCCGGAAATAATCAAATAAAACAATGAAAATATACATGTCTCTGAATCCAAAAATCCTTTAAGTTATCTCCAGTGACTGGTGGGATAACGAATTTTACAGAAAACATAACTACCGTTATTATATTCAATGAGACCTAATATTATACCTAAAATAATACCTAAATAATACCTTAATACAGTTTTGGTATTATATTATATAAGCTGCTGTATAGCTATTATAGGCTTATAACATTAATATAATATTGGTTTAGGTACTAAAACGTTTGTGAAAAGTACAAATTATATAATACATTTATTTATTATATTTATCACTATTTAAAAAAAAAAAATTAATGTTTTGAAAACTTATTTCCATTACAGTATCTGTTATAATATTAAGTAGGATTGTAGGAAATAACATGAAGCATGATTATTTAAATAAATTCAGCATTAAATTATAAGATCGGTTATTATGGGTACAGGCTTTATGACAAGCACTCTCGTCTAATCACGAATTGAGAATTTTTGGAGTACGCGTTTACTGTTTATAATGACTGAAAACACGATAAAAATGTATTTTTTTTAGTGAACACTGCGGGCTTTATTTCTGGAAATGTTTGTCATAATATAAAAAAAAAAAAAATGTTTTAAAAACTTCCAAACATTTTGCATTTTTTCATGATAATTTTTCGTTACATATTCCTTAAAAATTAAAATATAAAAAAACCTGCATTTTTTAATGACCACTCATAATATTTGTTATTGAATTCTCGATACTTATGTGAATTTATCTAAATAAGGCTAATGGCTCATTAATTTTAATTATTTAAAGATCTAAGAAGTATAAGATGAAATGGGTATACTTAATATTTAAATATAGATTAGAAAATTATGCAATATTCCTCCAGACTAAACTCCAAAATCTCCAAAATAATATATTAATTATAGTGAACCGTTTTTCAATTTTAATGTCACTATTCTATATAATATTATCATGCATAAATATTTAGTCACGGAGAACATAAGTTTATAATAATAATTATAAACGTTACATAAAAATTTACATTATTCGACATTTTAAAAATGTCTACACGTACGCGTGTTCCTCAGCCCCCGCATCTCCTTCAAATAATTATTAACTTTTTACACGCGTTTAATGAGTTATTAGATGTAATTTTTTCGCTCTTGTAATTTTCCGTGGGGAGGGCTGTAAGGGCCTAGAGAAACGTTTTCTCAGTCCCACATATTATAAGTAATAGACATTTTTGCCAAAAATGTTTTGAAAATAATAATGCATATATTTTTTACATCAATTACAATTTCCAATTTACATATATTATATGCATATTATAAGATCGGAAAATAGATGGATCACCTACAAAGCCATTGGCTGAGCTGGACGAAAGAGTTTCTAAACAATGGGTGAAACTTCTAAATACTATATTAGTTATTTCGCCTAAAAATGTAGAAACTAAAGCATTGTCTAAAGACCAAAGAAAAGCTAAAAGTGTGCTAAGTGATAGTTCAACAAGATTAAATTAGGTTAATAATACATTTATATATATATATAAATAGTATATATAGTATATATATATATATAATTCAAAATTATTTACGTCAATAAATAATATCGATCGAGAGATGTGACCAAAAATATTGTGTGTAGCGACGGTGGTGAAAGAATTGTTCACTTGAGGGTGAAATACAGCACAAGAGCTGTAACCATTATAAAATTGGCAGCAAATCTATACCTAATTCAGACACAATATAATAGGAAATATATCC
Source organism: Acyrthosiphon pisum (assembly GCF_005508785.2). Taxonomy (NCBI): domain Eukaryota; kingdom Metazoa; phylum Arthropoda; class Insecta; order Hemiptera; family Aphididae; genus Acyrthosiphon; species Acyrthosiphon pisum. The sequence goes on from NC_042494.1 coordinate 126,868,255, forward strand.
AACAGATTTGTTGGGACTTTAATTCAGACAATAGAGAATTTCCTTCTCGTAGGACTTAATTACTATTTCTATTACCAGGCGCACCTCTGCGACCGGTCGTTTGACATTAATTATTTCCAAGAAAATGTGTTTTCTCGGAGAGCGCACGATATATTATGTTGGTTTCTCTCCAGACATGTTTGTTTTCGTCTGATACTTTTTTTTTTTCATCGTCACTATAATTATTGGTCGCATTAGTCGGTTTTCGAATTGAAAACCAACTCACGCTGCATTTTCGGTTTTGAAATTTTTCAAAAAAGGTTTTCAAATAGAACCTCGAAAGCGTTAAAAGATTCAATAGGTATATTAATAAACCCGAGTTTTCTCACAAAAACTTTAGACAAACGAAACACGATTGGTTTTTTTAAAATTCGATTGCCTCGTTGTTAATTGTAGGTAAGAGTTTTCAAAAGTTTTTCACAAACAAAGTCTACTAGATACAGGGGACCAACGTAAAGTTCTTTCAAATAGAAACTTTGAATTTATTTATTCACGTTTTTGTCTTGTTTGACTTTAAGTAGTGAATATTCAAAGGTCAGTACAATGACTGATGGTTGACAAGGGACGTGTTGCTTAGTGTCTGTATACGTTGTGTGTAAAATATTACAATTTGAAATTTTTCATATTGAGCGATCGAGCGAAATAAGCACACAAATTGCGTTTATGGCGCAACCAACCTCGCGAGAACAGACTTATAGCTAAAGCTATAATAATATATTATAAAAAAACTGTAACCGACCAAAGTTTTTTTGTCGCTGATTTTTTTTTTTGTGTACCAATTTTCAAGACCAATATGATAATAACTTCATCTTATTTAAAAACTGGTCGTCTCACCCTTATATTCATCGCACATCACAATATATCAAAATATCGTCAGCTCACCTCTCTCGAGTGCATATTATACTGCATATTATACGATATAGTAATATATTATTCAACATCGAATCTTCGCGTTCGTTTCACGACAATAATATTATTATGACTGACGTTCGCAGTGTGTCCATATCGACTTCGTATCACACCCACACAACTATAATATGACTGATCGTCAAACTCACCGTCCGCGTTTTGACACTGCGGGATATCAATTATTTGCGGTCGTGTCGCCAAGGTAATTATTACGAAATTAAGCGCAAAGGTTTTAAGCGTCTCTCAGCAGCAGCCCGTTATAATAAACCTATATTATATATTGTTGTCTTGTAATATATTATTGCGTTTCAAATTCCGTAACCCTTTGTCTGGTTCACTCTTCGGCTGCAAGGCGCACTTCAGCATGCGCGGGGCGTAACGTATTTTATTATAAAACCTCCGTCTATAAGTACCGTATTGGTTGAGAACGGATAGTGCGTGTGTGTGTGGGGGGGGGGGGAGGGGGCTGAGAACTCGCGAGTTCCATAAAAAAAATAAAAATACGACTATAATACGCATATGCATAAGAATAAATTTCTCTTTCTTTTTTTTTTCCACGGCGTGTATCGTATTATTAGCGGCGAGGGAAAAATATCTTATTATTCAAACCCCGACGTCATTTACAACACCACCCCGTCGTTGACAAGTAATCGTTGTCGGTACTTTAAAAACAGATTTCGAAGAGCTTTGGCGCGGCTCGTTGGCACGTGTGTCGGAGCGGTACGCATAATATACGTATAATAATAGTATCGTAAATTCGGATCATCAAAGGCGTAACTATTTAATTGTATACATTTTTATAATGTACACACGTTTTGTTCCGTATTATAATAATTATTATTGTTATAGCCCGTGGCTAAATCCCGCGCATTCCTCGAGGCGCGGGGCGGGTCCTGCAGGTCATGAGATCATATAGTGATTTATCGTACTTTTTGGAATATTAACGATTTCAAACCTGATCCACAGAGGCCGATGTATCGATACGAGCGTGGTACAGCGGTGATGTTAACCCGCGCCCGACGAATGAAATAAAATTTGCGTGCGCGAAATTCGAGGCGGCTTTTTGTCTTCGTCATTTCTCATGTATACGGTGACCGTTGAACGTACAACAGAGCGATATCGTCTTGGCATAAATAACCAGCGAACACGCCGTTTCTGTCTGTCAAATCCCGTGAGTTCCAAATTAATTTCAGAACCGTCAGCAGCTAGGGAAAGGTTTAACGATCGACTTTGTCATATTCAAATACACGATACATATAATATGATATTTTGACAATGTTCGCAACGTCCTAACGGGCACATGCTGCATCTGTTTACTATTCTCACCGTCATTTCAAACCGAAATCGGCACCGGAATAAAAGTCGTAAATTCCCGTCCAATCAATTGGCAAGAAACATTCATAACTGCGCGAGGCGGACAAAACAATGTTTTTTTTTTTATTTCTAAGAGAGAGAGACATACAACCTTCCTGCAGCTAACAAGTATTCTACCGCAGTCACACGGAAAAAAACTAAATACACCTGGCCGCGGGTCTTTGATTGATTACACGTTTAAAATAAAAAAAGGTACATTTTTTTTCCACCCTTAAAATACTAAAAATGAGTCGATGTTTACGTAGGTAACCGCAATGATTACGATGAATAATGACGCGATCGTTTAAATAGCAGTTACTATGAATATAATGAGATAAACCAAAAATAAAATCATATACCTTTTTCTTGCAACATCGTATATACACGTAGGTAATTACCTAAGTGCCTCCCTTAAATATACTTCAAATATTTTTAATTTTTAATTAGGAGGCAAATTATTCCTGTAAAAACAAAATATACTCGTCAATGGTAAAAGCCTCGTTTTAATGAATGGTCAGACACTGCAATGACCACTGTTGTAGTAGATACCGAGTGTTTATTGCGGTTTTCGATAACTTTTAAATTAGTGTAAATTGAATTTCAACCACAATATAATGTCGCAATGCAATAGTATACATTCGAAACACTTTCTTAACACTTTAATATTATGTGATTATACAATGAATAAAGACGAATATAATTCCATATTTTTTTGAGCTTAAAAACACGTAATGGTTTTAATTACCGTTTTTTTTTATATATATAAATCATTATTATTATTTAAAGATACGCATCAACAGCAACGTTAATAAGGTTGCCTAAGTCTAAGTTTACAGTTTTATTGGTTTTATGTCAAGTATAACATTATAATATTTAGTAACTACCTTCATAACATATTATAGAGCTATTATTTTGGCTATAATAAATCTAAAGAAAGTTATATACACAATAATTAACTTGTTTACTAAAACTTATTATTTATCGTTAAATAGACTAACTTCAGTTTATGAAAGATTCGGGGTTTTATTTATAGTGGAAAAGAAAACTATGGATAAATTGCAATAGTTTAATTTTTCTTTTTTTTTTTTTTTTTTAGAACGAAAATAATATACTTTGAAAGAAAGCAACAATGGCGTTTTTTTTTTTAAATTAATTATTATCCTCTTGTTGGAATTTTTATTAAATTATCCACTAATTAATTTTGTAGATTTCTTAAAAAAGTAAAGTCAAGTTTAATAAAACACGTGACGACTAAGAATCTATTGAATTACATAAAAGCAATAATTTATTCTCAGCTCTTTAAATTAAAACAAATTTGTCATGTATTGCAGTAATACAATGGCATTTTTATCTATTTCTAAATGTTTGAATGACATGAAAAATATCTAATTAAAATATTTAATATTATCTGGTTTATATCTAATTGTTATATTATAATTTAATTAACTGCGTCATATACGTCATATTAATCTCTAGTAAGTAATAAAAATTATTTGCCACATCGAGATACAAATATTGTATGACAATATTATAATCAACCGTACTTAACTCGATTCGATGAAATATATTATATTTAAATACTAATATCGAGTGAATGAAATCTAACCACAATAATAGATTAAGAAAAAAAAAAATGTTATAAAAAAAAAAAGTGAAACATTGAATTTTATTTAAATCTCAAAATATTGATGATTAACACGCATTGAGTGATGCGGTAGACATATTTGGTCTTATTTTTGACGGTTAACTGTGAAACTTTAATGTTATTTTCCTAGAAAAAGGCTTAGGTATCGATGACGATGACGACGATGTAAAGCTGGAAGTATGGTACCGTTATTAATTAATATGTAGGTACTATAGGTACTATACCTTTTTTCCGTTCGAAAAATAGGGAACGGGTGGAACTATTTATGGGTATTTTACCTAGCCGTCATCGTGATTTTATAGACCACAAATGGCCGTAAATACTCGTCAATCATACTTAATTTTCATAATTTTTTTTATAATTATAAGGAAACTAGCCGACCCTGTGACCTTCACCCGTGATTGGTTGTTTATTTTGTCTTCGGGCGATGATATATATAATTTTTTATTAAAATTTTATCGTTTAATGTGATCGGAAAGTAAATATAAAAAACGGTTAATTAAAAAGGAATTGAAATGTATCTAGTGGTATTAATGATAAATGTATTTTTATAGCTGAAGATGAACCCGTGCACTCCATTGTCCGTAAAAAATCACAATTCTTAAAAAAATTATGATTGTTCAACTCTTTTTGGGTGTAACTTGATGCAGTAAGTGCAACTCAGCCAGGTGGTAGGCAATCGGACTACGTCGGATCGCGAACAAAGGAAAACCTTTCACCTTGGTAGGCAATGTTCAATAATTCGATTTGATGCAAGCTTGTACCTGATCTGCCCGAATAACCAATGGCAACCAATAATAAATAAACACTCATTTCTAATGTAGACTGTAACCAATGGCAACTATAATTAAATTAAATAAAATTTCCAATGTGAACATCAATGTCCCTGTTTGAGCACCTCTTTAAAATACGAATTTTGGCAAATCCTTTCTTAATGCACGGTAAAAATATGAAAAGAACCTCTATTCCAAATTTCAAGTTCGTACGTTGCGTAGTTTTTGAGTTACAGCGATCAGTGACTAAGTAGTATTTGGATTTTATATGTATAGATTAAACACATTTATTTATGATAGTTTATGATTGTGTGTACCTACTGAGTTCGTATTAAAAATCACTAATGAAAAATAATCATAAAAATAAATGCTTGTTTTAAAAAAACTAATTTTATTAAAATAATATAACTGAATTATTAGACAATTTTATATTTGATGACATTTTCAAACACTGCCTTTTATAATATTCTTTTCAATGCACCAATTTATTATTAAAGGAGTATTAGCTATATCAGTATAATATATAATTATAAAGAATGATAATCCGTGCACAACATAACTAAAAATTAAATTCCGTCTCTTCAAATATTTATTTTATTAGAGAATGATATGCCATTCAGAATGATAATTAAAAACTGACATCCTTTCAACCCTCTCGAGGACATTTTTCTCCGACTAAATCCTTTTAATGTTGAAATGTGACAAATCACAAACGCTCTTCACACACAAACAAATCTTCTTTTGATTCTTTTGACATGAGTTTTCATTGACTTGGAAACTTTTAACAGTAATTAAAATGAATTTAATAAAAGTTATATATTATTTTTATATAGAAATAAAATATGTAGGTAAACTTCGAAATATTATGTATTTTCGAATTTCAAAATATTGTAGTAAATGAATTGATATACTTGCGCATAATTTATACCAAGCAGTTTATTATCATTCTGTGTAATAGAATTATGCTATGGTAACACGGCGTCTTGAATAGGCTATTTAGCTACACCAACGACAATAATATTGTAATTTTTTTTCGGTATCGCATATTATACCTAATATTATTTTAATAAACAAATTATCGCCAATACCAATATAAATTATTTACTATGATTATATATTTGCAATAATTTTCATATTTTATGACAACATTTTTTCAAAATTTAAAACGTTTAAATCAATATTTATTTATAGTTTAGTTTTACGTAATGTGCATAACATCTATTCAACTAAATTTGATCATCGAGTAGTGCTTTTAAAAAAATACTACCTACTAATTACTAAACCTCTTTGCTCGCTATTTATTGGAACCCTAACCACTCCACTGACCGCGGTTTCTGTCATTGTAGTCACGCATTTTACCGAGAAGGTATTCAGTTCAAATGACTGACCACTAGACCGCCGTTAACCCGACCACGCCATGTTTATCTGATATTGAAAAAAAAGTACTGTTGTCCTATACCTGGGTACACCGAAGGAATAGCTAGTCAATACGTAATTGTTTATTTATCTTCAAACTAAAAATGTAATATCAAAATTTCAAAAGTAGATTATAATAAATTTATGAAAATTACCGAATTTCATAACTGTACGAATTAATTCCACTCGATTGCTGTAATGTCGTTCTATATCATCAAATCTTAAATTGTTTAATTAATATTACTATCATAATTAGCTATTACAAAATAACAAACAATGCACCAACGTACTTCACTTATTATCCATTTAGATACAAACATTACCTAATCAAACACAAACACGAACTGATTAGCATGGTAATATTATAATAGTTATAATTATAATAAAATTATAACAGCATACATATGTATAATGTAGTGTGTTGACATATTGTTAATATTTCGAAACTCATTTCATTTCTGCTTGTTACATTTGAATACAAATCAAGTTAACCACGCGATACCACTATTTACAAGTACAATTGTTAATTTTTTTTTTCAATTATCTTCGTTTAGATAATTATTTAATTATTTAGGACTTATACTACCAAATACTACCACGACAGTTTAAAATATATTATAATTTAATACCTAACTTAAGTATCGAATGTTTACCATACACAATAAATTATAATTATACTGCACATTTGAAATAAATTCAGGACTACCAAAAATGTTTTACAAACTACTTTTTTACTGTGGTTGAAAAAAATTAAATATTTTATAAGAAATACTAAAATATTCAGTTTGATAATTGCATTAAATTTTGTTTGTTGGCTAAATCTTAATCTATTGAAAGCATGTTAGACCTATATACTCAAAGTAATCAGGTTTTAACTTTCTTACCAAATTTTGAAATCAAAACATGAAAAGAATCCAAAATTAATTTTAAAAAACGTTCGAATATTGGAAAAAATGTAGCTGAAAACATTATTTTTAATAACAGTAAAAATTTCCATACGATAAAAATGTATGAATTGAAATATAATAAAAAAATGCACTTCAGCAACAACTTTACATAAAAATATACATATTTTTTTGAATATGGTTAAAGACAAACCACACTTTAATTAAAATTAAGGACTTTATCTCCTCTTCGTTTTAAATTATTCTATGTATTTTTAATAGGCATATCTATTTGTTTTAATTATTTATTATAATACATAACTTTATTTTCAGTTAATAATTTACCGAACTGGTCAATGCTATTTTTTACTACATTATTACAAATTCTTTTTGAAACATTTATGAAATATTATACAATTATAAAAGTACGAATATGTATTGGTTTACCTAACAATATTGAAGCTTAAATTTATTACATTAAATATTTTTAAACAGTTAATAGGTCACTTCTTACTATTCACTGCTTTATGTTGGATTTATGTGTACATTACCACTGACAAGCTATAATAATACTCAAACCGACATAATATATTATTAATATATTTTAACTTGTTAACGTGTAAATACAAATGTTAAGTATAATATAATTTTATAATAAAATACTAATGATTAAATATTATATATTATTATAATATCAATTGTTTCTAGCGTCAATGTACTTCTAATAATTGATTGTTTTTTAACTGTATTTGTAAAATGAATGTTTTTTTATATATTTCATAGAAGTAAATCTATCAAAAAATTCAATTGTCTTTTCGTTTTTCAATAAATAAAAATAAACTAGAATATGGATTTTTATAAAGTAAAAATTAAACTTTTACAATCGGCTTTTATACTGACAGACAATCAAGGTAGCCACTATAAATGGATTCTATGAATGTTTTAATACAGAGCACTCGTTTGTTGAAAGCCTATAATACACGTGGCCAATTGAATAACGGCGCTTAAAAACAAATGGTAGTTTCAGGTACATTTTAAAAATGTATATACTTATCCTATGTATAGTTATAAAAACCATATAGTTACAAAAATCTATATTTTATTCGTAAGTTGTGCATTGGTAAAAGGTACCCAACCTAATGTGATTATGTTCGATAGTTTGAATTATTTTTATTCTATTCATATAAAATTAGAGCTATATAATAATATTTGTAATTCTTATCAAACGATCTAGAATACTCAAAAATGGACTTATAAAATCACTATGGCGTTTTGGATAAGTTACTATCAATTATTATATTACAAAAGCGAACGGAATATTATATAACACATAAAGACCTATTCGTCCAATTGACATTCTTTGGCACTCAAATAATAAAATAAAAATTGTCAAACAAAAATCCGTATTGTTGTAAATATAACGTGTTGTAGAATAATATAGCGTTTTAAAATGTCGTCAAATATTTCAATTTTTATTTTCATTATTATTTTTAATCTTGTAAAATAAAACAAATTAAATATTTCGCTTTCATGAATTTTTTTCTCGTTTTCAGTTTATAATATTTGGTATAACCTATGTTATTATTATACTTTGACTTTTATTTAGCAATATTGAAAATATTTCGTTTGCGTTATTTTTTATTACAACCATTCAAAATGTAAAATAAGTAATAAATACTTAGGAGTAATATTATGTTAATATTAGTATATTATACAGTGTAAATATGAAATGTTATCTTCTAAACTGGGAAGCTTATATTTATGAGACAGTGGAGCCAAATAGTGAAATAGTTAATAAAAATCCGACATTTCACGATATTCGGTGAAGTATTTCAGACTTCAAACGCTAGTGAGTTGTGCGTAGAACACTTAATTTAATCAGAAATATAATATTTGTACAAATATATTCTAATATACAAGATAATATAATGTAAAATAATAGTTGTCTTATGAAACTCAACTCTGCAATACAGCATACTGTAATATTATATTATAAATCTCAATTTTACAATTTAACTAAACTAAATTACATTATCATTTTTAATACTTCGAATATCTATGTACGGCATAACCGACATAACTACATGATAAATGTGGCAAGTTTATTTTGCGAAAACTAATCAAAGTACATACTATATTATATTATACCAAGTTAAAACAGTGTTATTTGAAAAATATTCCCATTTAATATGTATAAATATAATTTTTTTATTAGAATTTGAAATATTGTTAATGAAAGTGGAGTGGCAGTCGACAGGGGATTACCCAACTTGTAATGGAAATCGAGTAAAAAATTTAATCTTTTTTTCGAATTATGCAATGATTATACACACACGTACGATAAAACAATTTTTTTTGTGATAACGAGTGTTATTTGGCGTCTTCAACTTACAAAAGCCTAACGTTCTAATTATTATGTTATTAATTCGATTGAAAGGAGTAAGAATTGCATTCCAATACGTGCATTGTCAGAGAGAAAACGATAAAAGCTCGACTTAATGGTTGTCAGTGGCAAACTGCAGCTGAGCTCACGATAGAGCGGACAACTATTGTGTCAAACATATCCTCGCTTGGTATATATGGTTTCAAATGCCATACCAGAGGTTCCTATTACTTATATTATTATATTTTTACAATGCATAGAATTGTTCTGTTATACAGTTTTATCTGTAGACGACGTATTTCGTGTCGTTTTAAGGACGTCTGACGTGGATAAGTTTTCTCAGTTTTGAAAACTTATTTATTGTTTATATTATTACGATCGACTTTTTAACGGGCGTTGATTTCGAGCTATAATATAAAATGTCAGTTCCTCCGTGTAACGAACACATATTTATATACTAAAACTTTTTTCTTCGTTGATATAATATTATATAATATTGTATTATATTATATTATATAATATTATGTTTGTGTATAGAACGACTTAACGTATTTGTTCCGGTTCGCTTGCTCACCCCTATTTCTATATTGTATTTGTATAGTACTTTTACAGGGTGATTTGCAATCCAGCACCGATGATTGGAATTTTTATGTATACTATGGTTCATATTTTCAAATACTCAGATTGCCTTCATCATCGTGTTTCTTGAGGTTGTACAAACAATTTTTTTTGAATAATAACCAATTTTTTTTTTACTGTAAAATATGAAGCAGATGTTGCCTGTGAACATTTTGAGGTACCTATATACAATTCTAATGGACAGTTTCTGAGTTATTTAAGTGTATAAATCAAGGATAGTATTGTCCTTAAAGATGGTTTTACAAATCTTTAAAATATATTTTTCTATAATGTTTAAATATTAACATTAATTATTATAATTTTCAAATCATCATAGCGTCTGTTTCTTTCAAACCTATTTGCATATTATACCAGTATTATCATTGGTCCACAAAGTTAAGTACTTAACTCAAAAACTATCAGTTCAAACATTGATTTAAAACATAGACATTTTCAGAAGCAAACCAGCTGCATAACATTTTACAAAAAATGGTGATTCTTATATCGAAAATAGATTAAGATATTTCCACAGTAGTCTTAAATGATATTCAAAATCTAAGAACTTAAAATTAAAGTAACTAATAAGTTAACTTAAAAATTAAAAAAATTATATTTTGGATTGAATTTAGAATTGGAGAACAAGTGTAACAATAAGTAAGAATTCTTGGTGAAGAATTTGAATAAATTCATTATTAAACAAAACAATAATGGATGTGGACATACTTGATGAATCATTGTGTATAGTATAGGTACACTTGTAAAATAGCCTTATACGCGTTAATTGTTTTGTTGAAATACAATACCTATTCAAAACAATTCTCTATGGGCATTTATTTTTTATAACTATTTCCATGATGGCTTTTGCAAAAAAAATAAAAATAGCTATATAAACACAATACCTTATATATTATATATTATGTATATATTAAGTATCTATGTGAAAGATAAACTAATCGTCGTAGGTCGAATGACAATATAGACCGACCGTGTGGTCGATGTTAAATTTAAAAATGGAAAAACAAAATACATTACATTTCTTATCGGGGAAATAAAACGATTCTTGTTCAATTTATTATTTTAGATGAACTTTGAGAAAAAGTTTATACGTAAAATAAGTTTAAATCATCGAAATATAAAAGCCATGTTTGAAATAAATAACTTTGTAATTGTTATTATTAGACTCGGTATTAAATATTTGTTCGTATATGTGCTCTATTGGTCTGGTTTATGTGTCTGTGATCTTTCTACGGACGTTAAGCGCTTACTTAAATCAGAGTTTTTGAAATCAATAATATTAAACAATTATATATATAATGTGTAAGTAAGCTATCCGAATAAAAACGGTTGGAAAATTAAAATTGAACACCTTATTATTGGGTACCGAATTATTAACGCGGCGTGTGTTTTAAAATATTGAACAACTCCTACTCAAAAAGTGGTTTAAGAAAAAAAAAACAGTTACGAAAACGATTTAACGTCATCAAAGAATAATTGAAGAGAAATAAAGGCGAGTGCTCTTTTGAAATACTGTGAAATATCTAAAACCACCGTAATTGACCCAGAAGCAATCTCATACATGTTTACTGATTTAGTGTTTATTGAATGACGTTTTCATTTTATTTTATATTTTGTAAACTCTTTATTGTTATTATTATGAATAAACTTCACGGAACATAATTTACTCGTTATGGAAAACAATATTGTTAAATAATGCTTATTGATAAAATCATAAACATAACTTATTCAGATTAGCAGTTTTTGTTGTGTAATTTTATACATCGCCGCAAACTTCATAGTCGGTTATAATGCAGGTAAGAATTCATTGTATAGCTATTTATGTTAAAGTGTATTTCAAGTGACAATGTATAGTTGATTCCCATATAGATTTAGTTTCTAAGACTATGGTGTCTATAGTTCTAGAAATAATTCGAATTTTATTTTTTATTATTGTTGTCTTATAATATAGTGTGATTGGCTACTTTAACAATAAATTAATTATACTAAATTTTAATTAGAAATTATAATATGATATATACCAATATATACCTTCGATATCTCTCTTCTGCTTTAAAAAAATTAATGTTTATTAATGTTTGTTTGTTTGTTAGTGATTCACCCTCTATACTGCAGCTTTTCAGTTGCGCGGACCACCAATTATATAAAACAAAAAAAATGTGGAGGACCAATTATTACTATTCATGTACAGGTATAAAATATAAGCATCTATAATACTCATGTAATATGAAGAATATAGGGGGTTATTAACTATTATTGATTAAAAATGTTAAATTACCTAATCTCAACAGAGTTATATAAAATCGTACAAAAATCTCGACGATGAAGCCAATTAAAATTTACCGACCCCTTGCTTAGACCCTCGACCAGCATGCACGGCCAAGTACCTGCACGTTGCCCGTGGACTACAAGCGTGCCTCGGCCCATGGGTTGGAAACCGCTGCTCTATATTGACTCACAAAACTACAGGATCGTTTACATTGTAAACTTTACAATGAAAGTTTCATAAATATAGATACCTTGAGACTCTAGGATGATTTAAACTTATAATAAAAGTTAATGTTTCTTCGTTGTCATATATTATTATAATATCAATTATTATCAATATATTATTCATTTTGATTCGGAGGGTGTTTTTAGTTTATTTTGACAACCACTAATTTTTAAACCAAATACATATTATGACAGCGATTACTATAAAGATTTATAACTTCATGATCTGTAAAATGCAAATCGTTATTTGCTTCCTTAATTCTGGACATATTTTTGATGTGTGAACACTTGAAGACGAATACCAATGTTAACGATATTGGATTTAGATAGGATATTAGGCATTTTAGTTGAATCTGTATCCAGTGATTTGTGTTTACATCAAAAGTATGTCCAGAAAAAATGAATGGAAAATCATAAAATTAATCATTTTAATTGGGTTTGTATTAGGTGCATATTATATCAACTGACGGAAAATGGAAAACGATAGAATAAAGATAAATTAATTTTATCCCGAGGCGAAATTGGATTTAAACGTTTAAAAGTCCGAGAGGTATAACTAATGAACAATTCTCTGAAATGTGAAATTTTAAACTTAAATATTTATATTAAATACAAAAATAATAATCAATAAATTGACGTATTGCATGTACTGTGCAGATTGATAAATTAAAAAAATATATAATATGTTATGTTTATTTCTAGAAGGTCATTAGTTGATTTGATTTCGAAACTTCCTTAGTCTTATAATTATCTTTCACCTCAATTCATTGTTTCCTTTTATTCTTGTATCCAAACTAATGGAAACTTCCAAACCATCATAATATTATTCATACAAAAATATATTTATAACTATATTACCTGTATGCAATAAATTTCTATTTTTTTTTTTCATAAAACTGGTCTTCTTAATTTCCTCATGTATTCCTTTCAGTGAAAAATTATCGTCTCGAACTTGAAAATCTCTCTGTTAGCTCTTATTATATCATTAAATAAAGATTAAATTATCTTCAATGTTTTATTTTATCTTAGAGTAATAGATTCTTTCTTATTCAGCCATCTTATATTTAAGATTTGTTATTCATTTTGACTATAATAGGTACTAGGAAGGTATATATATTTTTTGAAATTAAATCGCTAAATACTATTGTAGTCAGAGTCAAGTCGAAATTAAGTTACATAAAATCTTAAAATATGTTAACGAAACATAATATATAAAATATAAATATGTAACAATTAAATAATACATGTATTTTTACAAATTTAGATAAAATTCAGAACTAATTACTGTTCATAATTTTTAGAACAATGTGTTATTGCAATCGAAATACTTCAAAATTATCAAGTCACACTTCATTCATTCAATTAGTTTATAATTTCCAATTACTAACTTAAATAAATTATTCATCATAATAGGTTGCTCAAATAATATTAAATAAAGGTTCACAGTTTAATTTGATTTGAAGAGTGAAACAATAACAATTATCGATAAATGTACCTATCAAAAATATCCGCAGAAATTCTAAAAAGATAATACAAAATGAACACGACGTTCCTAGTTTAACGTTATTATAATAAAAAAATAAAACCCGGTTTTCGTTTAAATTAAGTTGACTAAACAAGATACTCAAACAATTTAGTCTGCTGTACATAAAGTAATTTAAGTTGAACCGACAATATCGTTATCTCACCTAAACCTTTTTTCAACTCTTTTTATACTTCAATGGTTAACAAAGTAATAGTATAAATTAAATTGTATGATTTATTTAAACAAAAATCAGGAATCCACACTACAAAAAATGATACATTTCGGTGACCTAAATGCGATAAATTATAGTGTGTTCATTACTAAGCTATATTCTGAAATTATGGTTAAAGGAATACGTATTAAAAAATGTATGTTAAATTCTGAGTTCAAAAAATCAGAAATAAATTTGTTTTATGCAAATATAATAACAAAAAATTCAAATCAGAGAAATACATAAATCATGAGCAACATTTTTTTAATAGAGGTTTTGGAATTATAAACAATGGATGTTATTCCTCAATAATTGTTTTTCGTAGCTAGTCCAAACAAATCTGATTTCAGATTTAAGTTAAAATTCAACAATTTTATTATTCGGTTTAAAAGTGCAAAGTTTATATTAATAGATAAATAAATTATTCATATTGTTATTTAAACAATATGTTATACTACGATACGGTTTAGCAATAAGTAAATAGCCAATAGGTATATTAAATGTTATTAAATCACACTTTTGATTGGAAGAAGCCAAGTATTGGTAACACACTATCACTACCAATTTTGATTAATTATTCGGTAAAATGAATGTTGTTGTTATATCTTATTATTATTGATTATAGAATAGAAATTATTATAATCGACTATTAAATTTGAAAATTTAATAATTATTTTGTAGTTAAAACTGTATAAAATGTTCAACTTTTATAGCTAAGGATTAAAAATTTAAAACAAGGTTCCACGTAAATAGGTAAATAGAATATGTATGTAAATTACTTTATTCACAATAATATCATCAGATATTACTTAGTTATATCATTAGTTGACTGACCGCCTTCGCCCAGAATCGATTTTCTTATACAATGATAATAGATATTGAGACAACAAATATGTTTGAATGTAACCAATTCTATGATAATAAATGTAATATGCAATCGTATTTCATGTCAACAAAATATAATATTATAGGACCAACACATTATTTTTACTCTTTAAGTGCTTAGTTTAACTTTATAAACGCCTTTCCAAACTTTTCAAAAATTAGAATTCATCACGAGTAAACGTATGAATATTTAATGACTTATAAGACTAATTTATGAAAATGAATACGATGTTCTATAAGTGTTTCAATTTAAGACGACTGTATGTCCCCATAAATCTTGAAAAGTTTTAAACTTTATTGTAAAGTAAATTCAATAAGATTAAATAATAAGTGAAGAATTAATGTTAAAGCAATTTTCTATTCCATATAATATATAGGACTCAAAGAAAAGTTTAATTTAAAAAAATAGAGGACTTAAAGTTGTTATGTACAGTAAAATATAACGAATGAAACGGGCAAAAAACAATCGGTGGCATACGACTTTTGCAGTTAAAGTCAAGTGTTGTTTAACGAGTTGAAAAAAAAACATGGCGAGAAATGGGTTGGTTGTATTTTGCGACTATGTCCTAAAAAAAATGTTTATCCTTTAATGGTGAAAAAAATGACATGGAGGTAAAAAAATGAATTTTTTATAAGAATATAATTTGTAACGTTACCTACTGTGTCGGTGTATAAACGTGATGTTCCTTAATATGATGTCACAGGTGGCGTAATCCAATATGGGCATTGTATAATTTAATATGAAGAAAACTTGGATTAAGGTCTTAAAAAATCCCATACTTAATTTCTCATTGGTAAATTTACATTTTTGCTAACGTTCTCATCATAGTTAAAGTGATTTTTAATCGACCGTTTGATTTGACATAATGTGTTAAAAATTTAAATCACAAAGTTAAACGTTTTTTTTTCTTATCTTTATTATTTTAAGTCTAGTACTTTAGTGGTTTTTTTATAATAATACATCAAAAGCTTTTTTAACCTAAATAAGTTGTTTTTGCAATAGACTTGCAATAAAACAAACCATTTATAATTTCAGATTAAAATTTCATGATTTCAATTTTTAAGTAAGTACGCTTATTATTATTTTTTTTATTCAATACAAATCGGTTATTAAAAAATAAAATAAAACTATGTATTTAGTCGAACAGAATTTAATAGGAGCTTCAATACAATTGTATGTACGACTACTAATTATAGTTAGATACATTTAATATGTTATACGAACTATTTTGCGTTCATTTTTAATTGTTGGTATGTAATTCAAAATTCACCTTAAATAAATGCCCTTTTTAATACATTTTTATCAAAGCCGTGTGTATTGAATATGTATTTACTACGTCGGAATTATATTTTCTTTACCGAAACAATTTGATTTTTTTCCAACATTAAATGTATAACATTTTAAAATACTAAAATCAATTTAACTTCATATATGATCAGCATAAAAAAGGGTCATTTACCGGAACCGGAAACGACATTTTCACCCCTCTGCCATCAGTAAATATTTGTTACCTACCTAGAACTTTAGAGGTAGGTAATGGATTTCGGAATAATATTTTCTACATAAATATATGCCGGGTACACCTGTTTAAGTTCCGAAATAATCACTGATTACGTTCTGCCATATTATTGTATAATATATTATAATAGTGAAATCCATAATTGTTTGTCTCTATACATCACCCAATAAACCGAACAGTATTTTATCATTCGTAAATAATTACAAAAGTACCTACCCACTATTAAATAATATTTCGTTATAGGATTTAGATCTACTTATACATGCATTTTTGACGATGGTATTAAATCACGAAGTGAATAAAATTAACAATGGAAAATAGTGATGTTTATAATATTAAATGATAATACAATCAAACTATGAATCTGGCACTCATGCCAAATCCAGAAAATTACGTCTTTCTCTAAAAAACTAAATTGTTTGATGTAATATAAAAATATAAAATTATAAAATGAAAAAGAAAAATGTTTAAAAATTAATGGAAGCCGAAATTGTGCTTTTAAATTGTAAATCAGTTCGGCCGTAACGCTCAGCATGAATGGTACGCCGCGGTTGTCCGTTGTTTCGCTCCGTTATCGCTGTGCGCCCCTCGATAA